>NW_006408593.1:5398284-5451760 GCF_000296735.1 Chrysochloris asiatica | reverse complement strand
TCATCCTCACTGGCTTTAGTGGTTGGTGCATAAATTTGAATAATAGTGGTATTAACTGGGCTTCCCTGTAGGCACATGGATATTATCCTATCACAGACAGCATTGTATACTTCATGACTGAACTGGATATGTTCTTTTTGATGATGAATGCAACACCATTCCTCTTCAGTTTGTCATTTCTGGCATAGTAAACCATGTGGTTGTCAGATTCAAAACTGACAATACTAATCCATTTCAGCTCACTAATGCCTAACATATCGATGTTTATGCGTTCCATTTCATTTTTGACAACTTCCACTTTTCCCAGATTCATACTTTGTACATTCATGGGACCTTCATTTGCTGATGGGGCACAACCCAAAATGAAGAGAAACAGCTGTAAACATCCATTGAGAAACAAAGACTTAGTAGACGTCCAATGAAGTAATGGTTCAATTCAATCAAAGGAGCCATGGGGACATAGAGGTTAAGAACTCACTGCAAACAAAACGTTGGTAGATTGAACCTAATAGCTTCTTCTCAGGAGAAAGAGGTGACAGTCTCATTTCATTAAAAAATCATAGCTTTGGAAACTCTAGGCAGCACATCTATCCTTCCTATAGGGTCTTCACGAGCCAGAATTGACTGGACAGCACACAACAAAATTCAACAGAAAAAAATAAAACTTAATGAAACTGTCTCTCCCTTTGAAATCAGGAGAAATGGTAATTAATTCCAGATTATGGGATTTAAATATAATAAAGTTATTATTGTTGTTGTTTTGTGCCGTGGAGTCAGTTCCGACTCATAGCAACTCTGTACAGGGTTTCTGAGGCTGTAAATTTTTACAGGAGCAGAAAGTCTCATCTTTCTCCCATGGAACAGTTGATAGGTTTGAACTAAGTAAGACCTTAGCACGTCAAAGCGATGTGCTATATTGGTACAACTTTCCAGGAGAAATTTGCAATCATTTGAAGCTTGGGATCATGATTTCTGCGTTAAGCTATCTTATAATGCAAACACAAACACATGCCCACAGTTACAGACACATAGAAGGCAAACAGAATTAATATGGTAAAATAGCTTGTACTATTGGATTCAGCTCTGTGCTGCTAACTGCAAGGTCAATGGATAAAACCTACCAGCAGCTCTTCAAAAACCCTATACAAGGTTGCTATGAGTTGGAACCAACTCTACAGCACTTAACAAAAACAACATTCACATCTAAACAGAGTATTTTATATTGGGTCAGAACAACATGCAGAAAAGAGGATTTAGCAAAGTTTTAAAAATACAAAATCTAAAAATAAAGTTGTATATTTTACATAAAATACAAAATTTTACATCAAAGTTTTTATATTTTACAGCCCTGGTACGGTGATGTAGGATAAGCACTGGACTGCTAACTGAAAGGTTGGTAGCACAAACCCATAGCATCTCCTTGTAACCTTGTATGGAGTCGCTATGTGTTGGAACTTACTCTTTGTCACTTAACAACAACAACTTATAAAAATTTAAAATAAGACCAACATTTATATGTCAGTGTTACTTTTTTATGATAATCACATGCTAGTTGAACAAATAACGGTGCTCAACAAACCATTCCAATAATTGTTCTTAATTTTTCTTGATACAGTAGAGTGATGCACTGTTATTTCCTACACCCTTCCTTATCTTCTTGTGGTTGTTACTAGGTGCCACCGAACTGATACCGACTCATAGCGACCCTACACACAACAGAATGAAACACTGCCCGGTCCTAGGCCAACCTCCCAATTGTTGGCTATACACTAATCAGTGTATGTCGGATGCTGTTAAATGCCATCAGGTTGGTTCTGACTCAGTTACCCATGCACAACAGAATAAGGTATCCATATGCCTGATCCTAAGGCATTCTCACAAGTACTGCTGTGTTTGAGCTCTTTGTTGCAGCCACAGTATCTATCCATCTCTTTGAGGGTCTTCTTCATTTTCACCTTCTCAACCTTTCGACCTGCTTCCTCCTGTATTGGATGCAGCTATGAGATATTTACTTGGTTCACAATTGAATTAGAAATATTTTAGGTTTATTCTTACAGCTTCAAAGAGAAAATATTCCCTCATTAAAATAATTTGCATTTTATTCCTTGTCAAAATATTAACGATGTTATATATTTGCAATAATATTAATAACGCTTTTGAAATATACTATCATATTTGATTCCTACTAGAAGCCTGTGTCATTGTGGTCTAATGCATCAGACTGCAGAGTTGTTTGAACTGCAAGGTCAGTGATTCAAGCTCACCAGCTGCTTCTTGGAAACCGTATACAGAGCTGCTATGGGTCGGAATCGACTAGATGGCACTTAACAACAATAACATAGGCCTGAGATATAAATCGCTCATTAGGGACATTTGACTTGTGATAAGAAAATGAGAGAGGGAGACACACACACACTCACACACACACACACACACACACGCACAGAAATTTGCCTAAGGTCTCACAGTTTCTAAAATTCAGATCCTTACCCCCTAATTCTGTGCTAATTTAATAACCCCATAGTCTCCTACATATACATTTAGCCAGCTATAGAATTCACTAGAGGTTATTCTTGCACAAAATATTCCATGATTAATTTGATTGTTGTTTTTGTTAAGTCCCGTCACTCAGTTCCAATTCATAACAACCCTGTATAGGGTTTTTGAGGATTGGCTGGTGAGTTTGAACCAATGACATGGTTCAAACCAACCTTTCATCGAGTGATTATCCTACAATTTCACACCAAGACTCCATGATTTAGATAAATTATGTTATTTGTAACAATTAGGAGCTTAATTATCTAAACCTGTTGTAGGATAGGTGCTCTCTCAGATTTTCTAAAATCTAAAACCAAACCTATACCAATATCACATGTAATCTGTGATATTCATCCAGCATCATCTTCAGTCTGAAAAGGTCTCTAGAAACAATAATGTTCTTAGAATTTGTTGGTCTACTGTATAACAGAAAATCCTGAACACCTTACACATGTCTAGATGAAAATATATGACAAATTTTTAGTGAAAAAAAAAATCTATGCTCCATTTTTTAAGAATAATGTGAAGGTGATAATACCATGCTATCAAAGACTGACATTAGAAAAAAAAGAATTGAACAAAACTCAGTGTCTTCGTTGTTATTGCATTTCAGTTGGTTCTGACATATAGTGACCCATGAACAACAGAATGAAATACTGACTGTGATTGTAAGGTTCTGTACAATTGTTGCTGTGTTTGAATCTATTGTTACAACCACTGTACTAATCCATCTTATTGAGGGTCTTCCTTTTATTTTTTCTCCAAAATTTTGTATTGTGAATTGAGTGACAGTTTACAGTGCAGATCATCAAGGTTTGATAAAATCTTGCTTGCTGAAAGTGAAGAGGACTTAAAATACTTACTGATGAAGATTAAAGACCATAGCCTTCTTTATGGATTGCATCTCAATGTAAAAATAACAAAAATCATCACCACTGGACCAATAAACAACATTCTTATCAACATATTGCATTAGGCAAATCTGCTGCACAAGACCTTTTTAAAGTGTTGAAGAGCAAATATCTCAGCTTGAGGACTAAAGTGTTCTTGACCCAAGCCATGGTATTTTCAATAACCTCATATGGATGCGAAAGCTGGACAGTGGATGAGGAAGATCATGGAAGAATTGATGCCTTTGAGTTGTGGTGTTGGAGGAGAATATTGAAAGTACCATGGGCTGCCAAAAGAACCAATAGATCTGTGTTGGAAGAAGTGCATCCAGAGTGCTCCTTGGAGGTCAGGATGGCAAATATCGTCTCTCATACTTCGGACATATTGTCAGAAAGGGACAGTCACTGGACAGGGATATCATGTTTGGTACAGTCAGAGTAAAAGAGGAAGACCCCCAGCAAGATGGATTGGCAAAGTGGCAACATCAGTGGACTCACGTGTGGCAACAATTGTGAAGTTAGCCCAGGACCAGGCAGTGTTTCATTCTGTTGTGCATAGGGTTGCTATGAATTGATACCAACTCAATTGCAAATAACAACAATAATCTTTATGAAAGTAGGTCAACAGACAGATCTTCCACACTTTCACTAGGTAAGTTCAAACTGTCAATATTAAGTCAGTAGAAGAGTACAAACCATGTGGGCCACCCAGGTGCACTGTTGTTGTTATTGGGTGCCATTGAAGCAGTTCCAGTGACCCTAGGTACAACACAACAAAACACCATGTAGTCATGGGCCATCCTCACAACTGCTACTGCACCTGAGCTCATAGCTGCTGCCATTGTGCCAGTACATTTCCTTGGGGGTCTTCCTCTATTTAGCTGACCCTCCACTTTACCAAGTATGGTGTTCTTCTCCAGGGATTTGTCCTTCCTGATATCTCCAAAGCACGAGAAACAATGTTATTCTAAGGAGCATTTTGGATGTAGTTCTTCCAACACAGATTTGTTTGTTCTTCTGGAAGTTCATGTTACCTTTAATATTCTTCTTCTATATCATAACTCAAATGCATCCATTCTTCTACAGTGTCCCTTATTCATTGTCCAACTTTCACAAGTATATGAAGCTACTGAAAATACCATGGCTTGGATCTGGGACACTTTTGTCGGCAAACTAGTATCTCTGCTCTTGAACACTTGAAAGAGATTTTGTGCAGCAGATTAGCCTAATATGTCCTTTGATTTCTTGACTGCTGCTTGCTTAAATGTTGATGTTGGATCCAAGCAAAATGATGTCTTTTACAATTTCATTCTTTTCTCCATTTACCATGGTCATATTTATAGGCCCAGTGTTTAGGTTTTGTTTTGTTTTTTTTTTTTACATGAAGGTGCGACCTATACTGAAGTCTGTGCTCTTTGAGCTTCATTAATACTTTAAGTCCTCTTCAACAAGCAAGGTTGTATCATCTGCATATCTCAGGTTGTTAATGTGTTTCCCTCCAATCTTGATGCCATGTTCTTCTTCATTTAATCTATGTTCTTACAGTATTTGCTCAGCATATAGATTAAACAAGTATAGTGAACAAATGCAAATCTGCCACACACCTTTCATGATTTTAAACCATTCAATGTCCCCTTGTTTTGTTTAAATGACAGCCCCTTGGTCTATGTACAAGTTCCTTATGAGCACAACTAGCTGTTCTGGAATATTCATTCTCCATAATGTTGTGCATAGCTTCTCATGATCTGCACAATGAAAGCATTTACATAGTCAAAAAAGCACAGATAAACATCTTTCTGGTATCCTCTGCTTTCAGACAAGATCTGAAATCAATAATGATATCCTTTGTTCTACATCCTTACAGTCGTTTTTAAATTATCTTTAGCAAAAGTTTTCTTGCATGTGATATTAATGATATTGTCCAATGATTTCTGCATTCTGTTGGGTCTTCTTTTTGGTCCACTTTTTTGCTGATCCTCTGCTTTACCAAGCAAGCATCATGTCCTTCTCCGGGGACTGTTTCCTCCTCATTACATTTAAAGTATGTTATAGAAGTCTCATCATCCTTACTATATTGGAAGATATAGAACATTCTGACTCTACATCTCTGAATATAGATTTGTTCATTCTCCTGGTTGTTGTTGTTATTAAGTATTGTGGATTTGGTTCTGACTTATAGCAACCCTTTTTGAGACTTTGATTCTTCTCATAAGTGGAAAGTCTCATGTTTTCTCTTGAGGAGTGACTCTCAGTCTTAAACCAAGAACCCTGTGGTTATCATATGAAACCCCTAGACACCCCCATTCTTCTGGTAGTTCATGGTATATTCACTATTCTCTGACAACCATCAACTCTCCTTTGCTCTTCCTCAGTCCCTGTTTGTATACATATGAAACAATTGAAGAAAA
Source organism: Chrysochloris asiatica (assembly GCF_000296735.1). Classification (NCBI taxonomy): domain Eukaryota; kingdom Metazoa; phylum Chordata; class Mammalia; order Afrosoricida; family Chrysochloridae; genus Chrysochloris; species Chrysochloris asiatica. The sequence goes on along the minus strand of NW_006408593.1, from coordinate 5,445,924 downwards.
CAAAGTCTACAAACCATAGTTCTCAATGTGACATCTTGGCTTTCTAACGTTTGGAAGAGGTCTTTTGCAGTAGATTTGTTCAATACAATATGTCATTTGATTTCTTGACTGCTGCTTACCTGGGCAGTCAGTTCTTAGGGTTTAGTATTTAGATGACTCTTTCAGGATAATCTGAGGACAAGCAAATTCTCTAGACAAAAGAAAGGGAGATAAAAGGTGTTGCACATTCTTCTCCACAGCCACTCCACAGGATAAACAAGGAAGCCATACAGAGAAGGATTTTTCTCTCCATCATGACCAGAGTGCTCTTCTTTTGTGGACACTAAGTGCAGCTCTTGAGTTCATTCATATGATCAACAGACTCTTTTCATAAGCACTAGTTTTGAAGCTGCAAGAGGGTGGACAAAAATAGTACAATGCACCTATTCTTCTGGAAGCTGCTTTTTGAAAGATGGGGATAACATAAGTACGGCCAAAGCATCGGGGATCATTCCCAGTAAGTGGCATAGTTAAAGGAAGATGAAGTCTATACTTATATAAGTAGGTGTGACGATTTGAGTATACCCATGCATAGATGCAATTCAATTTTCTTGAGCTAAGAACAAATATATCCTAAGAGTTCTTTCTAAATCCTACAGTTAAGCATTTGCATCTGTATTTGCATCTGTCCACATGACAAGGTGATTTGGATTAGTAAAGGAAGAGACATGATTTAAGTAATTAAATTGTAATCATGTTTTCTGCGGAAATATATTAAAAGACTAGGATACCAAAGACCAAAAACTTGCCACCATCACTATCTGCCTTGACTTCAACCTTTTCTACAATGCTTAGTTTGAAATATAATTTAGGAGACTCTTCCAGAAAAGTGAACACTTTGTTTATAATTAATTTGCCAGTACCAGGTAAGGAATCACCCCAAGACTTAGAAAACTTGGAAGAGTAACACCATGCATGAGGTTCCACATCTACTTTTTTTTTTTTTTTTTGGCCAGTGGCCTAAATTGAATTGAGCTTAATTGTTTACTTTGTCCTTTATATGGAAGAGAGGTACAAAAAGGAACCCAGTGGAAATGAATGCCAAGACACAAATAAGTATTATTCATTAACGCTTGAAAGAGCTGACTTAAGACAGTCACCATAGGCCTGGAGTGGTGTCAGAGGGTAGATGGTGGAAAGTCACAGTTGTTGTAAATAATCACCATCCCATCATCCCATGGGAGCAGAAACTCAAAGATTAGAAAGAGAAACACAAGATAAGAAAAAGGAACTGTTCTCTCTATATTTAGCAGTTCCAAATCTTAGCATTATAGTCAGGTCCCTGGATTTTAGTGTGTTTTTTTTTTTCCTTCTTGGGGAGAAATAAAAAGGAAGTAGCCCTGGATTTAATAGTTAGAATGTGACATATATATGGAAGGTGGAAGGAGTACACAGAGTCACTTTACCAAAAAGGATTGGTTGACATATAAACATTTCTGGAGATAACATATGATCAAGAGGTGATTGCACTGAAGCTGCACTGAAGACATTGGCAACAAACAAATCTCTAAGAATTGACTAAACACAAGTTGAAATGTTTTAACAAATTAATGCAGTGCTAGAGGCACTCACTCATCTATACCAAACAGTTAGGAAGATAGCCACTTGGCCAACTGAGTGGAAGTGATCCCTATTCTAGACTATTCAAAGAAGGTTGATGCAACAGAAGGTAGAAATCCTAGAATAGTTAATTGTGCTTATGTTAAACCTGGTCATAGAGCAAGAACCAATTGTTCAAGCAGAACAAGGGGATAGTGCATGTTTCATAAGCAGGAAAGGAGTGAACCAGGATTGTATCCTTTCATCATACATCAGTCTGTCTGATTACCACATAATCTAAAAAGTTGGAATATATGAAGAAAAAAAAGAGCATCAGGATTGTAGGAAGACTCATTAACAACCTGAAGATAATAAGACCTTACTTGACAAAAATAAAGAAGACTTTAAGCACTTAATGATGAATATGAAAGACTGCAGCTTTCAGCACAGATTATACCTCAATGTAAAGAAAATAAAACTCTTCACACCGGACTAATATATAATATGATAAATGGGGAAATGATTGAAGTTCTCAGGATTTGTATTGTTTGGATATACAATCAATGCCCATGGAAACAATAATCTAGAAATCAAATGACATTTTGCTTTGGGTAAATCAACCACAAAAGTCCTCTTTAGAGCTTTAAAAAGCAAAGATGTCGCTTTGAGAATTAGGGTATGCTTGATTAAAGTCATGTTATTCTTTTCTATTCAGTGACCTCAAATGCATGCAAAAGTCGAACAATGAATGGATAAGGGAGAACAAAGAAGAATCAATGCCTTTGAACTATGGAGTTGGGGGAAGAATACTGAATATATCATAAATTGTCAGAAGTAAGAACAAATCTATGTTGAAAGAAGTACATCCAAAATCTCCTTAGAGGTAAGAATGATGGGACTTCATTGCAGGAACCTTGGACATGTTATAAGGAAGGATTAGCCCTTTGAGAAGGACATAGTGCTTGGAAAAGCAGAGGATCAAAAAAAAAAAAAAGATGAAGGCCTTCAATGAGGTGGATTGATACAGTGACTGCAACAATCAGCTAAAAAGAGCAATGATTTTGAGTATAGTGCAGGAACAAGTGGTGATTTGTGTGTGTGTGTGTATGAGGACTCTATGAGTTGAAACCAACTAAGTAGCAGCTAACTACAACAACAAGAGGATGGATATATGTGTATAGGGCTTTAATGATGTGGCTGATGGATTTAAACCAGTGACTTTAAATTAGCACTCCAGTGCTTATCCTACATCAGTACCACACCAGGACACGCTCATTATAAATACTAGAAGAGTATTGTCAGATATAGTGCTGGAAGATGAACCCCTCAGGTTGGAAGACACTCAAACTAGGACTGGTTAAGAGCTGCCTCCTAAAATTAAAGTTGATCATAATGACATGAATGGAGTAAAGCTTTCAGTACCTTCATTTGCTGAATGGGGTACAACTCAAAATGAGGAAAAACAGCTGCAAACATCCATTAAAAATCAGAACATGAAATTTATGAAAATTGAAGTTGTCAAAAATGATATGGAAAGCATAAATATTGATATGCTAGGCATTGATGAGCTGAAATAGGCTGGCATTGACCATTTTGAATATGATAATCACATTGTTTACTCTACCTGGAATGGCAAATTGAAGAGGAAGAACATTGCCTTCATTATCAAAAAGAACGTTTCAAGATCTATCTTGAAGTATAATGCTGTCTGTGATTGATAATATCCATATACCTACAAGAAAGTTCATTTAATATCATTATTATTCAAATTTATACACTAAAGGGAGTGATGATGAAATTGAAGAATTATACCAACTTCTTGAATCTGAAATTGATCAAACATGCAATTAAAATGTATTCATAATTACTAGTAATGGGAATGCAAAGATTGGATACAAAGAGGAAGGATCAGTACTTGGAAAATATGGTGTTAGTTATGCAAACAATTCTGGAGATCACATAAAATAATTTTACAAAACTAATGACTTCATTAAAAATACCTTTTTTAAAAGACATAAAGATGACTATACTCATGGATCTCACCATATGTAATTCACCGAAATCAAATTGACTATATCTATGGAAAGAGATGGTGGAAAACTAAATATAATCAACCATAACAAGGCCAGGCAGAGAATGTGGAACAGACCGTCAATTGCTCATATACAAGTACTGGCTGAACTTGAACTAAAACAAGTCCATGAGAGCCAAAACATGACCTTGAACGTATGCCACGTGAATTTAGAGATCATCTCAAGAACAGATTTGATACATTATATACTAATGAGCAAAAACCAGAAGAGTTATGGGATGACATCATGAACATCATATAGGAAGAAAGCAAAAGGTCATTAAGAAGACAAGAATGAAGGAAAAAATCAAAATGGATGTCAGAAGAAAGTCTTTAATTTGCTCTGTAGCATAGAGATGCTAAAGCAAATGGAAGAAATGAGGAGGTATAAGAGCTAAATGGAAAATTTCAAACAGTAAATCACGAAGATAAAGTCAAATATTATAATTAAATGTACAAAGACCTGGAGTTAGAAAGTCAAAAGAGAAGAACTGTTCAGCATTTCTCATGGTGAAAGAACTAAGAAAAAAAAAAAAAAATCAAGCTTTGACTTTCAATACTGAAGGATTCTATGGGCAAACTATTGAATGATGCAGAAGTCATCAAAAGAAGATGCAAGGCCCGAGAGATAGAGCATCTGAGGAACCTAGACTTAAGGGAAAAAAAAGGCTAATGGGCAGAGGGCTGGTTTGCAAAAGTAGTCCTTTGGATGTTTAAATAATCATACACTCCTGTGTATTTTTGTGTGCATATATAATAAAATACACTCCTGTGTATTTTTGTGTGCATCAAAAAAGGGGATTGCAATCGTTAAAATGAAGCAAGATGTAATTGATTGAATGCAAAACTGATGTTCTGCCATGTAGACTATCACTCAATTCACAATAAAAGCTTTACAAATAAAGGAAGTGTATAGAAGTATTCACAGTAAAAGCTTTAAAGATAAAGTAAATTTTTTAAAAAAGTGAATAATGGTAAATACTGTTAACTGATGGTACATGGGAGGGATAACAATCATTTTAATGAAGCAAAGTATTCATTCATTTAATGTAAAATTGTAATCTCTTCTGTTAACCTTCACTCAATTTCCAGTAAAAAGTTTAAAAAGAGAAAAAGAAGAAGATGCAAGGAATTCACAGAGTCACTGTAGTAAAGAAAAAATTGTCAATGCTCAACCATTATAAGAGTTAGCATATTATCAAGGTTTTGACTGTGTGGATCATGACATGCTATGGACAACATTGCAGAGAATGTAGTGTACCAGAACACTTCATTGTGCTCATGAGGAGCCTGTACATTGACTAAGTGACAGTGGTCTGAACAGAACAAAGGTACATTGAATGGTTTAAAATCAGGAAAGATGTGCGTCATGGTTGTATTCTTTCACCATACTTAATTCAGTCAATCTGTATGTGGAGCAAATAATCCAAGAAACTGGATTATATGAAAAAGAATGTGGCATTTAGAATAGAGGAAGACTCATTAGCAACCTTCTACATGGTGTGGTGCTGTGGGTTAATGCACTGGATTGCAAAGTTGGTTTGAACCACACAAGGTTGGCAGTTCAAGCTCACCAGCTGCTCTTCAGAAACCCTATACAGGGTCATTATGGGTAGAAACTGACTCGGCACTTAATAACAACAACAACAATCTTCCAATAACACATTATTGCTTTCTGAAAGCAAAGAGAACTTAAAATGTTTACTGATGAATAAAAAAGACCACAGCTTCCAGTATGGGTTGTACCTCAATGTAAAGAAAACAAAAATCCTCATCAGTGGGCCAATAAATAATATCATAAAAAACAGAGAAAAGATTGAGGTTATAAAAGACTTCATTGTGTTTGGATCCACCATTAGTAGTTATGGAAGCAACTTTCAGGAAGTCACATGACATATTGTACTGGGTAAATCTGTTCACAAGACCCCTTTAATGTGCTCACGAGCAAAGATGTCAGTTTGAGGATGTTGGTGAGCCTGACCCAAGCCATGATCTTTGCAGTCGTCTTATATGCATGTGAAAGTTGGACAATGAATTAGGAAGCTGGTAAAAGAATTGATGCATTTGAGTTATGGTGTTGGAAAAGAATATTAAAAGTATCTTGGACTGCATGAAGAACAAACAAATCTATATTGGAAGAAGTACAACCAGAATGTTCCTTAGAAATCAAGATGGCAAGATTTCTTCTATCATACTTTGTACATATTATCAGGATAGACCAGGCCTTGGAGAAGGACATCATGGTTTTACAAGTGGAGGATTATCAAACAAGGTGGACTAAGCTATGAGCTCAAGTGTAACAGTGACTGTGGGGTTAGTGTAGGATCAAGCAGCATTTCATTCTGCTGTTCCGTAAGTCGGAAGCTAGTTGATGACACCTAACAACCACAACAATAACAACAACAAATATATATTTATATGATATTTTTCTCTACTTCAGGCCATATTTACTCCCAAGTTTAGTTTTGCCTGTGATCCTAGATATGTATTCTCATTAAAGCAATTGTGTATTATATAATTCCTGAAATATTTTTAAACTGTCTTCTGGTAAAAGTTGTCTTCCTAAGATACACCTATAGTCCTGGTGTGATGCTGTAGGTTAGTGGGCTGGACTGCAAAGCAAACACACCATAGTTCTCAAACTTAATGTCTTTGCTCATGAACATTTTAAAGAGTTATTATGCAGCAGATTTGTCACATGCAGTACGTCATTAGATTTCTTGACTGCTGCTTCCAGGAGCATTAATAGTGGATCTAAGTAAAATAAAGCTTTTGGCAAACTCAATCTTGTCTCCATTAATTATGATGTTATTTTACTGGTTCAGTTTGAGGATTTTTGTTTACTTTACTCTGAGGTACAACCCATAGTGAAGGCTGTGGTCTTTGATCTTCATCAGTATATATTTTAGGTCCTCTTTACTTTAAGCAAGCAAGGTTGTATCATCTGAATATCACAGGTTGTTAATGAGTCTGCCTCTAACCCTGAGGCCACATTCTTTGTCGTATAGTCATGCTTCTCATATTATATGTTCAGCATACATATTGAATAAATATGATGAAAAAAACACAACCCTGACGTACACCTTTTCTGATTTTAAACTATCCCGTATCCCCTTTTTGGTTTATGTACAGGCTCTGCATGAACACAATTAAGTGTTCTTCAATACATATTTTTTTGCAGTGTTATCCGTAGCTTGTCATGATCCACACAGTCAAAAGCCTTTGCCTAGTCAATAAAGCACAGGTAAACATCTTTCTGGTGTTCTCAGCTTTCTGACATCAGCAGTGATATCCTTTGTTCCATGTCTTTGTCTGAATCTGGCTTGTATCTCTGACAGTTCCCTCAATGTACTGTTGCAGTGGTCTTTGAGTTATATTCAGCAAAAGTTTACTAGCATGTGATATGAATGGTATTGGTCAATGATTTCTGCATTCCAGTGGGCCACCTGTCTTTGGAAAGGGCACACAATGGATCTTTTCCAATTATTTAACCAGGTGACTGTCTTCCAAATTTTTCAGCATAGATAACTAAGTGCCTCTAGTGCTGCATGTATTTGTTCAAAGATTTCAATTCAGGACAGCCCCTACTACTCTCAAAGTCTCCCTAAGGTGACAAATAGAGGGAGAGTTCTGAGAGGGCCAAGTCATCCTGTTTTCCAAGGCAGAGTATCAGAACATTGTAAGCTGCAAAATTAGAAAGTTCTGATGATTGCAGAGGGTCACTATTTTGTCTACTCGCGAGAAATGATCAGAGTAGAAATCAGTAGAATGGGCAGTTACATTATTGTGTGTGTGGGGGTGGAGGTGGGGGGGAACTCTGTGCATCTTTACAGACCTTTACTTCATCAATGCAGTTTTCCTATTTCTTTAAACTTCTTCATAATAATAAGCCCCATATTTGATCTTTGTCCTTCTAGAAAAATACATCAAGATTGTTGTTAAAGTGCCGTAGACTTGGTCTTGATTCATAACGACCCTGTATAGGATTTCTAAGGAGTGACTGGTGGATTTGAACCACTGACCCTGTGGTTAGCAGTCCAGTGCTTATTCTACACTCCACTCCAGGAGTCCATCAAGATTATCCTTTAGAATCTCAAAAAGCAATCACTATAACCTTCTGAATTTACCGCTCTGCCTTGACTGGTTATACCCTAACAGATCCCCTTGGAAGTCACTGTTCTAACTTTTTTTTTTTTTTTTTTTAAAGGTACACTAAGGAGTCTTGTAGTGTAGTGGTTACGAATCGGGCTGCGAACCTTAAGGTCAGCGGTTCGAAACTACCAGCTGCTCCGCGGGAGAAAGATGAGGCTTTCTACTCCTGTAAAGATTTACACCCCTTGGAAACCCTGTACTGGGTCGCTATGGGTCGGAACCGACTCGATGGCACTTAACAACAACAACAACAACAAGGAGTCCTGGTATGGTGCTGTGGGTTAATGTGCTGTACTGCAAAGTCAGTTTGAGCTGCAAGGTTGGTAGTTCAAGCTAATCAACTAGTTGCTCCTTGGAAACCATATACAGGGTCGTTATGGGTCAAAACCAACTCAATAGCACTTAACAACAACAACAACAAGGAGACTAGGAGTCCTGGCATGGTGCTGTGGGTTAATGTGCTAGACTGTAATGTCAGTTTGACCTGCAAGGTTGGCTGTTCAAGCTCACTAGCCACTCCTTGGAAACCATATACAGGGCGCTATAGGTCAGAACTTGACTCACTAACACTTAACAACAACAACAAGGAGACTAAGACAAATGTATTAATGAAGGAACTTATCTGTAGTCATCCATTGATCTCAGTAGTTGTTTTTATTGTTAAGGGCTGTGAAGTTGGTTCTAACTCATAGACACCCTAAATAGGGTTTCTGAGAAGGGGCTAGTAAGTTTGAACCGCTGACCTTGTGGTTCAAATAAACCTTGTGGTCCAATGTTTACCCTACAGCACCACACCATGACTCTACTGATTTCAGACATGTTTAAATAGAGCTGAGAACACATGAAGTGGAACGCTAACAGCAATACTTTGGACTTACTCTTGTATGTTTGTTTACTGATTTATATAAGCCCTCACTAGGATGGAGACTCCAGGACAACAAGGATACAGCCTGTCAGGTTCATCATTGTTACCCTAGCTGATATAATTGTTGTTGTTGTTGTTGTTAAGTGTCGTCGAGTCGATTCCGACCCATAGTGACCCTGTACAGGGTTTCCGAGGGTGTAAATCTTTACGGGAGTAGAAAGTCTCATCTTTCTCCCACGGAGCGGCTGGTAGTTTCGAACCGCTGACCTTAAGGTTCACAGCCCGATTCGTAACCACTACGCTACCAGAGCTGATATAATAGAGAGTATTATTAGAGTCATGGTGTGGTGCTGTAGGATAAGCTATGGACCATAAGGTCAATTTGAATCACAACATTAGCATTTCAAACTCATCAGCTGCTCTTCGGAAACACTATACAGGGTTTTCTGTGAGTCAGAACTGACTCTACTGAACTTAATGATAACAGCAACATTATAGAATAAGTTTCCATCTGTATTTTGTGTTCATTTGCTTAAAGGAGTAATTGCAGAACCCTGTTTCCTGCCAAGCTTGACTAAAAAGGGAGAAGATTTTATTTTTTAATCAATGAAAACAAACTGGACAAAAAAATTAGAACAACAGTTTCATCAGACAACAGTTCATGTAGAGCATTGATCCATGAGGTGAGCTTTACGATTTCCTCAAATCACTGCCTGAAGAGAATTGTTAGGTTGCACAGTAGAGTTGGGAACCCAAGTGGGGCCCAGAAGTCTCCCTAAATTGAACAAATAGAGGGAGATTCTGAAGAGTTCACACCCTCTAAGGTTTACAGGTCATAGTTACAAAAAGCTATGAGCTGCAAAGTGAGAAAGCTAACTTCTTGAGGTCTGCAGAGGTTCCAATTTAGTCTTCAGCTGAAGACTTATCAGAGTAGAAATCAGTAAAAGAAAAGAAAAGAAAATTGAAAGCATAAATGAAAACAAAAACAGAAAAAAGGGTAAATCTCTAGCTATACTAATAAAGAGAAAAAAAAGATATAAGGTGCAAATTTCCAGTATCAGGAATAAGAGAGGGAATATTACTACACATCATACAGATAGTAAAATTATGATAAGGAATGATTATGAATTAGTAAAAGATTAATGAATTTTTAACTGCATCATAGCTAGCAGGCAGTTTACATACTGACTATTGTTATTTAAGGAGTCCTGGTGTGGTGCTGTGGGTTAATGCACCAGAGTGCAAAGCCATTTGAACTACAAGGTCAGTGGTTCAAGGTCACCAGCTGCTCCTCAGAAACCCTATACAGGGTCGCTATGGATCAGAACCAACTCAACAGCACTTAACAACAACAATTGTTATTTATTGAGTGAAATTGGAATTAGGGTCCATGATCAATGATTTGCTGCATTAAGTCCCTGGCCTGAATTGTGTCTAGCATATTTTCATCAATGCTAAAAAAAAGTAAACAAACAAATAAGAACTAATACATAAGGGAGTTGTACGAGGCTTACCCTAAGAAGCAAACAGAGTATATTAAAAAGAGTTATTTTGGAGGTATATATTATGAATATCAAATATAAGCAATGAGTGTTCAGTGATATGGGCTAAATAAGTAAATTTTAGGTTGATGAGAAGAAAGTAATTATAAAAGCCTATGCCTACTATTGTAAAATAGTCACGTGGGTCAGGAGCACCTTAGTCTTTAAGCTTACATCTTTGCTCTTCAACACTTTAAAAAGGTCTTGTGAAGCAGATTTGCCTAATGGAATATGTCATTTGATTTCTTGACTGCTGCTTCCATGAGTGTTGATAGTTAATCAAAGAAGAATGAAGTCTTTGACAACGTCAATTGTCTGTCAGTTTGTCTTACTGTAGTGGCTTGTGAGTTGCTGTGATTCTGGAAGCTATGCCACCAGTATTTTAAGTACTAACAGGGTCACCCATGGTGGACAGGTTTCAGATGAGATTCCAGATGAAGACAGACTAGGAAGAAGGAGTGACGAACTACTGAATATTTAGTCACTGAAAACCTTATGAATAACAGGGAACTTGACTAGAGGAAGATAAAAAAAAAAAAATTGATAAAGCAAACAGGTGCAAATTTGTACAATTTGATGAACTTGATCTATACTTATGGATGTAGTGGCTCAAAATACCAACTGAGAGGGAAGAGGTCTTCACTTCAAGGATCAATCCTATCCCCTCTGTACTCAGGGTTGATAGTGACTGGCAACTTAAACATTGGCTATCTAAAATGGTGGGGGTGGGGTGGGGATGGCTATAAAGGCACGAAGTGACTGGCTTACAAGTTTTCAAAAGGAAGTTTAGTTTCAGAGTGTGCAGCGGGGAGGTAGAGTCTCCACGGAATGGTTTTCATCTTGTCTAGACGGGTCTGATGAAAGGAAATGGAGGATAAGATTCTTATGAATTTATAGTGAGTAATTGTTAACATGATGAATTGCAATTGTCACAACTATAAAGGTAGATGTTTTGTAACACAAAGAGGGGAGTAGTTAATCTTTCAGTCCAGGAACAGAGGACCCTGGGTACATCAAGGGAGAAGAACCTGAGCAGAATATGGAACCCTATTCAGGGAAATAGCAACACCAGAGATGGAGGCAGAGATGGCAGGGAGAGATAGAACAGCTGAGGACTCTAGACTCATAGAAAGAGAAAGGCTGTGTGCTGGTGGCCAGAAGGCAGTCATGCAGAAAGTGCCCTTTAGTTGTTTAAATGATTATATATTCCTGAGTATTTCTGTGTCCATCCAAAAAAAAAAAAAAGACCAAAGGGAATAGAAGCAAATACTGTTGAATGATGATTCATACACAAAAGGGATTGTAATCATTGCAATGAAACGAAATACGATAGGATGAGTATAAACTGATAGGATGAGTTTCCCCATGTAAGCTATCACTCTACACAATCAAAACTTTAAAAATTGATTAAAAAGTCTATGACAACTTCATGGAGCAATATATCAAAATAATATAACCCTTATGTAAGCATTATCTCAGTCTTACCATTTTGGATGCAAATAAGAAAGCTAAGTAATTCGGGAAACTGAATGATGCCCAACACTCAGTAATGGTTTGTGGTTGTTGTTGAGAGTTGATATCAATTCTGACTCACTGAGACTCCATGTACCGAGTGGAGCTACTCCACTGGAGTTTCAAGACTTTGACATTTTAGAAGCAGGTCATAGGACTTTCCTCAAAGGCACCTCTGGATGAGTTCAAACTGTCAACCTTTTAGGTAGTTTTCAATTATTTGTTGGAGAAACCGAGGACTCTTAATTATGGGTCCAAACAGTTTAAACAAAATATTTATGCTAATTTCAATATATAAATAATGAAATATCAGAAGTTGGAATGATAGTATCCAATCTTTTCATCTATTAAACTAATTAAGAGTACGTAGTTGACAGGCAAACCGATTTGACAATTAACCAAGGAGGAGACAAATACTAAATACAAATATGTCTTAATGTGAAAAACAGAAGCATAGTAATAAGCTGTAAGTTAATTGCTTAAAAGAAACATAACAATGGACGTTTTCATGTAAGAATTCTAAGAAGAACTTGCTCTTATTGATCATAGTGAGATTCCTGCACATTCTGTATTGGTTCCATGGAAATAACATAACATATTAAAGTCATATATTTTCCTTCTGTTTATACTAGCTGATGAGTCATTATGAAACCAATTCTTAGAACTTTTTTTTTTTCTTAATGTGGATTTAGCTGCATTGTTTCAGATTGTGCAGGAAGACGAAGGCACTCAAAATACTCAAAATATGACTGGGAAAGAGCTGCTTCCTCAAAGTAGAATTGACCTGAATACTGTGGATAGAGTTAAGTTTTGGGGGGGCTTCATTTGCTGATAGGGCCCGAATCAAAGTGAGAAGTAACAGCTGCAAACCTCCATTCATAATCAGAACCTGGAATGTACAAAGTATGAATCTAGGAGTATAGGAAGTTGTCAAAAATGAAATGGAACACATAAAGATTGATACCCTAAGCATTAGTGAGCTAATGGACTGATACTGGTTATTTTGGATCAGACAGTCATATGTTTTACTATGTTAAGAATGACAAACTGAAGAGGAATGGTATCATATTCATAGTCAAAAAGAACATTTAAAGATATCTTGAAGCAAAATGCTGTCTGTGATAGAATAATGTCCATACACCAAAAAGGAATACCAGTTAATATTAGTATTATTCAAATTTCCACAACAATAACTTAAGCCAATGATGATAAAATTGAAGAATTCTACCAATTTCTTCAGACTGAGATTGATCAAACATGTAATCAAGGTAAGTTGTTAATTACTGGTGATTGAGACATGAAAGATGAAGACAAAGGGGAAGAAACCATAACTGGAAAATATGGCCTTGGTGATAGAAACAATGCTGGAAATTGCATGAGACTGGTTTTTTGCAAGACTAATGGCTTATTTATTGCAGATGCCTTTGTCAACAACATAGAATGCATACACATGGACCTATCTAGATGGAGTACACAGGAATGAAATTTATTATATCTGTGGGAAGAGACCATGGAGAAACTCAACAGTACCAGCCAAAACTAGGTCAGGGACTGACTGTGGAACAGACCATAAATTGCTTATATGCAGGTTTATGCTGAAGTTGAAGAAAACTAAGACAAATATCCAAAAGACTCAAAATAATAGAATTTTGCAAGACCAACAAGTTATTAATTGCAAATACTTTTTCCAACAACATAAACAGTAACTCTGTATATCAACCTCACTGGATGGAATAGACAGGAATGAAATCAGTTACATCTGTGGAAGCATTCAATGGAGAAACTCAGTATCAACAGTCAGAATAAGGCCAGTCATTTGCTGCAGAAAAGATTATCAATTGTTTATAATGCAAGTTCATGCTGAAGCTGAAGAAAATGAAAAGAAATCAGTTAAGAGCCAAAATGTGATCATGAGTATGTCCCACCTAAATTTAGAGAACATCTTAGTAACATATTTGATATATTAAACACTAATGACTGAAGACCAGATGAATTGTGGTTGACATCAAGAATATCATATATGAAGAAAACAAAACGGTTTTAAAAAGACAGGAAAGAAAGAAAAGACCATATGGATGCCAGAGTGGGATGCTGAAACTTGCTCTTGAACATAGAATAACTAAAGAAAATGAAGAAATGATGAAGTAAGACAGCTAAACAGAAGATATCAAAGAGCAATTTGAGAAGACAAAGTATTACTATAAAACATTCAAAAGCCTGGGATTCGAAATCCAGAAAGGAAGAACATGCTCAGCATTTACTAAGCAGAAAGAACTGAAGCAAAACTTCAAGCCTCAGACTGCAATATTGAGAGATTCAATGAGCAAATATTGAAGGATGTAAGAAGGATCAAAAGAGGATGGAAGGAATTTACAGAGTCATTGTACCAAAAATAATTGGTTGATTTTCAGTCATTTCAGGAGGTAGCATATAATCAAGATCCAATGGTATTGAAGGAAGAAGTCCAAATTGTACTGAAAGGATTGGCAAAAACAAGGCTCCAGAAATTGAATACCAACTGAAATGTTTCAACAAATGGATACACTGTTCAATTATCTATACCAATAAATTTGGAAGGCAGCCACAGGGTGAACCAACTGAAAGAGAACCATATTCATGCCTATTTCAAAGAAACGTGGCTTCGATACAACGTAAAAATTATGGAACAATATCATTAATATCAGTTTGTTTCTAATTTAAAAGCCAACCTCTCACCACCAAAGGTACTAAGTGATTCTACCTGTTTAATTGGAGTGCTGGTGTGGTACTGTAGAATAAGTGCTAGCATGCTAACTGCAAGGTCAGCAGTTCAAACCCACCAGCTGCTCCTTGAAAACCCTACATAGGGTTCCTATTAGTCAGAACTGAGTTGAAGGCACTTAACAACAATAACAACAACCTGTTTACTAAAGGCCTACAAAGAGAGAGTTCACATAGTAATAAGCAAACATCTGCTTTATGTATAAGACACATGCAGCTCTGACACATCACCTACTATGTGTCCAGAGATATTGACTGATTCCAGTCCTCCCAATACTCCTGTGAGGTAGATATTCACGGCCTGCTTGAAACTTAACAGGAAAAGCAAGCACAAAACCCAATTCCCATGAATTGATTTGAAGAGTCATCTGATACAAGAAAACTGATATTTAAGTGTAAGTAAGTCTGTCTGTAGTATTCCAAATCCCAAACTTAACACACTATATTTTATTGACATTTGAATTAATTAGGACTGGGATTTGGAAGATTCACTACAATTAGACAAATAAAAGCTAAGCTGATAAGTTAGAGTTTTTGAAATTGCTCACACATTAATATCAATGGAATTGATAAAGTTAAATCAAAATTGCAACCATAAATACGTATTTAGACAGCTTTTTAAATATGTGCACTCAAGATAAAACAGAGTATTGCTTTAGAATGCAGATTACAAAAAATTTTACTTACTAATTTTATTCATTCAATTTTACCTCTTCTCACCTACTTAAGTTTTTCGTTTTATCTAGTAGTAGTTGCTATACTTTAACACAAATAGAATCTTCTGTATATTATAAAATAAACATTATCACTTCTAGAAATCATCTTAGAATCCAATCTGACATAGGGGTTTTGTAGTTGTTGAGTGCTGTGAAGTTGGTTCGGACTCAGAGAACCTCTCTATTGGGTTTCTGTTGAGCTGCTGGTGGGTTTGAACCAATGACCTTGCAATTCATACTGACCCTGTGGTCCAGTGCTTTATCCTACAGCACCACACCAGGCGGGGTATTATTATTTTCTTTCCAATATTAAGAACAGATGATCGAGTGAAGTTGTATGAATTGGTATTTGAGAGGGATCTTTGAGGAGGAAAAAAAAAAGAGACAAATTTTCCTCCAAGTTCTTACTTGCACTTTTAGTTTTTAAATTTTAATATTTCGTATTAATGTCATCCATTTTATTAAAATTTGTCTTTACTAAATTAGATTGAGATTTTATAGTTTGGGGTAGACTTATTTTGCCTGAATCTTTTTTTGTGACATCTGCTGGCAATGGCTGGTATTACAAAGCTCCATAATTCATCCTTAACTGCTTTCTCCAACTACCTCCTATGGAGATGGTATCACTTCAATTTAACTTAAGGAACTAAGTAAGTATCCTTGACTAAAGAACACGTACTGCATGACAGAACAAGAATTCTATCATGGAATAGAAGACACTGTTCCAGAAGAGGAAAATTCAGTACTCCAGAATACTAAATTATTCACTTAGCATATACTATGCATATATTTAATTTCAGTCATATATTTAATATCTATAAATAAATATATTTTCCCCTGGAGATTCCAAATTCATTCCACATCATGTTATGTATGATCATGCTTACTATTGATAATTGTCAATCAATTCCCCTAGTGACACTGTGAAATTCAGATATTTCTCTACAATCTGATAGTAGTATGGTAACAACTGTGCATTGGAGTAAAATTTGCTATATGTAGATGACACACATTTACTTGCTGGAAGTGAAGAGGACTTAAAATACTTACTGATGAGGATCAAAGACAACAGTTTTCATTATGGGTTACACTTCAACCTAAAACAAAATCTTCACAACTGGACCACTAAGCAACATCACAATAAATGGAGAAAAAATTGACGTTGTCAAGGACTTCATATTACTTGGTTCCACAGTCAATACCCTGGAAGCAGCAATCAAGAAACCAAACAACACAGTTTATTGAGAAAACCCACAATAAATTATCTTTTCATAATTCTAAAAAAACAAAAATGTTTATTTGAGGACTAAGGTATGCCTAACCCAAGCCGTGGTTTCCTTAATGACTGCATATGCATTACCAAAGCTGAACAATGGATAGAGAAGACTGAAGAAAAATGAATGCCTTTGCAGTATGGTGTTGGTGAAGACTTTTGAATGTACCAAGGAGTATCTGAGGAACAAAGTAAGACACCGGAAGGTTCTGTAGCCAGAATGTTCTGTAAAAGAAAGGATGGTGAGACTTCTTCTCATGCACTTTGGATATGTTACTAGGTGGGATCAGACCCTGAAAAGGATATCATGCTTGGAAAAGGAGAGGGTCAGTAAAAAAAAAAAAAAGAGGAGTAACGTCCATCAAAGGGATGGATTGCCACAGTGACTTTATCATGTGCTAAAACATAAGCCAGGATTGTGCAGATGGTACAGAGGCAGGCAGGGTTTCCTTCAGCTGTATGGTGGGTCACCATGCTTCTGAAATGACTCAACGATGCCTAACAACAAGAGAGTAAAACTGAACATCCATATGGCCTAAATCCATATTAACAATTAATGGACTATGCCTAGGGGTCTCATTCTTTGAGTCCATGGCTATGAAGCAGAATTCATGAGTAAACTTTTTATATGACCAGATATCCATTTATCCACAGTTTCATCAACCAAATTCACATACTTGTTGCCAGCTCCAAGATTTATAAGCTGGAGCTGGCTTCTGAAATTGCTTTGTATTTCCATTTAACAGCTAGGGCAGCAGCGTTTTAAAATTTTGCCTTGGTCTCCTTGGTGCCGATTTATAAAGCTAATTTTTCTCCCTGGACATTTTTTTCTCCCCCTACCCTCT
Source organism: Chrysochloris asiatica (assembly GCF_000296735.1). Taxonomy (NCBI): domain Eukaryota; kingdom Metazoa; phylum Chordata; class Mammalia; order Afrosoricida; family Chrysochloridae; genus Chrysochloris; species Chrysochloris asiatica. The sequence goes on along the minus strand of NW_006408593.1, from coordinate 5,428,611 downwards.
TTCAAATGCCAGCTCTGGGCTTCTAAAGCATTAAACCCTCTTCTTGATCCCAAGCAAAACACTGTCAGAGGCGATGTCATTGCTGGACAGTGGTGATTGTAATGATATAGTCCTCCAGGCAGGATACAAACCATCTTGCCTTCTGGCCAGGAGATGGATTCACTGCCCTCCCTGCAGACACGCAGGCACACACACAGAGCACGGGGAAGTACACATTTACTGTACTGCGTGCCGTCTGCCTTGAAGAAACTGTAGCTAACTTCCTTATTAGTATTCTTGCCTCTACCGTGTCTCTCTTGCAGCATCAGAAGGCTGAGCAAAATGCAGTAGAATAGGGACAGACCCAGCTCCGGCAATCATTTCTATGCAGGCTGGCGAATGTTGGGGGTGGGGGGATGCAGCACATCAAGATTAATAACCTTGCCATAATCCGGGGCAGTCTGCAGGCAGATACCTCTGCTGATGGACCCGCTCCTGGCTTGATGAATCTGCCTGGGGGAGAGGGATCCGGAATCGACCTAGTCCTGATTTTGGATATTGTTTGATCCTCCACCCATCTGGGAAGGTAACGGAGTGAGCCGTACCATCTGCAGCACACAGAAGCTATTGGAGGTTACTACTGACAGTTTTCATTACACTGGTTTGTGTGAGTGTGTGTGTGTGTGTGTGTGAGTAGGGGTTCCTGCTTTTGCGTGAAAGACTGTTATGTGTATGTCTCTGTATGCGTGTTTGTGTGGCAACCAAGGCAGGTATATCCTACAGTAGGGGATTTCTACAGCGTAACAATATTCCTCCGGGACTTGGGAGCACTCTCTGTAGCCCCCCAGTTTCTGCTGCCCCTTTCTTCCCCCCACTTCTCCTCCTCCTTTTGCCTTTGATGAGTTTTTGGCTTACTTTTTGGCGGAGTCTCTCGGACACGTTTTTGTTTTGTTTTTTGCTGGTGTTGGAAGATCAGATAAATGGAACCTTTGAAAACTGATTATGTTTCTCCTTTGTGACTTTATAAAAGAAGACAAGAAAATAGCGTAGTGCAAGACAAGCGAGAGGATTTTAAATTTTCCTTGGTGGAACTTTGAGGATCCCTAAAGAAGGTAAGTCATTGCACTACTTCGATCTCTGTCCTTGTTTTCTTGCGATATGAGTGTTTTTCTGTTTGTTTTCTGAGGTCCATATGCAGTTTATAGGCGCATTTCTAGAGATTGTTATGCTCAGAGGAACTCAGTGTGTGGCATTTTGGAGCTATTTTCATGCCAAGGAGATTATTTCCAATTGTATAACCATCCCCTCCAAGCCGCCTCCCATTTCTGTCCCTCTCTTATGGAACGTTTTCATAGCAAATTCTGCATATATGAAATCAGGAAAAAGATTAATCCCAGGCTCTTCCTCCTTGAAATACTCTCTAAATTTGAGCTGGAAGAAATCAGAAAAGCCACTGGCAGAGTCCGAGTTAGAGGCAAGTGTGTCTGTGTAGGGACTGAGGGGGTGGGGTGAAGTGGGGGGTGGGGAGGAAATCGGACTTTTCTGATAAGTTAATAGTAGACTTTTCTTTGTAGCCCTTATTTTGTTCTTTCTTTCTTGAGTAGTTTAATCTTTTCTGGAGAATAACGAATGTGTGAAATACAGAAAATCTGCTTCAACTGCTCTTAAGCAAATGAGAACCAAGTGGAAATCCTTGAGTATTTTGAAACTTCCCCCCCACTCCCCATGGATTCTCTTGCTCTTGCATCTCATTAACCTTTGGGAATGCAGACTCCCCTGATTAAGACTCGGGTTGCTCTCGTCTGGTATCAGCCCCTAACCCAGCAAGATCCCTCGTGAGGGCGTATGGTTGCAAATTGTTCTTAATTGTCTACTCTGGGCTGTAAAAGCAATTTAGATGACTTTAAAGAAACACCTTCCCTAACTCAGTTCTGTGGTGTTTCCTTATTCTCAGTTTTGCCTTTTCTATTTGTTTTCTTCTTTTCCTTCAAAGTAAAATGCAGATATATTTCACCTGTTTCTACCCTGAACTTATTTAATTAAACCAAGATCTCATTACACACTGATAACATCTGTGGTTTTATACCTATGGGTATTTTTATCTCTGCACTGACTTCTCCCAAGAAGTGAGAAATCACTTGCAAATGTATTTCTAAAATGTTGAGACCCCCTGACCCCCATGTGAAAGTGATAGCCCTTCCTCAATCCTGTATCTGGGTGGTTTTCCTAATATTTCATGGAATGTTAGCCAACTGATATTTTACGGTATGTTAGCTAAGTCGAACTATACGCTGCTATGACCCTATTCATAGAACAAATGAGAGGTGTGTTTGCTAACTAGGCAGAAGAAAGTATACATAAGTGTTTTTCTCTTAAGTATTGATGGCTATGTATATAGAGAGGGTGCAACTGGTAACACAGAAGATTTATTCATAGATGAATGACTAAGTCAAAGATACAGGAAAGTATCCAAGTTGAGAAATGTTAGATATTATACCTAAATCATCATACAAATTCTTTTTTTTTTCCTAAAAGAGAGTGTTTCCTGAATTCTTGAACTAAAAAACAACACACCTAGAGATGAGATTATATTCTGGGATAACCATATATCCCTTCCATTGATCTGATGAGTTTACATAATGTCACTGGAGGAACAGTTAAAGGAAAGCAGCTGTTATATAGTCTCTATTTGATGGGAAAACTCCCTCCTGTTGGCATAATTCATGATGCCTTTCTTGTTAACTATTTCTGATCAGATTTTTTTTTTTTCTTCAACATGCTGGTTATATTAAACTTATCAAGAAGGATGCCTAAAAAAAAAGTGTATTCCAAACCCAAGTATAATTTGATTTTCTCTGTGATTCACAAGACTTGAAGGAGAATCACGGCATATAAATAGGAAATACAAAGTTTACTTTTCTGGAGATAGGAGTTGATGCTGATGCTCACAGTACCAAGGAGTCAAGTCAAGGGGATTGAGGTTCCAGGACTCTTACCTGGACTCTCTACCTTCTCTAGTTAGTCAGCTTTCTATAGTCAGCTGTTCTTGGTAACCAGTCAGGTACAGAGAACAGTATATTAACACTTCTATTTTGTGTTAGTACTAATCTGAATAAAGAGAAGCTTTTTGAAAATGCTGTTTGGGAAGTTAGCAAATTAATGTGTTTCTAGGGAGGGTATTTTATTTTGTTGCTCCTCCTCCCTTTCACATTCTCACCCAGAGTGGGTATATTTAGACTTGTAATAGTGGTAAAAACTAAGTGTATAGATTATTCTCAGCATCATCTTCAAAAATAAAAAATTTTGGCTTTTGTGTGTTTGAGATTTAATCATTGTAATGAGTGAATCTTCCAGAGACAGCAATACTTTCATTATCACTTATTTTAGATTAATAATAGAAGTGGGGTACAAGCCAGTTCAGAATTTTCTGATTTTAGCAGATGTAATATACAAAACCTCTGTCTTGCAGCTCAAGGGTTCTTGATGGTTTTGGAGCAAATGGTAACTTGATCTTTATTCTTAGTCTAGGTCAGTGATAGTAAACAGCTTTCAATCAAATCTGGTCCATAGCTTTCTTTTTATTTTTTCAGAGCTTTGTTTTGTGGAGCGAGTACTTCAGGGTTTAACAGGGTTGGTTTTCTTGCTCAATGAATTCAGAAAAAAGAAAGACAGAGTGAGGAGAAATATTTGAGGAGGAAACTTGTGAGAGTTGCCAAAGAAAAGGCTGAAGTTGCCTAGGAAAAAATATACGCAGGGTTATGTTTTTCAAAGACTGAATGGGCAATGGTTGCTATGAGTTTATAAGGTAGAATAAAGGAAATCTCAATTCCTTTTCTATTTAGTTTTAGATCGTTGGCTGGCCTTTCTCTGGGTCTTTGGTCAAGTCAGCCAACCAGGCCCAACATTCTCCAGCATGTTTCTATGTTTTTAAGACCCGAGGCACTTTACACATGAATGGTTCTTTCCCTCTGTCATCAATAGAGCTGACAGCTGAAGAGTCAAATACTGAGAATTTTCTGGAAGCCAAAAGGAGCACCCAGTATGTTGAAATTCTTGGAGTTACAGACTCTGGAGGTGGTTGATGGCCAGGTGGTTTGAACTTTTAAGTATTGATTGGTGAGTCATTACAAGTGTGTGTTAGTTTCTTGAGATGACACAGGGTTGGTACAGGAAATAGCCGAAAATGCTGATATTTGGAATGATGGTGATATGTTCTCCAACAACAGAAAGGTTTGCGTATTCTTGCTTTTTTTTTTTTTTTAATTTCCTGTCACTCAAAACTAACTTCTCAGGGTCCCCCACAAAATTAAAAAAACAAAGACAGATAAAATTGCTGTGAGAATAGGGCAGGGACTTTGAAATTGACTGAATTAATTCTTAATTATCATTACCATTTGGGACCACTCCTTAGCCACAGCTAAGATATAGGGCCTGGGTTTAGAATCAGGTGAAGGCAAAGCACGAGAACTGGAAGCTGACAATCAAGCTGTTGACAGTGCTGCTTAGTAACAGGCAAGTCACTCCAAGTCTCAGAACCCAGATTCCTTCTTATGTAATTTGGAAATGTTGTTGTGTGCTGATGTATCGGTTCTGACTCTTAGGGACCCTGTATAGGGTTTCCAAGGAGTGGCAGGTGAACTTGAACTGCCGACCTTGTAGTTTAAAGTGACTTTGCAGTCCAGTGCATTAGTCCACAGGGCCACACCAGGACTCCATATAAATGGGTTGTTGTTATGTGCCGAAGAGTCGGTTCTGACTCATAGCAACCCTGTACAGGGTTTCTGAGGCTGTAAATCTGTATGGGAGCATAAAGCCTCAGCTTTCTCCTGCGGAACAGCTGATAGTTTCCAACTGCTCCATGAGTTTAGCAGCCCGATTCGTAACCACTACACTTCCAGAGCTCCTTATATAAATGGGTAGCATTCTGTTAATGATGATTTCCTTATGCTTCAATACGATGATTCCTTTGTATGCCTTTAATACACTGATTAAGGAGACTTGTTTTTTTATGATGGGTGATCACCATATGTGTTGTTCCAAGTCCCTTGACTCTTCTCAGTAATGTCTGTGGTATATTCTTTTTAGTTTTGGATCTGTGTGTGAACACTTATTCATATTCATGAATAGATATACATGTGTATATTCATATTTATATATATATATATATATATATATATATATATATACACACACACACACACACATATGCAAGTAATTGACCTATCTATTAGAAACATATTTTTGTATGTGTGAAAAAAAAAACAAAAAACTATGGTGACCTGAGTCTATGACATTGAGGAGGACAAGAATACATGGACACTCCAGTGGGAATGGATTGGTCATTAAGGAGTTCTGATAGCGTAGTGGTTACGAGTCAGGCTGTTAACTTTGCAGTTCGAAACTACCAGCTGTTCGATGGGAGAAAGATGAGGCCTTCTGCTCCAATAAAGATTTACAGCCTCTGAAACCCTATGCAAGGTCACTATGCATCAGAACCGACTCCACGACACACAACCAAAACAGCCAGCAACAACCAAAAAGATCTGTGGGATAAGTACTGGACTGCGAACCAATAGGTCAGTGGTTAAAACCAACCATCTGCCCCTTGGAAATGCTATACTGGGTCGTTATGAGTAGAACCCTACTTAACAACATCAGCAACATAAAGCTCTAGTCTACAACAAGTCAGTTGACTAGAACTTAAGACAATGTTGGAAACTATATAATTAGGATTTCTTTTTTTCATAAATATATCACAGATCATGATTGTCACATTGAGTTACAAAAACCATGGGGTGCTGGTGTGGCACTGTGGAATACAGCTCTGGACCGCAAGGTTGGTTTGAACAAGGTCAGTGATTGAAACTCCCCAGCCGCTCCTTGAAAACCCTATACAGGGTCCTATGAGTCGGAACTGACACGACGGCACTCAACAACAACATAGCACAGGACATGATAATTTCCACAGTGAGTTAGAGAGACCATGCATTTGAGGAAGGTAGACATGGAGTTGGGGAAAATCAGAACCAGAAATATGATTATGATACTCACTCGTTTTAGATTTGGAAAGACTTGAGATCAAATACCTAATTCTCTGCACTTTCTGTTATCTAGAGTAAATAGGGACAATGAGGGCTTTGCAATGAGAGAATGAAAGGTTAAATATAACCACACACACAAAACTTACCTATGTCAATTTGATTCTGACTCATAGCAACCATGTATAGAGTTTCTGAGACTGTAAATCTGTACAGGAGCAGAAAGCTTCATTTTTCTACAGTGGCGCAGCTGGTGGGTTTGAACTGCTAAACTTAAATTAGCAGTGTGATGCTTGTCCTAAAGCACCACCATGGTTCCTTTGATTACATATAAAGCACCTTTTAAAAACCCTGGAAACAAAATTGGAACTCTGAGGTAGCGTAATGGGTTAGGAGTTGGGTTGCTAACCCCAAGGTCAGCAGTTTGAATCTACCAGCCGTTCTGTGGGAGAAAGATGAGGCTTTCTGCTTCTATAAAGATTTACAGCCTTGGAAACTCTATACAGGGTCTCTATGAAGCAGAACTAACTTGATAGCACAAAATCACCAATCACCAGAGGGAGTTCATATAGGTAGCTGGTGATAGATAGGTAGATAGGTAGGTAGGTAGGTAGGAGGTAGGTAGGTAGGTAGGTAGATAGATAGATAGATAGATAGATAGATAGATAGATAGATAGGTAGGTAGGTAGGTAGGTAGATAGATAGATAGATAGATAGATAGATAGATAGATAGATAGATAGATAGATAGATAGATAGATAGATAGGATACATCTCACGTCTCTCTACTTGGATTTCCATTGACCTTGTAGAATAATCACTGGACTGCTAACTGTAAGGTCACCTGTTCCTTGAAAATTTTATACAGGGTTGCTGTGAGTCAGAATGGATTTGACAGCATGACACTGTGGGCTAATGCATCACACTGCGAAGTCGTTTGAACTTCAAGGTTGGTGGTTCAAGCTCACCAGCTGCTCCTTGGAAACCCTATACAGGGTTGCTATGGGTTGGAATCCACTTGACGGCACTTTACGATAACAACAGAAACTACAGCCTCGTCACCTGAGTTACGGAACCCTAGTGGTGCTATGGGGTAGGCATTGGGTTTCTAGCCTTCAGTTTGGCAGTGTAAAACCACTAGCCCCTCCCTTGAGAAAGATGAGGATGTCTGCTCCCATAAAGATATATAGTCTTGGTGGTGGTGCTTATGTGCCGTGACTCATGGCGACCCTGCACAGGATTTCCGAGGCTGTAAATCTTTACGGGAGCAGAAAGCCTCATCTTTCTCCTGCGTAACTCTGGTAGTTTCGAACTGCTGATATTGCGGTTCGCAGCCTAACTCGTAACCACTAGGCTACAGTCTTAGGCACCCTATATGAATTATGATGAGTCAGAATTCAGGTTATGATGAGTCAGAATTGACTCAGTGATGGCAGTGGCTTTGGGTTTTTGTCTTCACTTGGTTTGTGAGTTAGGAACATCCTACCGATTGCCATTGAATCGATTCTGACCAATAGCAACCATATAGGAGAGACTAGAATGGCCCCCTTAAGGTTTCCAAAGCTGTACATCTATAATTATGGAAGCAGACTGCCACGTCTTTATCCCATGGAGCCTCTGATGGGTTTGAATCTCTTACGTTATAGTCAGCTGCTAAGCACTTAACCACTATGCTACCAGGACACCTTATTAGGAAGACTACCCTAACTCAAAGGAACTCTGGTAGCATAGTGGTTACGAACCAGTCTGCCAACCTCAGAGTTAGCAGTTCGGAACTACCAGCTTTCCCACAGGAGAAAGATGAGGCGTTCTGCTCCTGTAAAGATTTATAGCCTCAGAAACCCTGTACAGGGTCACTGTGAGTAGGAACTGACACCACAGCACATAACCACCACCACCCTAACTGTCGATTTAGATCTCTGTACAAGTGGACAAAGTCCCAAGAGCAATCTGAGAATTAAATAAATTGGAGAGAGAAAACTATATTTCTGAAAGGCAAATTGCTTATTAGTGTACGATGGTTTCATCAGCTCCTTTCTTAGAGTCGTCTAAGTGCGCTTTCCAGATGTTACCTCACTTATGCTCACAAACTTCCGCAATGATACTGAATGTAAGTAGCAAGAATCCTGTGTACCATCCATATGTGGCTACAGAAACACAATTCAGATGTCAGCAAGTGCTGTTAACTCTGCTCTTTATCTAATGTCTAGTTTGGTTCACAGTCAATGAAAGGATGTAGATTTATTTAGCACCTACCAGGTACAAGCTCCATGATCATTGCTGTGAGATATACAGAGGATGTTACTTGTGCCTCTTTGCTGCATTGCCTGCATTTGGACGAGACATACTGCAGTCTTCAAGACTGCCCTGTGGAATTCAGACTTGATCATAAAACTGAATTAAGGTTCCTGTACCACAATCTGACCTATGTAGGGCTGTGTCATTTTGTCTGACCTTTATTTAGTTCAAGAACATATTGCAAAAGATGTAAAATGCCTTGTTCCTATTAATGTACTTGAGCTGAGCTGTCAGTGATAAGTCCAACCCTGCTTTGCTAACTCTGCATGGCTGGTACCACTTGACCCAGGTATTTCTGTTCTGCAAAGTCAGTCTTTTCTTGTGCACGAAGGGAGCAGGGTTTTGTCCTTCACGTTGTAGGTTGTTGCAATCCTGATAATGAGTTGGCAAAGTTTCATGAGTTGCTAAGAAGGAAGGTAGGATCCATGTTCCTTGGATTTTAAGAAATGAAGCCGTAAAATAAGAAACTAGGAGAGTGAGAAAAAGAAGAGTGACAATACTTGGTCTCAATAGCAGAAACACAAGTTGATTGGCCTAAACCACAGCCAGAAGCATTAGGATTTGTGGTGAAGCATTGGACTAAATGTAAGAAATTCCCAATGTTAGACTCTTCAGATTCTATTACCAGCACACATGATGGTAATAGAATAAAAGTAATTGTCTCATATAGTTGACAAATGTATTCTATGTGTCAGGCACTGTGCTTGGTAGTTTAGATTATTTATACTTCACAGAAAATTAGTAAACTGACATTATTACTCCCATGTTTCATAAGAGAGACAGAGTGATTTAATTAATTGTTTTGCCTAGATTTCGCACATATATCAAAACTCATATGTGTTCCTCTATACCTTGCTTTTTTGTTGTTGTTTGAATTGTTTTTTAGGTTGAAAACCCAATGCTTTTCCACATAAATTCCTGAATATACACAACCCAAAACAAACTTGTAACTACAAATGTAATATACATTTTTTTCTGTTACAGAACCTCAGTATCAATTGAAAGATGTGGTCACAGTGTCTCTAATTACTGCAGTGTCACCTCCATGAATCTATGTGTCTCTGTCATCAAACATCACGATTGTCACATTGTGTGTGTGTGGGGGGGGTGCGTGTGTGTGTGTGGTCTTTGAAGGTCCAGAACTTAAGAAATATCTCTGTATAGCTTTGACAATTATCTAACTCAGATTGGGCTGTTTGATACTATGTGTGATATTGACAGTAATATAAAAGTACTGCAGTTACAGGGCTGAGAACAAAGAAAAGGGATGGAGATATCTTTTGTAGCGTTAAGTAGTAAGTGCTATTGGGCAGTATTTGTAGAAGGCATTTTATGGATAATTGTTGTTGTAAGGAGTCATCAAGTTGGTTCCAACTCACAGAGACCCTGTACAGGGTTTCAGAAAAGTGGCTAGCTGGTTGGTTGGACTGTTGACCGTATGGTTAGCAGTCCAGTGTTTATTCTACAGTATCATAGCAGGACTCCTGTTAGACAGTATCTCTCAGTATGTTAATCAACTTGTTATTTTCATAACATTGGAAAAGTGACTTTTGAGCTTGTATTCCCCCTATGTTGTCTTGGAGGACTACTGTAAAAATGAAGAAAAATCACATTTATTAAGCACCCAGAACAGAAATTGAACTTTAGTTAATGCCCCCATAAAATGTATCTCATTATAGTAACAATTATATTTATTTATTTCCTATTATTTATTAGTAGTGTTGTTAAGTACCACCGAGTTGGTTCTGACTCAAAGCAACCCTACGTACAATAGAACAAAGCACTTCCTGGACCTGCACAATCCTCAGAATTGTCATGTTTTACCCTATAGTTGCAATCACTGTGTTTGTTCATTTTATCAGGAGTCTTTCACTTTTTTGTTGAACTTCTACTTTGCCAAGCATAATGTCCTTTTCCGGGATCTGGTGCCTCCTAATAATATGTCCAAAGTATGTGACACAAAGTCTCACCATCCTCACTTCCAAGGAACATCTGGCTGCAATTCTAAGACAGATGTGTTTGCTTTTTTGGCAATATGTGGTACTTTCGATGTTCTTCGCCAATACCATAATTCAAATGTATCAATTCTTATGGTCTTCCTCATTCATTGTCTAGCTTCTGAGTGCATAGGAGGTGACTGAAAATATCTTTGATTTAGTCAGACTCGCCTTAGTCCTCAATGTGATATCATTCTTCTAAAACAGTTTAGAGTTGTTTTACAAGACATTTGTCTAATGCAATATGTCCTTTGATATTTTGACCACTACTTCAATGAGCATTGATTGTAAATCCAAGCAAAAAGAAGTCTTGGACAACTTAAATATTTTGTCCATTTATAGGGATGCAATTTGCTGGTCCAATATGAGGTGTTTTGTTGTGTTTACATTGAGATGAAATTCTTTTATTTTTTAAAAAAAGGTTTTATTGTGAATTATGTGATTGTTTACATGGGAGAACATTAGTTTTACATTCATCCTATCATATATCGTTTCATTGCCATGGTTACAGTCCCCACCATGCATCATCAACCAACCAAAGGGCATACTCTAAAAGCCTGTTCTCTGGTCATCAGCAGACAACCCCTCTCCCTCTCTGGGTCTAAAGTCCCAAGCTGCTCTATCTCTCCACATCATCGTCTCTGCTGCCATCTCTGGCATCACTGCTTCTCTGGGTAGGGTCCCACACTCAGTTCTTCTCCCTTGATGGCACCAGGGACCTCTGCTCCTAGATTGCAAATTAAATCACTACCCTCCTTGCTACAAAACATCTGCTTTACGTTTCCAACCCTCACAATCAGGCTTGATAACAATTATTCACTATTGTATCACAAGAGACCTATGCACATTTCCTTTCATCAGCACCGCCTAGACAGTTTGTGTACTATTCAGTGGAGATTCTACCTTCCTCGATGCCCTCTCCATCTAGGTTCCCTCTTGAAAGCTTGTAAGCCAGTCACTTCTTGCCTTTGTAACTCCCCCACTTTGGGTAGCCAATGTCCAAGTTGCCTGTCTACTCTGTGTATGGAGGGGGTGGGAATGATCTTTGCTATAAAGATGTGTTCCGTCTTTTGAGCTACTGCTTCCACAGGTATTGGTCAAGTTCATCAAATTGTATCAGATTATTCTATTTTTTTCCTCTATTTTCTTCTTCTAGTTGAGCTCTGATCATCCAGTCATTGAAGCCAGGTCCAGTGGGTATTATCTGCAAGTGTGGGTGTTCTTGTGCATATGCCCTCTCTTCTTATAGCTGGACTCCTCACTCTAAACTCTAGTCCTCTGTAGTTATGTCACTGATTCTGGGCCCAAGAGCCCCCAGGTCTTGCCACACTGCTGGACAACCAGGTCTCCACCCAGATTCACAGGAGTCTACTGAACGTTGCAGTGTTTAGCTCACAGCTTCATTACTGTTTTTCCCTCATTTTCCCTTATCGGTGACAAACGTGGTCACCAATCAAAGTGTGTTTTCCCATTGATTCTTAGTCCTAGAAGGGGGTTTTCTCTGAGGAGCCTGAAACACTTGCCTTGATGTCTTCTGGGCAAGCAACTTGCTTGTTCTTGTAGTAATCAGTCAGTCTGTCTATATTGTTTTGCATTTTCCCTGTCAGTCTTTCTTTCAAGAAGTATTTTCTAGCTGCTCCAGGCTAGTCTGCCATTCCCCAAAAGTGGAAATTTCCCACCTCTGAAGATTTTGGATACTGTTCAGGATTCCACCTATAGTCTTAAGTAATGCAGAGACTCTGCTGGAAGCCTCCTGCACTGGGCACATTGTATCCCCATTTTAGGTATTCCAATAGGCAGAAGACGGACTTACAAACTTTCTATGGGGATATTTCTGGCTATTTCTCTTCCTCTCCAGTGTCTATTTTATAATGGTATGCAAGGGAAACCAGGATTCAAAAGACAACCAAGCATCTTAACAATATTTCTCCCCTTTCCCCAAGTCCAACCATGTCTCAATCCCTGTATCCCAGAGCCCTGTTGTTCCAAGGTTGTGCATACATCATTACTTACCTCTGTCCCACTTAGTCCATGCCAACCTACCTAATTGTTCTCCCATCTGCTTTGTTCTTCCATTCCCCTCTCTTTTTAGGTATATTGCTCCCCTCCCCAGCACCCAACTATCCTGTGTCTTTTCCCTGTCCTGTACTTCATCTTCCCCTTGCTCCTCTCACCACAACCCCCATATCCCAGCAACCATCAAAGAACTGCCCCCCTTTAATATGGGTTCTTTTTCTTAGTCTTTTACAGTAGTTGTCCTATGCAGTATTTCTCCTTTTGTGACTAATATCACTAAACATAATGTCCTCAAGGTTCATCCATGTTATGTGGTGGCTTGCAGCTTCTTTGTTATTCTTCAAGGTAGCGTAATATTCCATTGTGTGTATGTACCACAGTTTGTTTATCCATTCTTCAGTTGATAGGCACTTTGGCTGGCTCCATCTTTTTGCTATTGTAAATTGTGCTGCTATGAACACTGGTGTGTATATATCTACTCGTGTTATGGCCCGTATTTCTTGTGGGTAAATACAAAGTAAAGGAATTACTGTATCATAAGGCATTTCTATTTCCAACCTTCTGAGGAAGCGCCATATTGGTTTCCAGAGAGGTTGGACCATTTTGCAGTCCCACCAGCAATGCATGAGTGTCCCAGTCTCTGTACATCCCTGCCAGCATTTATTGTGCTCTACATTTTTTATCTTTGCTGTTATTGTTGGTGTGAGATGATATCTCATTGTTGTTTTGATTTGCATCTCTCTAATGGCTAGTGATAATGAACATTTCTTCATATGTTTGTTGGCTTCCTGGGTCTCCTCATTGGTGAAGTGTCTGTTCATGTCCTGTACCCAAATTTTTTAATTGGGTTATTTGTCTTTTTCTTGTAGAGGAGTTGTAGTTTCCTGTATATTTTTGAAGTAAGTCCCTTGTCTGATGTGACGTTGCAAAAGATTTTTTCCCAATCCATGGGTTCCCTTTTTTCTCTTCTGGTGAAGTCTTTTGATGCACATAAGTTTTTAATTTTTATTATGTCCCACTCATCTATTTTGTCTGCTTTTGTTTGTGTTGTTTTCAAAATGTTTGGTAGTCTGCATATTCCCTGAATTAGGGCCCTTACATTTGTCCCTAAATTTTCATTGATGGCCTTCATAATTCTGGGATTCACATTTAGGTCTTTAATCCATGTTGATTTGTTTTTTGTATAAGGTATGAGGTGAAGGTCTTGTGTCAATATTTGCATATTACTTTCCAGTTCTGCCAGCACAATCTGTTGAAGAGACTATCACCTCCCCATGTGATATATTTAAGTGTTTCATCAAAAATCAGTTCGCTGTATGTAGATGGGTTAATTTCTGGATTCTTGATTGTGTTTCATTGATCAATATATATTTCATTATACCACTACCAAGCTGTTTTGACCACTGTAGCCATATAGTTAATTTTGAAGTCGGGAATGAGAGGTTTCCAATCTTATTCTTCTTAAGCAGTGTTTTGCTTATCCTGGGTCTCTTTCCTTACCATATAAAGTTTGTAATTGTTTTTTCTATTTCTTTGAAGACTGTTGTTGGAATCTGGATTGGCATTGCATTGTATGTGTTAATTGCTTTGGGCAGTATTGACATTTTCACAATTTTAAGTCTCCTATCCAGGAACATGGTACATTCTTCCATTTTGTAGGTCTCTTTTGGTTTCTTATAGTGTTTTGTAGTGTTTTTTTTTTTTTGTATAAGTCCCTTGATTTTCTGGTTACATTTATTCCTAGATATTTCATCCCTTGGATGGCTATTATAAATGGCACTGCTTTCCTAATGTCCTTTTCAATGCTGTTGTTTTTTGTATAGAGAAATCCAACTGATATTTGTATGTTGATCTTATATCCTGCCACTTTACTGCATCTTCCAATGAGGTCTAGTAGCTTTCTTACTGAGTCTTTGGGGTTTTCTACATATAGGATCATATCGTATACAAATAGAGTTTTCCTTCTCTTTGCCAATTTGGATGCCTTTTACTTTCCTGTCTTACTGCATAGCTCTTACTAAGACTTCCAGCACAATATTGAATAGGAGTGGTGACTAATGGCATCCTTGTCTTTTTCCTGTTCTCAGAGGGAAGGCTTTCAGTTTCTCTCCACTGAGAGGAATTTAGGCTGTTCATTTTGTATATATGCTCTTAATTATGTTGAGGAATTTCCCTTCAAATCTTATTTTTTTAGTGTTTTTATCAGGAATGGATGTTGGATTCTGTCAAATACCTTTTCTACCTCAAATGATATAATCGTGTGGTTCTTTTCTTTTTTCTTATTTATATGGTGGATTACATTGATCATTTGTCTAATGTTGAACCATCCTTGCATCCATGATATAAATCTCACTTGATCATGATGTATTATCTTTTTTGATGGATTCTGTTGTTTAGGATTTTGTTGAGAATTTTTTCATCTATGTTTATGAGGGATATTGGTCTATAATTTTCTTTCTTAGTGATGTCCTTCCCTGGTTTTGGTATGAGGGTTATGCTTGCTTCATAAAATATATTAGAAAGTTTTTCACCCTCCTCTATTTTCTGGAATAATTTGAGTAGAATTGGTGACAACAATTCCCTGAATGTTTGGGAGAACTCACCAGTGAAGCCATCTGGGCCTGGACTTTTTTTTGGTTGGGAGTCTCTTGATGACCTGATTAATTTCTTCTTTTGTTAAAGATCTGTTCAGGTATTCTTCTTCACTGTGTGTAAATTTAGGTAGGTCCTGTTTATCTAAAAAGTATCCATCTCTTCTAAGTTTTCATATTTGTTGGGTACAACTCTTCATTGTATTCTGTTATTATCCTTGTGATTTCCTTTGGTTCCATTGTGACATCACCCATGTAGTTTCTAATGCGTGTTATTTGTGTCTTTTCCCTCTTTTCTTTTGTTGGGCTTGCCAATGGTCTGTCAATTTTGTTAATCCTTTCAAAGAACCAGCTTCTTGTCCTGTTGATTCTTTCTATAGTTTTTGTTTTCTATCTCATTTATTTCTGCTCTAATCTTTATTATTTCTTTTCTTTTTGTGGTTGTAGGTTCCCTCTTTTTGTCTCTTTCTAATTGTTGTAGATGCTATTTTAATGTGTTAATTTTGGTTCTTTCTTCTTTTTGGATGTGTGCGTTTGTTGCAATAAATTGTGCTCTGCACACTGCTTTCGCCATGTCTCAAAGATTTTGATATGTTTTGTTTTTGTTCTCATTTGTTTCTAGGAATTTTGTGAATTCTCATTTAATTTCTTCAATTATCCACTTGCTTTCCAGCATGGTGTTATTAAGTTTCCATGTATTTGGCTTTATTTCCTTGGTCTTCTAATTTGATAGCACTGTGGTCTGAGAAAATGCTTTGTAGTATTTTGATATTTGTAAATTTATGGAGATATTTTTTGTGGCCAAAGAGATGGTCTATTCTGGAGAATGTTCCATGTGCACTGGAAAAGAATGTTTATTGTGCATTTGTTTGGTTGAATGCTCTGTAAACATCTATGAGGTCCAGTTGGCTGATTGTATTGTTTAGTTCTTCTATATCTTTGTCAAATTTCTTTCTGGTTGTTCTATGCATATTTGTAAGCAGTGTATTAAAATCACCCACTGTTATTGTAGATTTATCTATTTCTTTCTTCAAATGTATTAGAGTTTGCTTTATATATTTTGTAGTTCTTTCATTTGGATCATAGATATTTATTATGGTTATGTCATCTTGTTCAATTGTCCCTTTATTCATGAGATAATGTCCATCTTTATCTATTATGCTAGTGTTTGCCTTAAAGTTTATGTTATCAAAGATTAGTACTGCCATTCCTGTTTTTTATTACAATTAACTTGATAAATTTTTTCCACCCTTTGACTGTTAACCTGTTTTTGTCTCTGTTTGTGACATGTGTCTCTTGCAGACAGTATGTTGAAGGATCTTGTTTTCTTATCCATTCTGCCACACTCCATCTCTTAATAGAGGCATTTAATCCATTTACATTAAATGTAATTATCTATAGGTATGGATTAATTGCTGCCATTATATTTGTTTGTTTGTTTTTTGTGTTGTTGCTGCTTTCTTTGTTTTGTGTGTCTTCCTTTGCTGAGTTCAAGCTTTTTGTGTATTTTCTTGTAGGTTTCCTCATAGTTTTAATATTTCCGTGTTCTTCTTGGATTTTCATTTTCTTCATATGTTGTGTAGTGTTAATTTTCTTTGAGGTTACCTTATAGTCCATTAACTTTTCTCTTCATTTAGTACAGTCTATTTTATACTGTAATCTACCTGACCTTCTCTCCATCTGGATATCTGTTCCTACGTGGTTACCTTCTTTTACATTGTAATTGTTTTGATCATAGATTGACCTCTCAGATTCTTTGAGTTTGTTCTTATAATTTTGTTCTGTTCTCGACTCTTCCTTCTGTCAATATAATTCTGGGAGGTGCTGCCATTTGTGTCAATCTTTGGTTGTTGTCTATTCTTGTTGGTTCTCACTCCTCAGAACACCCTTTTGGATGGTTTTTAGTGCAAGGTTGGCTTTGGCAAAATCCCTTAACTTCTGTTTATACTGGAATGTTTTCATTACACCACCATATTTAATTGATAGCTTTGCTGGATAAAGGATTCTTGGTTGGCAATTTTTTCTTTCAGGGTTTTATATATGTCTCCCAATTTCCTTCTTTCTTGCATGGCTACTGCTGAGAGATCAGAACTTAATCTGACTTGCTTGCCTTTGTATGTAACACTTCTGTTTTCCCTAGCTGCTTTCAGCAGTGTCTCCTTATCTTTGATTTTGGAGCTTGACTTTGATATGTCATGGTGATTTTCCTTTGGGGTCTATTCTTCCTGGGGTTCATTGAGCTTCTTGAATGCTTATCTCTTCACTTTTCAGGATGTTAGAGAAATTTTCTTCCAGCAGTTCTTCAACTATTTCCTCTGTGGACTTGAGTGGTTCTTCTTGTTCTGGAATGCCAATAATTCTTAAGTTATACCTCTTCATGTTGTCCAATATGAATCTTAGACCTTCTTCAGATTTTTTTCTCCTTTTTCTTCTATCTTAGTGGTATTGAGATATTTGTCTTTCAGCTCTCTGCTCCTGCCTTCCATCTCATCTATTCTACTCCTTTGCCCTTTCAGAGTATTGTCTATTTCTGATATTCTATTGTTGATCGTTTGGTCCTCTTTCTGTAGGTTTTGAATTGTTTCCAATGCTGTATCTATCTTATTTGATTGTTCCTGTAGCACTTTCTTGACTTCTTCCTTATTTTTCTCAATTCCATTATAAAATGTTTTGAAACATTTTATAATCATTTTTCTGAATTCCTTCTCAGGCATTTTCAAAGTCTGCCCTCCTTCCAGAATGTAGTCTAGGTCTACGTCTAGGTCATCTGTCTCAGACACTTTATCTTATTTCTGGACATGTGCCGATATGGTCATCTACTTTTGCTTCTTAGACATGTTTAGTGTTTACCTGTGGCCTTGATACTTAATTGAATATGTGTTTTGGTATTTTTTATGCTTTCTGATTGCTTCTAGGTAGATGTGATTAGGATGTGGGCCTCCCTTTTCACTCTTGTTATTGCTTAACTCAGAGTAACTTTCACAGGTGTTGTCTGCCTCCCTGGTATATGGTAGTTGGTATTGTTTCTCCTGTGTTTTGGTGTTTTATAGAGTGTGTTTGTAACTTGCCTATATGGCAGCCATTGCTGACTCTTCTTGAGTATTATAGGGATAGAAAGTAAAAGGGGAGCATAAACAGCAAAGTAGCACCAGCAAAACAGAAACACACACACACACACACACAAACCACCACCAACAACAAAATGAAAGTAAACAACCACAAAATAAAACTAGACTGAATACTGCAGTCTATAATCACAGAAAAGCGAGAAGATGGAGAGAAGAAAAAAATATATATATCTGTAGCCTAATATGAATATGACTTTAATGTCCTCTCTTCAGCTTCTTGCTTTCAAAGCTGTCTGAGAGATTTTAAGATGCCACTCTTGGTTGTTATGCTATACCTCAGGCTTTAATTTAATTTTCAGCCTGTTTTGTGTTTAAACTTAAACTCTCTTTCCCTCTCTACAGCTCTGTCCTGGCCTTTCCTGTATTAAAAAACACAATAAACAAAAAACATTCAGGCAGCTCTTGGGCTGAGTATCTGTGCACATGCGTGGCAGAAGAACCCACCAGTGGTGAGGTTGTGGGGTGCCCACTCGCTTAGGAACCTCCCCAGTCACCAGAATGGAGTTGTGGGGGGGGGGGGGCAATGACCAGATACCAAAAAAAAAAAGAAAAAGAAAATCAGAACAAAGCAAGACCAACAAAATGTATTGTCCACCTTTGCACCAAGGTTTCCGTGGCATTTTTCCTTGGTGTGTCTACTCCCCTGCTTGGTCTTGCCATTTGGTCTTGCCCAGCAGATTCAAAAGCACATGATTTCTTACTTCAGCTTCAAGCTCCACTAGCTATAAGCCTTCAAACTTTTAAAATATTCCTAGCTCTGTGGTTCCGAGTTTTGGAACTCTGCCCTGGATCTGCTTTGCCTGGTATTCTGTGGTATGGCTCATGGTGAACTTCACTGCACCTCCACCCTAGCCACCATCAAGCCTTTCCTCTGAGGTGCAGTTCTTAATGAAGGCTCAAAAGTAGCTTTCCCAAAGTTATAGAATCAAAAGTAACTTGCCCAATGTTATGACATTAAAAAGTAGATGAACATATTGAGTGATACTATTCAAAAGGAGTCCTGGTGAGATGCTGTAGGATAAATTCTGGACTGTTAATCACCAGCTCAGATTTTAAACCTACCAGGTTGTCGCTCTTCGAAACCTTATCTAGAGTCTCTATGAATTGGAACCAACTTGAGGAAACTTAACAACTATCCATAAAGTGTATTCCTCAAATAATACCAAATGGAACATTTTATTTAATGCTGCAGAAGAGATTTTCATCCTTTTACTTTGATCTTCATTGGTAAATTTTTCAAATTGTCTTCACTTCAAGCAACCAAGGTTGCATCATCTGCATATCATGGGTTATTATGAGTGTTCCTCCAATCCTGATGCCATGTTCTTCTTCATATAATTGACTTTCTCAGATTATTTACATCACATAAAAATGAATGATTATGGCACATGTATTCAACCCTGGTGCACACATTTCTTGATTTAAAACCATTCCATATTAGCCTTTTTAGTGGTAGTAGTTGTTGCTGATAGAGTCCTGGTGTGGTTCTGGGGGTTAATGCGCTGGACTGAAAGGTTGGTTTGAACCACAGGATCAGTGGTTCAAGCTTACCAGCTGTTCCTCGGAAACCCTATGGAGGATCACTATGGGTTGGAAAGGACTCAACGGCACTTAACAACAACAAAACTTAACATTGTAACAACTGTGTTGCTGCTAAGTGCCTTCGAGTACAGTTAAACATCAATTGCTAACCAAAAGGTTGGAATCCTAGTGTGGCACTGCAGGATCATGTCCTGGACTGCAAGGTCAGTTTGAGCCACAAGATCAACAGTTCAAACCTAGCAGGCACTCCTTGGAAACCCTATACAGGGTCGCTATGAGTTGGAACCGACTTAACAGCACTTAACAATAATGACAACCGCCAAAATATTGACAGTTGGAATCACCAAGGGTATTAATGAGAAAAATGACCTGGTATCTGATTTCATAAAGATTTGTTGTTGTTGTTAAGTGTCGTTTAGTTGTTTCTGACTCAATGCAACCCTGTATAGGGTTTCCAAGGAGCGCTTGGTGAGTTTGAACTGCTGACCTTGTGGTTCATAGTCCAGTGCTGGTCCTATGAGGTAGTTATGCTTTGTCACCGGAGGTTGTTGTGAATTGAACATTGACTGCACACTACCCCTCCCCCACCACAATAGTATTTACTGTTGTTATATCTTATCAGTCTCAGTTTTCTTAGGAATCCTCTTGTATGCCACTGTGCTAGAGGCTTATACAAATTGTCATGTCACATGAATGAGCATAAATGAAAATGTTTTCATCTGGTTATAAAAACAGGAAAGAGAAGAAGAATTATTTTTGGGGATTATTGATGTCAGTGGAGAACTTGTTGATGGAAAAAGAGCTATTTGATGCAGAGTATTCAAGAGAACTAGAGACACAAAAAGAACCAAGTCAGAATTTTATAAGCTGAGTAATTCTTTCTAAAGTCAAATCCTAAAGTGCTGGGAGCTTGGGAAAGCAGCTCATTACTGGGCAATAAACAGGAGAAAAGGTCAGATTTTGAAAGCTTGCTTGGTAATGAGAAGAAGAGGTAACAATCTCCCTTTGACTTTCTGCTTGTCAAAGTAAAAAGAAAAAGGGGAATTTCAACTCTGCCTCTGCTTTCATCACTGCAGATATTCTCTACCTTCACACAGAGCGTATATCATTTCTGTTATAATATTATCAGTTTATAGTGTCATGCCTTTTCTTTTTTTTTTTTTTTTTTGTAAGAACGACTTAGCATTCTAAGTATTTGATGATTAGCTATTCGAGGATGATGAATGTTTAATTCTATATGTAGGCCCTTTTGATTTTTGCATTCATATTTAGATCATAAATTACAAAAGCAAATGTCAAGTATATACAAAGTGTATTTCAGGGAAGTATGATTGGAATGAAAACCTGGGATGACCAAATACACCTGGAACTTCATCGATACTCAATGTGGAGGAACCATTTCAGTAAAGAAACATTTCCCATACAAAGTGATACAATTTGTTTAGATTAAAGAGCATAAAAAATGTGAAGTACAGGCTTTTTGTTCATATACATCATTTTTCTGAAAATGTGAAAACAAGCAAATGCTTAGTACTACAGGCAGTATATGGAGGTGCAGAGTGACAACAAAACATTCTGAAGCGAGACCTATACACAGAAAAAAATGCCAGTGTATTGTTTTCAATGCAAAGGCTATGCTTATATGTGGCTTTTGCCCATGATCTTTTATTTACTAAGAAACCTCATCTACTATTAAATATTGAACATTTTATAATGAATTTATACTGATTCTAGTCCCCAAAGAACAGATACAGAAGTGGTTTACAGTTAGCATGTATTGTTAAGTGCCATCCAGTCAGTACTGACCCATAGCATCCCTGTGTAGGGTTTCCGACAAATCACTAGTGAGCTTGAACTGCCGACATTGCAGTTCAAACCAATTTTGCAGTACAGTACTTGAACCCACAGCACCACACCAGTACTACAAAAAAGCAAATGTCCAAACAGGGACTTGAACCCTGGGCACTCAGATAAAAAGTCTGATGCTCTACTGACTGATGTCAAATTAGCAACTCATAGAGACCCTGTATAGGGTTCCCAAGGGTGGCTGGAAAGTTTTGAAGAGTAGATGTCATTATTCCCAGGATATAGATTAGGAAATAAAACTTCAGACTGGTTGAGATTCCCCCCAGGCAAGCAATCATTATACCACAATATTCCTTGTCCACTTAGATGGTCCATAACATCCTTGAGGCTATAGCTTGCCAAAACACTTAAAGGTCCACATACTTTTCTGTTTGTTTCTGTATCTTTTAATTTTTTCTATGCTGGTTCAGGTAAAAATTATTTTCTACCTTTTTATAACATTTTTGTCTTAAACAGTTTTCCAGATCCTGTCTTTTTCTACTAATGAATGCAGAAAAGAGAAAAGACAAAGACTTTTCTTCCTATTGTCTTCACTTTTCCCTTTCAGGTCTGAGCATGTCCTTTAATATTCTTTGGCCTGGGAGAGGTTGTTGGATAGACAGATGGTCCACACATCTCTAATGGTACATTCTAGAGGGAAACATATCTAAGAATTACTGAGGCATGTTAAACATGTTTAAGATCGGTGTGGAATAGCACTTAACACAAATGTAAAAACAACTACAAGGTATCAGAAAGACTGTTTCAAGACCTTCCAGGCTTGGGCCCAATTCTTTGATTTTGAGATTAGAAAATTGAGAGACCATTTACTGATGTGAATTTAACGACTGTTTCTCTTTCTTTCAAGCCAGATGGATGACAGTTCTACAGTGAAATCTTTAGTCATCAACCAAGTGATTCCCAGAATGCCACTGTTGTTCTTGGTTTAGGGTCTGGATGGAAGGTTGGGAAATAGGATAAGCAAAAGGGAAACCGAATGTTTGAAGAGTTGCCAGTGCTGATTCTAAGTATGCCATCTGCTTGAAGAAGAAGCAGATTTGTTTGCCCATTAAGAGGAAGTCACTCTGACAAAATCTTTGGCCATTTCTAGTTAGTTTCTCTATGTCCAGTATCAAACTGTCAGGATTCTGTTTTAACAATACATTAGCCTTGATGAGTGATTCAGACACAGAAAATGAACTAATTTCCTGTTAAGACCTTGGTACAGTTCCAGAAAGGCTTGTCCTTCTCAATGACTGTTTTACTCATCCCTCTAACTCCTCTAATATGGAGATTTGAGGTTCCAAGGTCTTTCCCTATTACTGTCATCTCTTCTTCAGTTCTCCTACTAAATGGAGGCTGCAGAGAATACAATAAAGTCACTGTCCAGTAACAGCTCCTTTACAAGACATATGCTCAGCCCAACCACTCACCTGCTGGTTTGCCAGGAATTCCTGATTCCCTGCTTTCATTCTCTCTGGCTTTTTATATCTCTAGTTTCACACTCCAGCTACAAGTTTTCCAACATCTACTTCAGGCCCACATCACTTTTTGATGACATCTCTGAATCATTCAAACTTTACTCCTTTTGATCTATTGTTAGTACTACATTTGTTGTTGATAGGTGCTGTCTAGTTGGACCTGACTCATAGCTGCCCTATGCACAACAGAACAAAATACTGCCCAATCTTGTGTTCTCCTCACAGTTGTTACATTTGAGCTCACTGATGCTGCCATTGTTTAAATCCACCTCAGTGTGGGTCATCTTCTTTTTCACAGACCTTCCACTTTACTAAGCATGATGGCTTTTTTCAGGGACTGGTCCCTCATGATAACATGTCTGAAGTATGAGCTAGGAAGTCTCCCTATCCTGACTTCTAAGGAGTGTTCTGACTGTACTTCTTCCAACACAGATTTGGTGGTTCTTTTGGCATTCAATGGTATTTTTAATATTATTTTCAAACACCATAATTCAAATTCTTTTATTCTTCTATAGTCTTCCTTATTCATTGTCCAACTTTTACATGCATATGAGGCAATTGAAAATACCATGTCTTACGTCAAGTGCATCTTCGTTCTCAAACAAACAACATCTTTACTGTTGTGCAGCAGATTTGCCTAATTCAACACATTGTTCGATATTTTTGACTGCTTCTTCCACGAGTGTTGGTTGTGAATGCAGACAAAATGAAGTCTTTGATAACGCTAATATTTCCTCCATTTATCATGATGTTATTCATTGATCCAGTTGTACCCACAGTTTTAAATTGTTAGTTGCTATGGAACTGATTCAGAAGCATAAAGTTCCCACGTGTGCAGAATAGAGTTGAACTTCTTAACATTTTAAGAGCTGTGACTGTTTGGAAGCAGACCACTACCCCTGCCTTCTGAGCTTGGTACCACTGGCTGGGTTTTAGCTACTAGCCTTTGAACTAGCAGTTAACCTGTAATTGTTAGAGTTATTACTTCTGTTACTTGCAGTCTTATGACTTTGGTGTTCCAAGTCCCCCAGCATCTCACTAGGAGCCAGGAAACTTTGCACAGTAATCTCCCCAACCTGGAAACCACTGGTTATGTATTTCACAGCTACCTTATTTCTCTGCCATTAGAAGTTCTTACCTGCCGAAGGTAGTCCTAATAGCTACTAACATTTATTCATCATGTACTATATGACTAATACTTTATATCCATTATAAAAATGTCCTCCTCTTACAAAATACTATGAAGTGGTGGTGGTGGTTATGTGGCATGGAGTCAGTTCCTACTCATAGTGACCCTGTACAGGGTTTTCGAGGCTGTAAGTCTTTACAGGAGCAGAAAGACTCATCTGTCTCATGTGGAGAAGCTGGTAGTTAGATATTATTAAAAATTTATGCATTGGAAAATAAAAGCTTACATGGGTTAAATAAATTTCCAGGATCACACAAAGAGTTAATCCATTGAATCAGATGCAGAAATAGTATGGTAGCCTGTCGTCTAAATTATTAAAAAACAAAACAAAACAAAACACGTAGTACCTTCTTCCTTCACAAGTGAATACATGGGTTTTTGTTTTTTAGTATGCAAAACAAATTCAAAACTTTATAAACTTTATAGTTCTATTTAAATGTTAATTGCTGCTATGTTCTATCCTAAAATTATTTACAGATGACCCCTCATATATTTTTGTAGCCCTGTATAACAAATCACTGATTAAGCAGCAATCACTTCTCAGTTTTAAAGTAGAACTAGTGTAGATACTTGAAATAGAAATATAAAAGCAGATGTGTGTAACAACCCAGCTTGTGTGTCTGGTGAAATACAGTAGAACTTGACTAAATTACACTAATGAGTTGGAGACCCATTACAAATTATCACATTTGGCCAATTAGTGAAGGGGCAATGAAGAGAAAAAGATGGTTAAGCAGGCAGAGCTGTTATAAAGCGGAATCAAAGCTTCAAGTAAGTGAAAGAGATATTAACAATATACACATACATACATATGCAGACACACTACCATATGTGGCATTGTTAATATCATTATGAAATGGGCACATATTTGCACAGAGTAGCGTTCTGGGTCTATATCTTGCATGGGTTATCCAGGGTTTATGTTTTTTCTTTTATTCTCTTATGAAAGAGAGTAATTAATTAAAATTCTTTTTTTTGGTGTGTGTGTGTGTGTGTGTGTGTGCAAGCAAACTGTTGTCTGTTTCCATGGAACCAGAATTATGTTACAGTTGAAACTACAGCCAATTAAATTTTGTGTTCTGCGAGGGTGTCCCTGCTATCTTGAGGACATCAATAGGTATTTCTACTTGTAATGGAAGTTTGTCCATTACAGTGTATTTTTATCTAAATTTCTAAGAAATTGTGCTTAGATATTCTCAGATGTTAGTGTTGTGGCTTTCCAAAAGCTCCCAATAAAATTATGATGGCACAAAAAAGAAGCACATATTAGTTACCAACTTCCTTGTGATCCTAACTGCTCACTCTTTTAGAATAAAAAAAATATGACAATAAGCATATAAAACACAATTCAAATAATTAAATATGGATCCTTTCTTATGGGAAGGTTAAATATTTCAAAATAGCTGAGTAGAATTTGATATAAAAAAGGAAAAGACAGCTGCTTAGATATATATTTCATTTATTTTTACCATTTTCTAATATTCTCTGTCAGGAACAGGAATGAGCGCAGATATTGTTTATTCTTATAAACATGTACAGGCAATAATATCTATCTTCCAGATGAAAAAAACTAAGGTTTAAAGAGCTTATGTAACCTTGTTAAAGATAGTTTAGCTAATAATTATAAAATTGATAGGATTGGACGCAATACGGATCCTCTTTCAGAGGAGTTTATATTCTACCATGACTACTTTATACCATAATTTATGCTGAAATCATGGCTGCCCAAACTCAGATTCCAGGCATTATTAAAAAAATGGCTTGCTCTGTGTGCCTCTTTTTGTCTGTTTCTAATGTTTGTGTTAGTAGACTTTCATGAGATATTCAGTATGATGTCATTTTTTTGGCCTAAGTTTTAGTTTTGCAGCTTTAGGATTTACTTGCATTTGAAATGTATTGAAAGAGGACTTCATAGTTCAATTTGAAATAGACATTCTTCTTCTAGGTAGATGTTAGAAGCAATATTACTTCAGCATCCCTGGTCAGGAAAAGGACCATACTGCTTCTCAGCTCTTTTTGGGAAATATCAAACTGTGGCCACAATTTGCACACATCTTGGCATTTACAGCCTTTTGCATTGTGACTCCCATGAAGAAGTAGTGGCTGTTTTCTTACTTTGGGCTGGCCATGTGACTTATTTTAATAAAATGTGGCAAAAAAAAAAAAATGATATTGCATAACATAGGTGGGAGCTTCTAAAAGATCATGGATTAATGGAATGAAAAGAAAATGATGGAAGCTTCTTGGTATAAGGCAATCGGTATGTTTCTTATACTAGGTGCCACTGAGTCGGTTCTGACTCATAGTGACCCTATGCACAACAGAACCTAGCACTGCCTGGTTCTCCACTATCATGAGATTTGTTGTTTTGTGTAAGGAGAGACTTCATAAAGCTCCGAGACCATCAAGTAAGGTAGCTCATCTAGCCTACTGGAGTGTCACATATAAGAACACTGACCCACGCTTCTCTGTGTCACCCAGCAGGCTTCTGGCAGTGACACCAGCAGCCACACTGGTGAGTAAGGCCAGCCTATCCTTTGGCTGCATGAAAGTGCATGAGTGACTCGAGGTAAAACCAGCAGCGCAACTGTTTATCCAACCCAGAGAATGGTTAGATGTAAAATGTCCATGTTGTGAGTCTCTGTATCCTGAGGTGATTTATTATGCAGAAATAGTTAATAGGAACAGGCTTACCTATAGAATAAGCACTATGCAATATTTAAGATCTGTGCATATCATGTTTGGTAGGGTGGAGGGTCAGAGAAAAAGAGACAGACCCCCAGTGAGATGGATTGGCAAAGTGGCAGCATCGATGGACTCAAGTGTGGCAACAATAGTGAGGTTGGCCCAGGATCAGACAGTGTTTCCTTCTGCTGTACATAAGGTTGCTACGAGTCAGTACCAACTCGATGGCACCTAACAACAACAACAACAATGGAAGTTGTTGCTGTTGTTAAAAGTCATCAACTGGGTTCTGACTCATGGTGGGGGTTGGTGGTTATGTGCCGTGCAGTCAGTTCTGACTCATAGCGACCCTGTACAGGGTTTCTGAGGCTGTAAATCTTTACAGGAGCAGAGATCCTCACCTTTCTCCCATGGAACAGCTGCTAGTTTCGAACTGCTGACCTTAAGGCTCACAGCCCAATTCATAACCACTACGCTACCAGAGCTCCTTTCTGACTCATAGAGACCCTGCATAAGGTTTGATCCACAGAAGTGTTGCATTTGGGCAATCTGCTACAACTCACCACTTTAAAGTGTTGAAAAGCAAAGATATCACTTTGAGGACTGAAGTATACCTAACCCAAGTCATATCCTTTCATTTGCGTCATGTCTTAGGCGGGTTTTCTAGAGAAGCAAAACCAGTGAAACATACATATGTATGTATATGTATACATATAGATAGACAGATAGAGAGAGAGAGTTTATTATCAAGGAAATGGCTTAAAACTGTAGAGTCCCAGGTATCTAGCAGGCGAGGAAGTACCTCCCAAGTGTCCATTGTGTTAGAAGGAGTCCACACCCCTAAGGAAGCATCCCTTTAATTGATTGGCTGCTCATAGCCACTCATCATAGTTAACTAAGTCAGTATTAGGTTTCATCACATATAACACATCCCAAATGCTAAACCTCTGGAAATCCTGGCTTAGTCAAATTGATACAAACCCTAACCATTACAGTCTACCCTTGTCAACTTGAAATTTATAAACTATATACACAATGTCTAAATAAGGAAAATTTTAAAGTCATACTTTTGCCTAACATTATGTACCTAAAATACATAAAACTGAAAACACACTGGGCCCATTTTCACTTTATATGCCACAAATTAAGAAAGCAAAAATAGTTTATGCACGCATGTAAAATAAAACACAATATATATTCATTTAAATGTCCAAAGAGCACATTCTGCAAGCCAGCCTCCTTCCTGTAGGCACACAGCCGTTCTCAGTCTGTGGGTCTAGAGTCCACAGCTGCTCTGTCTTTCTACGAGACAGCCTCCACTGCCGTCTCCGTTCTTGTAGCTTTTCCACGCAGGGATCCCAGGCTTTGCTCATGGTCCTGGGATTATATCTGTTCCTCAAGCGAAAGTTGAACTACTCCTTCCTATTAGTTACATATCTTCTACAATTACAGTTTTGGCAATCACAATTAATCCTACTAACAATTACTTGCTTGCAATTGAAATCATAAAATCCTATCAGCCTCAACCCTCATCCCCCTTTCACCAGACCCATCTGGAAAAGAAGAAAACTAGTCAGTGGGGATTCTCCTTGTCCCTTCATTCTAAAACTGAGCAAAGCCATGAAAGCTTGTAAACTGGCTACTTCATGTCTTTATGGTGGTGGTTATGTGCCATGGAGTCGGTTCCAACTCATAGTAACCCTGTACCCAGTTTCTGAGGCTGTAAATCTTTACAGGAGCAGAAAGCCTCATATTTCTCCCACGGAATAGCTGGTAGTTTCAAACTGCTGACCTTAAGGTTCGCAGCCTGATTCGTAACCACTCTGCTACCAGAGCTCCTGTTTTTATGGTCCTCAATTTTTGATAGCCATTGTCTATACTGCCCATCCCTATCAATCCAGTGAGTACTGATGTAGTTCTGTAGGATAAGCACTGGGCTACTAATTGCAAGATCAGTTGTTCAAACCCACAAGTTGCCAGTCAGAAACCCTATATAGGGTTGCTGTGAGTTGAAACCAACTGGAAGGAACTTGACAACATAGGGTATTGAATTCTGTACACGCATGCACAGCCACTCATTCCCACACACTTGAGATCCCCCCTTCTACTCAGACCTTGACTTGCAGGAAAGAAAATTACACTCTTTGAACTAAGTAATAAAGTAATAGTGTTTATATACTTCATTCATGTATGTTAATATTCAATCCACTCAGTAGCACTGTGGGATCCTGGTGTGGCACTGTGAGTTAGTGCACTGGACTGCAAAGACAGTTTGAACCACAAGATTGGTGGTTCAAGCTCACCAACTGCTCCTCAGAAACCCTATGCAGGGTCGCTCTGAGTCAGAATCAACTTGACAACAACAACAACAAGTAACCCAGTGAGAAAGTTGTCATTTTCCCCCTTTTACAAATAGGAATATTGAGATATTTAGATCAATTAATATGCCTCTAGCCTTTATGTGGTGCTGCGGGTTAATGCACTGGACTGTAAGGTTAGTTTGAACTGCAAGGTCAGCAGTTGAGACTCCCCAGCCATTCCTTGGAAACTCTGTAAAGGGTCACTATGTGTCATAGCGGACTTAATGGCACTTAGCAACACCAACCAAAGACTGAGTGTTTCAAGGTGATGAAATGGTAGATGATGTTTGTTGTATGCCCTAGAGCTGATAATAAAACAGTAGATCAAAAACTTAGAATGCAGGCCTACCTTTCCCAGCTTCCCCTCCCTACTTCACTCCTTCATCCATCCTGCCTCCAAATAGGACTTTGAGGTCAGCCCCAGTGCCTTCTACTCCATCTCCTTTTGTTTCCTCTCTTCTTCATTTTCCCCTCTGTTCCTCCCTTTTACAAACTTAGCCTTTCCCTTATTAAGGGTAGCAGAAATTCTCCTAGACCTTCAGCACTGATTCTAGCCCTTATTGCAAAGAGAGAACATTGTTCTCTAGATGTTGAAAACCACTTGCTTTCCCACATGGGACATCCAACTTGTGTCAGAATGTCTGTCCTGCAGTGAGCTGACTCCTGGTTAACTTTTATGATCTCATTTACTTAGGATGAAGGTGTCAGGAGAGTAAGCTCTGGGGAGATGAGATGTCTCATTAGCATCTCATGAGGCAGTGCCTGGGAGACATACCATTCTTTCTGTGTGCAGCATTTGGATGGTACATGTGAGAAAAGGAGTCCTGATGAATTGAAGATTGCACGTTAAATAGCCCTTTCTTTTAGTTCTGAGATGCATGTTTCTTGACCCCATAATGAAACTCTGTTGTTGTTTAGTGCTGCCTAGTCAGTTTCGATGCACAGGAACCTTGTATAGGGTTTCCAAAGAGTGACTGGTGGATTTGAACCATCAAATTTGAAGTCCAAACCAACCTTGCAGTCCAGTGCTTATCCTACAGCACCACACCAAGACTCAATAATGAAACTGTTGTTGTTATTATGTAGCTCCATTTTATTGTCTTCCCCACTATTAGATTTATTTTCTCTCCCTCCCTCTCATCCATTATCCTACTGGGTTTAATACTCAACTGTATACACC
>NW_006408593.1:5390696-5398055 GCF_000296735.1 Chrysochloris asiatica | reverse complement strand
GCTGCCACCCCCGAGTCCATCAATGATGCCACCTGGCCGATCCATCTCGTTGGGGGTCTTCCTCTAGGCTAGTCTACTGAAAGACAACACAGTGCAAAAAGGCATTAATCATAGCTACTACTTTCTTCTTTCAAAACCATGGTGTTTTATAGCCTGTCTAATTTCATAAATATTCCTTACCACTAGGTTTTCCAAAATTCTCTCTATTCTATGTAATTCCGACTTGCCTCCCTCAAAGAAGACTCTGTTGTGAGGTGTCCATTTGCTCTTCTATTGTATGTTTCATGTTCTCATCACAAATGCCAGCACTACATACTCAGGCAGCACTGAAAAAGGTAAATGTAACTCCTGACTGACTCGGTCAAACTGGTTTATTTCAGCTAATTGGTTCATTTTGGGCCTTTGTTAATTCTTTTTAGAATGGGCCAGCCAATAAGTGATGAATTGCGATGTTGGCTTTACACTTATGTTAAACCCCAATGTAATATGTTGAAGTAGAAAGAGCTCTGTACTTAAAATCCAAAATAAAAATTCTATAATTTCATAGCTTGCATTTCCTGAAATCAGCTTCATCCATTGTTTTTTTTTTTGAATGGGGACAATAACCTGTCCGAAAAGCACTCGTGTGTATATATGAAGTGTATGAAGTAGCCTCAGAAATTTCATTGAAAAATTCCATTCCCTTTTTTAATTTTAATTTTTTTATTTTTCCATTCTCTTTTTAATTCAGTATTTTCATGAACTATTTGAATCCCTCTTTTATAAGATACTATAATTGTTAGGTTGGAATTTGAAAAGATAGATTAACTTTTTCAGTTTAGAGTACAGGGATCTAGCTAATGGCTGACTTTAAAGCAAAGAAGAGATGGCAAAGACTGTCTATAATTAAAATGACTATTTAAAAGATTTCCATATTTCTATGATTGACTTCTTAAAACAATTCATATTTCTCATTTGTTTTAGATGGAAATACTCTTTAGAAAAAAACATAAACTCATATAAACATGCAGTGTTGGTAGCCATGTAGCACTTACATGTCTTATTGGTGATGGAACTGTTTGCTTTGATTCCCTTCTGGAAATCTATCCAAAGATAATGTGAAAAATGCGGTGTGTCCAAATATGCTGATCAAGTTGTTCTTAACTGTACAAAGTGATCAAAAGCCACATGTCAAACAAGGATGTGGGAAATTCATTATACATGGACAATAAGGGAACTGCTGAAAAATATGACCTGGAAGGCGATTATGTATAAAGACAAGTATGTAAAAACTATATGTGAATTTAAAAGACTGAGTAATCTACTAAGATAATGGTTTCATCATGAAGAGCTTTAGCATTTTATTTTTAACTTTTTGTAGTCCATGGACTTTACTTCTGAAAACAGAAGATATTTGAATCTGTTTATAAAGCTCTGGCCTATAAGTCACCATAAACTGACTCCAAAAGTCTAAATATTTTGGAGTGCATTTTAGAGTGCTGATGTGGTGTTGTAGGATAAGCACTGGACTGTTAACTACAAGGTCAATGATTCAAACTCACTTTGGAAATCCTATAAAGGGTCACTCACTATGAGTTAGAACTGGTTGAATGGTAATTAGCATTATTTTCACCTAACCCAAATTGCAGAAATAGTAGGATGCTGCCCTTGGTTCAGGGGCTGAGCATTGTCAGTGCCAGGAGTTCTGTTGATTTGTATGCTTTGGTTGCCAGGTGATGACTGGCTATCTTGTTTCCTTTCAAGGACAAAGGGATGAGGAAGAGAGAAGAAACACATTAACTACATTTCTCTTCTTTTTAACTGTAAGAAAAAAGTTTCCCTGAATTCTTCCTCCCCAGTTTCAATCTATGAATAATGCCAGAGTCCAGAATACGATCCCTCCCTGGAATGGAGGCTGGGAAAGCATGTGAGACATGGAAAGAAATAAGAGGGTTTGGAGTAAGTTTAGGGAAGCCAAGAGTGCATGCCTGCTGCAATGGTCCAGGTGTGAAGCTCTCCACAGGACCTCATTCTGAAAGGTAGTCCCATCTCCCTGATGATGGCTCTGTGTCAGTCACATTGTCTTCTAGTGCTTATTTGTTGTCTTCTTCTGCCCCTGTCCTACCTACCGCCTACCTGGTTCTGTGTGACCAATTCAGAGACAACTTGAATGACAGATTAGACAGAGAAGGACACGCATTTGTTCCTCATCCAGAATCCTTGGCTCTGCTCAGAACACACAGCACAGTCAGCACAGTCCTGGCAAAAAACTTATCAGCTTCAGCTGACAAGGGTCTCAGTTCCCATGCAGCTCCCATGTTGAGTTTCTCCAGTCATGCATATCAAATAGTCTCAAAAACAGAAAGGAGAAAGTTGGCCTTCCCCCTCTCTGCCCCAGACAAGAAAGAGTGCTTCTTCAGGACTCATTATGTCATCATTATCATAACAAATGCCTGATCCAGCACCCCCCATTCCAGCCCCCTTAGATAGCATCTCTGGCCTAGAGACAGGGTTAGGAAGATAAGACTGCTATCTGCTTTTTATACATGTGTCTCTGCTTTTTCTGGCCAAGTACATAGACCATAGGACTCCTTGTATGGCACTGTGAATTAATGCCTTGGACTGCAAAGTCGGTTTGAACTGCAAGGTTGGTGGTTCAAGTTCACCAGTCCCTGGTCAGAAACCCTATACAAGGTCCACTATGGGTTGGAACTGACTCAATAGCACTTAACAACAACAATACCATAGATCTTATTGCCAGGCTAAGATTTTGATAAGGCAAGAGTATGTTTATTTAAGCAATTCTCCATGTATGGTCTACATCTTCATAAACAAGATGTAACCATATGCTATTGGGATTAGTTACAAAAGAAACAGTAACAACAAAAAGATGAACATGTAGGTATTCTATGTCCAAGTAGATGACTGCTTTAAGAATTAGGCAGACTTTAAGTGTTTTAGAACTTTTTAGCTCACCTTCAGGGGCAGGTGCCAGGGTCTGTCAAGGAGGCATACATTCTTGAGAACCTCAAACTAAGCTATGAGCTTCTGGCCTCTTGAACATCACTCTTCTTCCCAGTGCCTCTTTGGTTTTGTAAGAAGTTCTACTTTTGCTCTTAATGCTTAGGAAACCAACAGGAAAACCAGGGAATCTAAATCTGAATTATGAAAACATTGAAGATAAATAGCAGGGTCCTGACACAATTGGTTTATTTAATTGAGGAGAAAATTTACCTTACAGAGTTCCAATGGAATGCATCAAACATATTTTCAAAAATCGAGATGTTACTATGTGTTTGGACTCCTGATGTGGTATTGTAGGATCAGCACTAGACTGCGAACCACCAGGTCGGCAGTTCAAACCCATCAGCCGCTCCTCGGAAACCTCCTATAGGGTTGCTATGAGTCAGAACCAACTTGAATACACGTAACAACATAACAACAACACCAAGTATGTATTCTGAGAAGAAACTATTCCTAAGCCTCCCATCATTGTGAAAGTATTCAAACTATTTTTCTATTACATTGTCATTGTTGTTGTTAAGTGCCATCAAGTCAGTTCCGCCCCACAGTGACCTGAATAGGGTTTCTGAGAAGCGGCTGGTGAATTCCCGTGGTCATCCCTGCAGACAAAACTGACCTTGTGGTGGAGTGCTTATACTACAGAGCCACACCATTCAGCATCATCAAGCCAACTGGGTCATCCCAGTGTACAACAGAATGAAACATTGATTTTGAAGGCTTCAGGAAGTCTTGTATTCAATAATAATGTCTATTTATTGTTTTTGTTCAATTTAGTGCCTTTCAAACCTGTTTGACTATGGAACCTATTTTTTTTTAATGGAATATCTGTTAAATTTAGCCAATTACTTGTACTCTATGAAACTCATTTGGGAAACAATGACCTACATAGTAACTAGACTATGTGGAAATACATTTATTCATTGATAAATACCCATGTGACACTTACATGTCCATGGAAGGATAAAACCATGCCTATTTTATGACTTTAAAATTGTAGGTACTCTGGACTGAAAATTCAGTTTGAATTGTAAGGTTAGTGGTTCCAGCTCACCAGCTTGCCCTTGGAAATTCTATACAGGGTAGCTATGGGTCGGAACACACTTGACTGCATTTAACAACAACACTCATTTATAATAATGTGTGTAAAGAACCTAACTGAATGCTTGGCTCTTAGTTGGTGCTTAAATGTTAATCACTAGAAAGTGTATGGAGTCCTGGTGTGGCACTATAGGATAAGCATTGGATCGCTAACCACAAGTTCAGCAGTTCAAACCCATGGGCTGCTCCTCAGAAACTCTATACAGGTTCACTATGAGGCAGAACTGACTCAAAGGCACTTAACAACAACAACAACAACAACAGTAAGTTAGTAAATGCACATTGAGAAATCAGCATCACATGCTGGCATAGATCATCTGGGTTCTTTTTTTGTCATGGAATATGAGACTTTCTGCAATGTAATAATTTTTGTTAACGTGTTAAGAGGACTTCTCTTCTGATTCTTTCTCTACCAATTCTCTTTAATCTACATGAATATTATTTTCCATAGTAACAATAGTCACAGGTCCATAAAGGATTACAGGAATCACTTTCTAATATCATTTTAATATTCATGTTCTCTGTGCATGCAATGTACATGATGAAATAATAGAATCTGAGTATTACACCTTTAGTCCTGCATCATGATTAGCATGCTCACAAGTTGTGAGGGCCATAAGACCCAGCATCCATATCCAGTCTGAATGGAAATGCAAGGGCACGGACCTTCTGGTCTTTTTATTTCCACTCACTCTCTCCCTGGCAGATGGGTACCAGTTCTTCTGTTCTGAGGGTGTCTGAGAGGATTCACTGGTTTATGAAATGAAAGATCACTGTGAACTGCATTCAGATGCTGCTGCTTTCCCGAACACCTCAGTCTGAAAACAAAACAAAACAAAAAGCAGGCAAGAATAGAAAGAGTATTCTTAGCTGAGCCAGCTAGATTGCAAAGCTGTGTTACCAGCTGCTTGCTGAGCTGAGCCACAGCTGAGCAGACCTGCCGACTTCAGGCAGCCCCACATCCTCCTGTTCATCAGGACGGGAGAACATGCCTGGGTGCTTCTCCAAGTAGATGGTCTCCTTCTCCAAGCTGACTGTCCAGGAGGAGAATGCTTTCCTTCCCAGGCTCCAAGGAGTGGAAATTACTAAAACACAGGTGGTAGGAATATTCAGAGGCACATCTGAATAGAAATCCTGTTTAGAACACTTGGTGTTCTTAGTGTTCCTTCTTGTGCATTGTATCATTGGGGCTAAAAGAGCCCTGTAAAAGAGATAATTTTGCAAATAGTTAAGTCAGACTTAGGGAGGCAGAGTGACTGGATCAAAGGGTTTGTTGAGGGATCCTCAGAGTGAATGTGGGAGGCTGTCTATTCCAACTCATGGTGACATCCTGTGCTGCAGAGGGCTTGCATAGCTGAGTTTTCATTAGTAGGTCACTCGGGACACCTTCCTTCTAAGGCAGGTATGGTTGCCTCCAGTCTTCGCCATTCCTTTGAAACCACAGCTGAGTGTGTTAATCATTTGCACCATCCAGGGACATCAAATACTGATAGGCGGCATCGAGGAAATCATTCATAGAGGTGTAGTAAACTCTCCAGTGTATGAAAAGGCAGAGACCCATGTTAAGACAGACGTTATCAAACTGAATTTGTTTAAAAGCAAAACACCACTACCTGGGAAATGGTTATGCAAATTTCTTGGCCTCCCTTTTCAAAGATGCTGATTCTGCAGGTTTTATGGTAGGAACCAAAGAATGTGGAGACTTAAACACACTCCTTTTGTTGTTTGGTTCTGTCTCATTCCGACCCTGTATAGGGTTTCTGAGGACCAGCTGCTGCGTTTGAACCACTGACTTTGTCGTTAGTAATCCAGTGCTAATCCTACAGGGTCACACAAGATCAGCTTTTTAAAATTTTAACATGTGTACAATGTGGGGATTTGAGGCTGATCCTCTGAATGTGGATTTCTAGAAAGCTTCCAGGTGACGCAAGCTATTGTCAAAGTTCTATGGATCCTTATCTGAGGAAGAAGACCCTAAGCAATTCTGATGTGGATGGCACTGGAAATGCATAGGAAGAAAGACTCTGTTATGGATTCTTCCATGTGCAAATTAGTCCAATTGACACTTGAATCTGATTGTCTTTGTAGTTTGAGAAGAGTATTAGAAATATGGATTTATAGTTAAGTAGGTTTCGGAGTCCTGGTGTGGCGCTGTGGGTTAATGCGCCAGACTGCAAAGCCGTTTGAACTGCAAGGTTGGTGGTTCAAGTTCACTAGCTGCTCCTTGGAAATTGTATACAGTTCCTGGGTGGACGAAAGTCTAACAACCTCAGCTGCTAACTGAACGGTTGGAGATTCTAGTCCACCCAGGTGATTCCTAGAAGAAAAGCATGGCTATCTACTTCTGAAGAAACATCCATTAAAAGCCTGTAAGAC
The DNA here is from genome assembly GCF_000296735.1 of Chrysochloris asiatica. NCBI lineage: Eukaryota > Metazoa > Chordata > Mammalia > Afrosoricida > Chrysochloridae > Chrysochloris > Chrysochloris asiatica. Next base: position 5,391,578 of record NW_006408593.1, on the reverse strand, counting down.
ACAGTTCTACTCTGACACATACGAGATCACCATAAGTCCAAATGAACTTGACAGCAACTGGTTTTAGGGCCAACTTTCAGAAAATAAGATTAGAATTATAGACGCTGGTTTGGGGAATTATGTTAGTTTCCTTCTTTGAGGATCACAGGTTTTGGTTTAATTAGATCAGGAAAATTTCAAAGTCATACTGTAGTGTTTAATTAAAATTCGGGAGGGAACAAGATGTGATGCTAGGCATACATCTTATTTTAAACATTTCATGAGCTTTGTTGTTGCCTGTTCTATTATTTTCTGAGACTTTATATTATTTCCCTCTTTTCAGATGTTGGGAAGTTAAGATATCTCGTTGGACCATAGAAAGAAGGAACAAAGTGGCTTGCTGCAGAATCCCACCTTGCACCCATATAACTCCCTCCCCATCTTCCTCTTCACACAATCCTGGTGTGGTGCTGTAGGATTAGTCCTGGACTGATAACCACAAGGTCAGTGGTTCAAACCCACCAGATGCTCTTTGAAAACTCTGTACAGGGTCCCTCTGAGTCAGATCTGACTCGACTATATATATGTAAAATATTGTTGTTGAGTGCCGTTGAGTTAGTTCCAACTCACAGTAACCCTGTATAGAATTTCCAAGGAGAGCAATTGGTGAGTTGGAACTGCTAAACTTGTAATTGAAAAACCAACCTTGGGTTCCCGTGCCTTTTCTGCAGGAATATATATATATATAACAACAACAATATAAAATATATATTTAACAACAGCTTAACAACATTAATATATGTATGTATATATAAAATGATGTTGTTGTTAAGTGCTGTTGAGTCGATTCTGACCCATAGCGACCCTGTATAGGGCTTCCAAGGAGTAGCGGATGAGCTTGAA
>NW_006408593.1:5387234-5390596 GCF_000296735.1 Chrysochloris asiatica | reverse complement strand
ATATATAATGTTATTTCTGATTTATAATCTTAGAAGATTTCAGGTGTAGGTGGGCATCTTTCCACTTAGTGGGAATGTTTATGAAGACCCAACTCATTGTGACCCTGAAGGATATTGTAGAACTGTCTTGCAGAGTTTCCAAGGCTGTAAATATTTGCAGAGGCCAACTGCCATGTCTTTCTCGCACAGAGTGGCTGATGAGTTCCGTCCACCAACCATTCAGTTATTGTCTGAGATCATTGACCACTGCAGTACCAGGGATCCTTTTATGGAGACAGTGGGCTTTATTGGAATACTCCTCCTATTTATGGTGTCATTAAAATGATTTTAGTTTGTGATGAAACAAGAGAAACTACTTTGTGTAAGTGTGTGTGTTTATACTTTCTCCCTACATCTTTTTTTCTGTTTCAATTTATTTTCCCCTCTATTTCTCTCACTGTCAGATTTATAGAATAGCCTGAAAACCCTTTTGGTTTTTTAAAACTGACATTGTGGCATTTTCTTAGTGGTTAAAATCCAGTTATTTTGGATGTATTGGAGACTAAGGACTGCTGCTTTCCTCTTCTATCCAGGAAAACAATGTCTTAATTCTTTTCTCCTAGACTTCTCTATACCTATGCTTACTCCAAGACTTTTAGTCAACTGTTTCTGTGGCACTGTAGGATAAGCACTGGAATGTTAACTGTTAAGGTTAGCTGTTCAAATCCAGCAACCGTAACTCAGAAACCCTTTACAGGGTCGTTGTGAGTTGGAATCACCTTGAAGGCACTTAACAACAATAGCAATTTGTACTGAAATAGTATTGACTGATACAGACCTTTATGTCACATCTCCTTGGGAAATTTGCATTTTGGTATCAAAAAATATTGTTTGGTAAAATTTTTATTATTTATTATAGCACTTATGATAGGATTAAATTAATTAAACAGTTTGCCCTTTTTTTGAATAAAGCATGGATCCTGAAGTCACATTCATGGTTATTTATTTAATTCACTTTTCTTGTGTGTTTGTTTGTTATTTATTATCTTATTCATTTTTATCCCAGAGTTTTAAACTCCAGGAACAAGTTACTACACTTATTCATAACTGACCATTTCAACCTAATTTCATTCCCTGGTTGCCAGCACTCAAGTTAGGCAGCCAATAACTACTTTGTGTGAGAAATAAGTCAATTATTTGTTTTTTTTTTCTTCAAGATTACATGGTTCAAACCGCTAGATGTCTCTGTGATTACATGTCTTAGCTAATCCAAGTGCATGCCTTCCATAGAAACAAAAGTAGACCTTAAGGAGATAGTTCTAGACTCCAAATACTATCACTAATATGGAATTCTTCCTAACAAACATAAGGTAACGCCATAAGAAGAATCTCTAGTAGCCTAGTGAGTTATGTGTTGGGCTGCTAATTGCAAGCTCAATATTTTGAATCTGTCAGCCACTCTGTGGGAGAAGAGTGATGCTTTCTGCTCCCATAAAGATTTATAGCCTTGGCAACCCTATACAGGGTCACTATGAGTCGGACCCAACGTGACGTGATGGCACACAGTAGTAGCAGCAGCTCCACCAAGGAGCCCTGATGGCACAGTGGTTAAAGCTCTCAGCTGCAAACTGAAAGGTAGGCAGATCAAACTCACCAGCCACTCTGTGGGAGAAAGATGTGGCATTCTACTTCCATAAAGATTTACAGCCTTGGAAACCGTATAGGGGCAGGTCTAGGCTGTCTTACAGGATTGCTATGAATTAGAATTGACTTGACAACACTGGGCTTGGTTTTTGGCTTTCATCCCATTGCGCAATGGTAAAGTAATGGGCTGAAGAGAATGACAAGTGTGAGGAAGGCTCAGGACTGGGCAGTATTTCGTTCAGGTGTGCATAGGGTCGCTATGAGAGGGAACTGACTCAACAGCACTTCATAGCAACAACAACCACAACTGAGTCCTGGTGTGGCACTGTAGGATAAGCATTGGACTGCTAACCACAAGTTTGCCAGCTCAAATCCACCAACCACTCCTTCAAAACCCTTTACAGAATCATTATGAGTTGGAACCGACTTGACAGCACTATGTGCTTATGTTACTATTCGCAGAGGTCAGACCCTGGATCTTTAGGACAAGCTGTGAGTAGATGTGTGTTTTTTTTTTAACATGGACTTGCAGGTGTGTGTTGCACAGGTGCACAATATACACATTCTCTCAGAAATCTCCTTTCTTGTAGGGAGATGAAGTAAAAGATCATAAAGACTGAACAGTTTACAGTTATAAAGGAACATTTTGTTTAGTTGGCCCAGTGAATCAGTTGATGACTCAGGATGAAATTGTCCTCAGATGATACAGGAATACAAGGACCCATTTCATTATATCTTTGTTGTAGGACCAGTAATACTTAGATCAGCCATTCCTCCATTCTTCTCTTCTTTCATTTTTGCATGCTTGGTAACATAGAGGTCAGAGAATCAAAGGAAGACCCCCATTGAGATGGAATGGCACAGTGGCAGCAGCAGTGGGTCCAAGCATAACAGCAATTGTGAGGATGGCGCAGGATTGGACAGAGTTTCATTCAGTTGTTTATAGGGTCACTATAGGTCAGAACCATTTTGATAGCATTCAACAATAACAACAATTTGAAGCTATTTATTTCTTTTGAAATTGAATTAAAAGCAAAACAAGAAGACCCATTGCATTCAAGTGGATTCTGACTCACAGCAACCCCGAAGGACAGAGTATACTCTCCCATAGGTTTTCCAAAGCTGCAGTCTTTATGAAAGCAGCAGCCACATGCGTTTACCATGGAGAGATGGGTGAGTTTGAACCACTAACCTTTGGGTTAACAGTCATGTGCTTAACCACTGTACCACTAGGACTCCTTATAGTAGCTAAGAAGTATGTAAAATTATGAAGCTGTAGCTCTTTTTGCCCTCTGGACATTATATTGGAGACTGCAAGTAATGCAAGATTCTGCATTGTTTCATTAATTTTTAACTGTAGTGTTTTCAGTAAGTTTTGCATAGTGCATTCCTTAATAAATGGTGAATGGTGAATAGATAAAGACAACAATCTTACAGACAGTAGATATTTGAAAAGTCAGATATGCTATGCAGTTAATGAAAGTAAGTGATTAAATACATTTGATTACAGTTTATTTAAATAGACATATATGCGAATGTATGTTGAGAGAAAAATGTTTTATAATCTTGGGAAAATACAATTTTTGCTTTTGAGTTCATTGATTAAATGTGACTGACAATATTTGCTTGATCAATTGAGAGATATAAGGAAAGCAATATGGCATTTCCTCGGTTGAAAATAGAAATACCTTATGATCCAGCAATTCCTGTACTTGGTTTTTACCCACAAGAAATACGAG
>NW_006408593.1:5369349-5371289 GCF_000296735.1 Chrysochloris asiatica | reverse complement strand
TATTTTAAGTCCTCTTAACTTTCGGTAAGCAAGGCTTCATCCTCTGCATATTTCAGGTTGCTAATGAGTCTCCCTCCAAACCTGATGCCACATATTTCTTTTTATATCCCAGGTTCTCAGGTTATTTGCTCAACCTACAGGTTGAATGAGTATGGTGAAAGAATACAGCCCTGTCACACATCTTTCCTAATTTTAAACCACTCGGTGTTCCGTTGTTCTGTTTCAACAACTGCCTCTTGGTCTGTGTGTAGGTTCCTCATAAGCACAAGTAAGTGGTACAGAATAATCATACTTTATAATGTTGTTCATGACTTGTCATGATCCACAAAATCCATGAAAGTCTTTGTGCAATCGATAAAGCACAGGTAAATGTATTTCAGGTATTCTCTGTTTTCAGCCAAGATCCATCTGACGTTAGCAATGATATGCCTCGTCTCACATCCTCTTCTGAATCCAACTTGAACCTCTGGAAGTTCTGTGTCAGTGAATCGTTGCAGCCATTTCTATATTACCTTTAGTAAAATTGTACTTACATGGGATTATCAATGATATTATCCAATGATTTCCACATTCCATTAGGGCACCTCTCTTTGGAATGGGCACAGATATGGATCTGTAACAATCAGTTGGCCAGGTTGATGTCTGAAGTTTCTTGGCATAGATGAGTGAGTGCCTCCAGTGCCACCTCACTTTGTTGAAATATTTCAATCTGTATTCCATCAATTCCCACTGCCTAGTTCATTGCCAATGCTGTCAGTGTAACTTGAACTTCTTCCTTCAGTATATCATTGGCTCTTAATCATATGCTACCTCATGGAATGGTTGAACATTGAACATTTCCTTTTGGTAGAGTGACTGTATGTATGCCTTCCATTTTCTTTTGATGCTTTCTGCCCAGAGTTTCCTTTAATACCATAATTTAAGGCTTGAAAGTTTTCTTCAGTTCCCTCAGCTTCAGAAATGCTGAGCATGTTCTTCCCTTTTGTTTTTCTAACTGCAGGTCTTTGCATATTTCATTATAATATTTGACTCTGTCTTCTCAAGCTGACCTTTGAAATATTCTGTTTACATATTGCACTTCTTTGCTTCTTCCATTTGTTTTAGTATCTTTATGTTGGAGAGCAAGTTTCATAGTCTCTTCTGACATCAATTTTGATCTTTTCCTTCTTTTTATCTTCTTAATGACCTTTTGCTTTCTTCCTGTATGGTGTTTGTGATGTCATCCCACAAATCTTCTGGCCTTCAGTCTTTAGTGTCTAGTGTATCAAAGATGTTCTTCAGATGATCTCTAAATTCATGTGGGATATATGCAAGGTCATATTTTGGCTCTCATGGATTTATGCTAATTTATTCAGCTCAATCTGAATTTGCATATGAGCAATTGATGGTCTGTTCCACAGTCTGCCCCCGGCAATGTTTTGGCTCATGATATGGAGCTTTTCCACCATCTCTTTACACAGATGTAGTTAATCTATCTGGTAAGGTTCATGTGTATAACATTTTAAACAGCATTTTTATGCTGTTTAAAAAAAGTCTTAGAAAGAACAAATCATTGATCTTGTGTAATTCTATCATGTGATCTCCAGCATCATTTCTATCACATGGCAATATTTTCCAACTACTGATCCTTCCTCTTTGTTTCCAACCTTTACATTCCAGTTGCTAGTATTTATTAATACATCTTGATTGCATGTTTGATCAATTTTTAGAGTGAAGACCTAGGTTGTTGTTGTTGTTGTTAAGTGCCGTCGAGTCGATTCCGACCTATAGAGACCTAGGTAGAATTCTTCAAATTCATTCTCATTGGATTTAGTGGTTGGTGCATAAACTTGAATAATAGTGGTATTAACTGGTCTTCCCTGTAGGTGCATGGATATCATCCTATCACAGACAGCATTGTATGTACCTCATGACAGATCTTGATATGTTCTTTTTTTTTT
>NW_006408593.1:5367489-5369249 GCF_000296735.1 Chrysochloris asiatica | reverse complement strand
TGCAGGTTGTTAATGAGTGTTCCTCCAATCCTGATGCCACATTCTCCATATATTCCAGCCTCTTGGATACAACTGTGACATACACCTTTCCTGATTTTAAACCTCATAGTATCCCCTTGTTCTTTTTAATCAGCTGGTCTTTGTTCATGGGTTAATTTCACATGAGCACAACTGAGTGTCTTGGAATTCCCATACCTTGCAATGTTATCTGTAATTTGTTATGATCTACACAGTCAAGTGTCTTTACATAATAAAATGCAGGTAAGCATCTTTCTGGCATTCTCTGCTTTCAGTCAAGATCCATCAGATCCCAGAATTGAGTCTCCATGTTCCATGTCCTCTTTTGAATCTTGCTTAAATTCCTGTTAGTTTCTTGCCAATGTACTTCTACAACCATTTTAACATTATCTTTAGCAAAATTTTCTCACTTGTGATATTAATGATATCATTTAATAACTTCTGCATTCTTTTGGATTGCCTTCCATATAATTAATATAAAAGCATGAAACAAGCATTGTTTGGAAAAGGCAACAAGCTTTCTTATTTTGAGAGGAACATAATTCTTTCCTAGTCACAATGTCATTGCAAACACAGCAGGGATAGAAATGGCCAAAGGAAACATGAACACAAGCTATATATTGTTGTCAGTTTGCTGCCAAAGACCTAAAATATAAGGCTGTTTTGGGTGTCATTTGCATGGTAATGGTTCTGAACTGAGCTGAAAGAATGAATTCCAGGTGTGTACTGAATCAATCCAGAAAACAGCAAGTAGGTAATAGCTGTAGTTCACCATCTGAGTTCAGGATGCCAACTCATGGAAGCAGCTGATAAGTCACTAATGGGCACGAGGCATGAAATGCTATAGCTTATGGCAGGAACCAAGGAACTGGAATCAGAAAAGGAGTTCAACATAGTTATGAGTACAGGGAATTGGGAACAAGTTACTAGTGTGTTCTGATTGCATTCTGTGAAGTTGTATCCTCATGACACAATCCCCATAACTCCTCTAGCAGTTTTATTGGGAGCCTGTTGTTGTTGTTAGATGCTGTCAAGTTGATTTTAGATTCACTATGATCCAGTACACATGAAAGTTGGACAGTGAGTCAGGATGATTGGAGAGGAATAGATGCACTTGAATTATAGTGTTAGTAAAGTATTTGAATATACCATGGAGCACCAGAAGAGTGAACAAATCCATTTAGGAAGAGTATGACTGGATTGCTTCTAAGAAGCAAGGATAGCAAGACATTGTCTCTCATTCACTGAACATATCGTCAGAAAGCATCAGTCCCTGGTGAAGGACGTCATGCTTGGTAATGTGGAAGGTCACTGAAAAAAAAAACCCTCAAGGGGATGGAATAACACAGTGGCAACAACATGGTCTCAAACAACAATTGTGATGGTGGTACCGAACTGTACAGTGTTTCAATCTGTGTGCATAGGGTTGGTATAAGTCAGAACCAACTCAACAGCACTCAACAACAACACCATTAACTAATGTCACAGAGTGGATTGTATCCAGAGGGTTTCTCAAACTATAATTTTTCTGAAGATGAGATCCCCAAATCTTTTGTACCTTGGAGATGCTGGGTGCATTTGAATTACCAACATTTTGGGTAAAAATGGAACAGTTAACCTCTGCATAACTAAGATTCTAGCTTTTGTAATCCAAGATACATATCTAGTCTGATTCTCACATTCTGAAGCCTCAAAGCAATGTAAGGATTAAAACAATGTTCAACTTTGTTGTTGTTGTTGTT
>NW_006408593.1:5364452-5366924 GCF_000296735.1 Chrysochloris asiatica | reverse complement strand
TTTTTTTTTTTTAATGTGATGGCATTTGCTGACGAATGGAAAAGGTGGAGGTAGAAGAAACTGAGACTTTCCTTTATTAACCTCCTTAGTCCCTACTCCACTCCTGGGGACAGCTGTGTGAAACCCAGTTAGCGCTGGCTTTCTAGAATGACCTACTTGACTTGATCACATCACCTCTCCTTGGAACTCATCTCCCCCATTTAGAAAACTGAAGTAGAAATCCTTTCATCATAATGCTAAAACATAAATTAAATAATTAGCAATTTGTTAAACACTTTGAAAATGAAAATGCTAAGTATTGTTATTATTTCAAGGGTAATTTACTTCTTCTGATTCGTCTGTAATTATTTCATCAAAACAATGTTCAGTGAGAGCTGTTTGATGTGTAAAATGCTTTATGGATCTTCCCTATAAGACTTTTGCTATAAAAATTAGATGGAGGCCTTGCCAACTGTAATTCATACACATGCAAAATGTTTTTTAATAGTGTAAGTATCAAATCAACCCCTTTCTACCAGAAGCCCATTGTGAAATTAACAAAGTTCATTGTTTCAGCCCCATATTGTTGTTGTTAAGTGCCTGCTGGTTTTGACTCATACTGAACTTATGCACAAAAGAAGCAAACACTGCCTACTCCTGCACCATCCTCACAATTAGTTTATTTGAGCCCTTTGTTACTGCCACTGTAACAATCCAGTTTGTTGAGGGTCTTCCTCTATTTCATTGATCCTCCACTTTACTCAGCATGGTATCCTTCTCTAAGGACTGATACTTCCTGATAATACTTCCAAAGTATGAGAGACCAAGTTTTACCATCCTCACTTGTAAGGAGCAATACAGCTGTATTTTTTCCAAGATAGATTTCTTTGTTCTTCTGGAAGTCCATGGTACATTCATCATTCTTTGCCAGTACCATAATTCAAATGCATTGGTTCTTCTAAGGGCTTACTTATTCAATGTCCAACTTCCGGGTGTATATAAAGCCATTTAAAATATTGTGGCTTCGGTCAGGTGCACCTTAGTCCTCAAACTGACATCTTTGCTCTTTAACACTTTAAAGAGGTTTTTTTTTTTTTTAGCTTATTTGCTTAATGCAATACATTGTTTGATTTCTTGACTACTGCTTCCACGAGCATTGATTGTGGATGCAAGCAAAATGAAGTCTTGACAACTTAAATCTTTTCTCCATTTATCATAATGTGATTTACTGATCCAGTTGTGAGGATTTTCATTTTCTTTACATTGAAGTCTGATCCTTACTGAAGGTTGTAGTTTTTGAACTTCATCAGTAATAATTTCAAGTCCTCTTCACTTCCAGCAAGCAAGGTTGCCATCTGCATGTGACAGGTTGTTAATAAGTCTTCTTCCAATCTGGAATACCACATTCTTCTTAATATAGTCCAAGTTTTTGGATTATTTACTCAGTATATAGATAGAATAAATAAAAACAACGTATAGTGGAAGGAGTCTACTCCCGTACAGGCCTTTCCTGATTTTAAACCGTCCAGTATTAGCTTGTTCCATTGTAACAACTGCCTCTTGGTTTTCTGTTAAATTCTTTTGCTTAATCATTTCTTCTAGTTGCCTTACATTTTCTATGTTTAAGAACAAGTTTCAGAGTCTCTTGTGACATCATTTTAGTTTTTTGTTTATTCCCTGTCATTTCAATGACTTTTTACTTTGTGTATGATTTGCTTAATGTCATCATACAGTTCCCGTGGTCTTCGGTAATTATTATCTAATGCATTAAGTCTGTTCCTGAGATGGTTGTTAAATTCAGTTTGGATATGTTCAGAGTCTTACTTTGACTCTCATGAAATTTTTTGAATTTTCTTCAGCTGCAGCCTTAATGAGCATATGAGTAATTGGTGATTTGTTTCACAGTCAGCCCCTTTCCTTGCTTTGGCTGATGATACTGAGATTCTCCATCATCTCTTTCCATAGATATAACCAATTTAATTATTTTGTATTCCACCTGTTTAAGACCATGTGTGTAATCCTGTTTATGTTGTGGAAAAGGGTATTTGCATTGAATAAGTCATTGGTCTTACAGAATTCTGTCATGCGAACTCCAGCTTCATTTCAATCACCAGGGCAAAATTTTCCAATTACAGGTCTTCCTCTTTGATACCAGATTTTGCATTGCAATCATCAGTAGTTATCAATGCATCTTGATTACATATATGGCTAATTTCAGATTGACAAAGTTAGTAGAATTCTTCAGTTTCATTATCACTGACTTTAGTGGTTTGATAGTAAATTTGAATAATGGTGTTATTCCTTGTAGACTTATGACTACTATCCTACCACAGACAGCATTGCACTTCAAGATAGATCCTGAAATGTTCATCTTGGTGATGAACATGATGCCATTACTCTTCAGTTTGCCATTCCTGGCATTTAATTGTCTGATTCAGAGTGTGAAATACCAGTCCATTTCAGCTCACTAATGTCTAGGATATTGATTTTTAA
>NW_006408593.1:5361547-5362792 GCF_000296735.1 Chrysochloris asiatica | reverse complement strand
AACTGCAAGTTTGGTGCTTCAAGCTCACCAGCTTCTCCTTGGAACCGACTCTATGGCAGTTAATAACAGCAGTATATATATATTGCAATAGGAAGTTAATGGTTTAAATTACAACTTGTTTAGATTGGATAACTTCTTCTCACTCCTACCTTCAATTACTAGTTTTGGAATGCCTGTTACATTTAGCTACTCTCTTTATAAATATCCAAATATGCTCCATGAATATACTCCGGGTGGAGATGCATGACTTTAAGATGTTGTCAGTTCTAAAGGTTTTTTTTTTTCCAAAAGATGGATTGTGACCATTTTTCGGAATATAGATTGATTAAAAAGAATATCAATTATATAACCTCCTGGCTATCCTGTTTTGTTATGTATTGTCGTATTTGTTATGTATTTGTTATGTATGTGACACAGTGGGACAAAGGATGTTTTCTGAGGTGTAATATTTATGGAAGACCATTGAGAGCTCTTTTTCCATTGGAGTTGCTGGATGGGTTTGAACCACCACCCTTTTAGTTTGTTATTGCTGCTGTTGTTAGGCGCCATCGAGTTGGTAATGACTCATAGCGATCCTATGCAGAACAGAACAAAACACTGGCCAGTACTGAGATGCCCTCACAATCATTGCTACATTTGCGCCCATGGATGCTGCCACTGTGCCAATCCATCTTGCTGGGGGTCTTCCACTTCTTCTCCCACATTCCATCTATCAAACATGATATCCTTCTCCAGTGACTGGTCCCTCCTGACAATATGCCTAAAGTATGAGAGATGAATTCTGGCCATCCTGACTTCCAAGGAGCACTCTGTCTGTGCTTCTTCCAACACAGATCTTTTTCTTCATTTGGCAGCCAATGGCACTTTCAATATTGTCCTCCAACACCATAACTCAAAAGCATCAATTCTTCTATGGTCTACCGTATTCACTGTCCAGCTTTCACATGCATATGAGGTTATTGAAAATAACATTGCTTGGAACAGGAGCACCTTAGTTCTCAAACTGACATTTTTGTTCAACACTTTAAAAAGGCCTTGTGCAGCAGATTAGCGTAATACAATATGTTGTATGATTTCTTGACTGCTGCTTCCATGAGTGTTGATCATTGATCTGAGAAAAATGAAGTCTTTGACAACTTCACTCTTTTCTCCATTGATAAAAATATTATTTTTTGGTCCAGTGGTGAGGATTTTTATTTTCTTTACATTGAGATGCAATCCAAACCAAAGGATCTCTTTGTTCCC
>NW_006408593.1:5344189-5358802 GCF_000296735.1 Chrysochloris asiatica | reverse complement strand
GACTCATTTTCCAGCACTATATCTGACACTTTTTCTCAGCTATTCATAAGATTTTCAATGACTAAATACTTGGAAGTAGTCTGTCTCTCCTTTTTCCTAGTCTGTCTCCATTTGGAAACTAATGTGAAACCTGTCCACCAATTGTGGCCCTACTAGTATTTAACATAACCATGGCATAGCTTCCAGAATCACAGTAACACACAAGCCACCACAGTCCAAAACCAAATTTGTACTCCCTCTATATGCTCTCTCTTTTCTAGATGATTATTGTCCCTAAGAAGCCATAGACTGGAAATTATCTTGAACTCTCGCCATCTGCCTCAACACCAAATTTAGTCACTTCAGTGGCACTGATTTTCAGTTATTTAAATCTTTACTCTGTCTCAGCCTGTCTGTCTATTTATTTATCTGCCTCTTCTGTGTATTACTTGAGATGTTTTTATTTATAGGCCAATATTCAAACCCTACTAAAAGAGCTTTAAGTAATCACTGAAATCTAGCATCTCAAGTAAATCTTTAAAGAATCTTGATTTAATGATGGTGTAGACTGAGGTGTAACACAGTGACCTACTGACCTTGTCAAAATTTTGGGTTGTTTATGTCTGTTCTTTATTCCTTCCAGGATACTCTTTTCTTTTGTGGTTGTCTTCCCCATTAGATAGGAGATGGGCTATTTGGTTCCATGTTCATATCACATAAGAAAGGGAGACATTTTCTGTTAGCACTTCTCGGAATCAAATGAAGAAAGTTTTCTTGCCCTAACCACACATGAAAAAGCCTGGCCACATAGGCCGATTTTCTTAACACAGGCTAATTTTCATCATCTGTTTGTTCCCAGAACAATCACTTTATCTAAAGGGATAAAGTACTTGATGATTTGAATATACTAATCAGTCCAACCTAGATTGTCATCTATCATTGTTGTTGCTGTTGTTGTTAAGTGCTGTTGAGTTGGTTTCGACTCATAGTGACCCTGTATAGGGTTTCTGAGGAGCAAGCAGCTGGTGAATTGAACCACCAATGTTGACGCTGAAACTGACCATGCAGTCCAATGCTTATCCTAAAGTGCCAGTATCACACCAAGACATCTGTCCTAATATGGTTATAAATGGACATGGTGAATCCCCTGCCCCCAAACAAGACTCTTTTTCTATATGCTGTTTACGTAGTGTCACCCACAGCTTGTATTGTGAGCTCAACAGCTGCTCAGTGGCAGAAAGATAAGGCTTTCTGCCCCCACAGTGATTTATAGCCTTAGCTACCCTATACCAGGTCGCTGTGAGTTGGAACCAACATAACAGCACTAAACAACAGTTCACATAAGGGCTATGAAATCATATTGAGTAGCAAAGCAGATGATGGTACACTGCCACATTCTAAGTTTGGGGACCTGGTGTCTTCTGCATGAACTGTTATGAGAGCCATGAAGCCCATTGATCGTACTATAGAGCATCCACCTTCCTTTCTCTCAACATCCTGCCTTTAGTTCCTTCTTCTACTGTCTGTTCTCTGTGTTGTCCCACAATAATCTTTCTGAGGCTTCATTATTTTTTGTGGCACATTTATGGTTAAAACTGACTCCTGGTTTGGTGCTGTGGGATCAGTGCTGGACTGTGAACCACAAGGTCAGCAGTTCAAACCCACCAGCATCTCCTTGGAAACACTATCCTGGGTAGCTATAACTCAGAACCAAGTTGACAGCGCTAAACAGCAGCATGGTTAGAACTACTCAGTGACACGCATCATTCATAAATATTGGCTTTTAGAATGTCCTCTAAGGATTTAACCAGAAAACTCTGCTTTTATAGCTAAAATGCTTTTTGATATGATTTTGTTTAAAGGGAAAATGTAGTTAAAGAAAGCTTCAAAATCATCACTCCACAGAACAAAGTTCAAGTTGTTTATCTTGGTCTATAAGAAGTAATATCATTTATACTCTAACTCCCTCTCTTACTTACTCCCTAAAGATCTGAACTCCTCCATATTTCACACATTTATGATAGCTCTTGTTACTGCTGTTACGTACCATCAAGTCAGTTTTAACTCATTGTTGTTATTAAGTGCCGTTGTGTCAGTTCTGACTTGTAGTGATCCTGCGTAGGGTTTCCAAAGAGCACTGGTGAGTTAGAATCACTGATGTGGCAGTTCAAACAGACCTTGTCATCATGACTAATAAACCATGTTCTGTTCTCATACTAAGAGTCATCACACTGTATTGTAACTCTCATCAGCCATCTTTTCTGTCCTGCTATAACAGGAGTCCTGGTGTGGTGCTGTGGGGTTAATGCACCACACTGCAAAGCCATTTGAACTGCAAGGTTGGTGGTTCAAGCTCACCAGCTGCTCCTTGGAAACCCAGTATAGGGTTGCTATGGGTTGGAATCGACTTGACAGCACTTAACAACAACAACAATATGACAGGAATAATTTTTATTTGTATAATGTTTGTCCCTTTACCCAGAAGATATAATATCTGGCATCTAAAACCTGTTGATTTAATGGAAATGAATGTACTGATAATGATGAAACTGGCAGCATAGCACAGTATAGGATATGGGCTTTTAAATCACATAGTCATGGGAATAAATTCCAGATATGGAATGGTACTACAGGGTAAACACTGGACTGCTAACTGCAGGCTGGTGTTTCACACCTACCCAATGCTCCTTGGAAACCCTATACAGGCTTGCTATGAATTGAAGCTACTTACCAACATTTCACAACAACAACATGCCACTGATGACTGATGGGTCACTGCTGACAAATCACTTTCTTTCAGCCTCAGTTTTCTCATTTGTTAAAATGGGAACATAGCCTATCTGAGAAAGTTGTTGTAAATGTAAGGTACAATTATAGAATGGAAGTTTTTCTACACTGACTAGAATACACTGTTGTTATTTTTGTGTGTCATCATGTGGGTTTCAACTCATAACAACCCTGTATATGGTTTCCAAGGTAGCTGGTGGGTTTGAACTGCCAACCTTGAGTTACTAGTCTAGTGCTTACCCTACAGCACTACACCAGGGCTCAAATAGAATACAGACTGAGATGTTTTAGCTGTGACTAAGTGAAGTCCACAACATACATCATGTGCACTCATATTTCTTAAGTTTCTGATGTCCTCTATGGGGCTTTTTAAAGGATTAAACCCACCAAACTCTTCCTGAATGTCACATAAAAAACAAAAAACAATGAATGTTCTGTGACTTTACATGATATTTCTGCCTGCTATCATACCACATCCCACCATGCTATTGTAAGACCCCTATACATCATGTGGAGTCCCAGTGTGGCGCTGTGGGTTAATGCACCAGACTGCAAAATCATTTAAACTGCAAGGTCAGTGGTTCAAGCTCACCAGTTGCTCCTCAGAAACCCTATACAGGGCCACTATTGGTCAGAACTGACTCGATGACACTTAACAACAACAACAACAACAACAACAAAGTGAAGTCCTGGTGTGGTGCTGTGAAATAAGCACAGTACTGTAAAGTTTGGTTGAACTGCAAAGATGGCTGTTCAAACTCATCAGTTGTTCCTCAGAAACCCTATACAGGGCCACTACAAGTCAAACTCAACTCAGCTTCACTTAACAACAGCAACACATAAAAACTGACTAATATAGTTTTGAAAAATTATATCATATAATGGACTGTTAACCACAAAGTCCATGGTTCAAAGCTGCTCACTGGAAACCCTATTCATTGTCAGTATGAGTCAAAACTGACTAGATGGCACTTACCAAACACAATAATGAGAAGTCCAGGGACAGGGTGGTTCTAGAGCTTAGTAATTCAGAACTTCAATAGCATCATCAAAGATTGACATGGCTCCAACATTTTACCTTGCCATTTTCAACTTTTTGACTCTTGACCTAATGTTTGTATTCTCCCAGCCATGAGATATCTACAGTAATCAGGCATCCTGTCTGCACACATTTCTTCACATGCATCTGGTTTGAAAGAGAAACATAAGAAAGTCTTTATCAGACACACCCTTGATAGGTCGGCCCATAAGTCTCATCAACAACTACGTCATAGGCCAACTTAGCCCAGTCATCAATGGGAGGAGGGGAATTGTATAATAATTGGTTTAGCTTAACTTTTGTGGTTGGGAAAAGCTAAGTATCTTTAGAATCCAACATCCATCAAATACTTGAACAAAATCAGAGTTAGTGTAGAAGAAGCAGAGAAATGGCAACGTGAAACACGACACAGAGTAACCTTTTTCCTTCAGTATTTTCATTATTTCTCCAGTCATCACATCAAAGAAAGTAAACACCATCTCCTCAAGGTAGTTTTCTTCTTTTCTTCTATAACCCATTATATTGAATAAGTCTTGATTTCATTACCTGACCTTTCTTATGAGGAACATTTGTTTGTGGGACTACTTGTTTCCTGAATAATCTGTGACAAAAAGTACAAAAGTTTAATGATTGTGAAGATGGCACAGGACTAGGCAGTGTTTCATTCTGTTGTACAAAGGGTCACTATGAGTTGGAACTGACTCGATGCCAACAAACAATAACACCACCAACAAGAAGAGATGCAGAAAGGGACAAGGCTCTACTGCATAGTGGGCCAGTGAGCAGTCCCACGCTCAGCTTCTGCACTGCACCCTTGAATTCCTTGCTGTTTCATTAAAACTGCAAGAGGACAGCACCAATGCAAGTCTATGCAGCTTCCCAGACTGACAAGGACGCTGATTCCACATTCATAATATCCCCTAGCATTAAGAATGCAGCCATGGCTGATTAAAGACTCTTGGTAGATTATTGTAGATGTCTGAAGTGCAAAAACAAGGAGCAGTCATGCAATGTCTTTTTGATCTACAGAAACTTGGGATGCAGTAGAAAAAAGAAGCATTTTTCTTTCCCCTCACTTGACATTTAACAAGGCACATTTGTTAGAATGTCAGTTTGATAAAACTGTTTGCAGGAGTCATCCAGCATTCAGTACTGAGCTGAACCAATTGTTACGAACCATAATTACTCTGGGCAGGTTTAAAGAGAAAACGTTATCAGATGATTTGGGCAAAATACCTCCAGGTAAGTAGCCATGTTTTTATGCCTTCCCATTGAGTTAATGTTGCCCTGATACACTCCCAATGAAACTGAATTCTGGATCACTAGCAAGGTTGCCAACAGTTGTCATGGCACATGGGAGAATCATGGCGTCTATCAGAAGGATGTCTCCAGATATAGAAGTTACCAAGCCTGGGAGTGAGAATTTCTGTCTGGATGCCATTACATTCTGCTGGTGATAGTCATGGTCATCCTGAGGACTAACAACCCTTTGTATTGTAGTTTTGTGACCCACTCATTCTTCTTGGACCTTTATAAGCATTGCCTCCTTTTATCATTTTAATCCTATGGAGCAGGTACTATCATTATCTTCATGTTATAGCTGAGAAAATTGAAGCATAGTAAAGAACACAAACTCGTCCAAAACTATACTGGGATTTAGATCCTTAAAAATATGATTCCAGAACTTCACTCATAGAGATTACATTCTGTTACGTCTGGAGGCATCCCACACATTGATGACATTAATAGTGTGACTGGGAGCAGGACTGTTCCCTTGTTTCCATCTTAGAGAGTCATAAAGGGGATCCAGAATGGTTTAAAATGAAGAAAGGCATGTGTCAGAGTTGTACTCTTTGATTAGATTTATTTAATCTGTATGCTAAACACATAATCTGAGAAACTGGATTATATGAAGAAGAGTGTGCCTATGGGATTGGAGGAACATTCTGTGCTACACAAATGGTACAACCTTGCCTGTTGAAGTGAACAGGACTTGAAGTACTGACAGTTAAAGACTATATAGCCTTCAGAATTGCATCTCGATGTATATGAAGCAAAAATCTTCACAATTATACCAATAAATAGCATCATAATAAATGGAGACAACATTGAAGTTGCCAAAGATTTGATTTTGCTTGGATCCATAGTCAACACTCATGGAAGCAGCAGTCAAGAAGTCAAAAGGTGCATTGCATTAGGCGAATCTGCTGCAAAATAACTGGTTAAAGTGTTAAAGAGCAAAGATGGCCATTTGGAGACTAAGTCACTCCTGACCCAAACCGAAATACTTTCAATGGGCTCATATGCAAGTGAAAGTTGATAAATGAAAAAATAATACCATAGAAGAATGAATGCATTTGAATTATGGAGTTCACAAAAAATACCAAAAGTACCATTGACTGCCAAAAGAAAAAAAAACAAATCTGTCTTGGCAGAAATACAGCCAAAATGTGCTTTAGAAGTGAAGATGGCAAGACTTTGTCTCTCACACTTTGGACATGTTATCAGGAGCAACCAGTCCCTGGGAAAGGGTATCATGTTTGCAAAAATAGAGGGTCACCTAATAAGAGGAAGATCCCAATAAGATGGATTGACATGGTGGCAGCAACAATGGACCCAAACATAACAATTGTGAGGATGGCACAGGACCGGGTCATGTTTTGTTGTGTTGTGCAGAGGGGAGCTGTGATTCAGAACTGATTCAATGGCCCCGAACAGAACACTGTTTATGGAGACCTGTTATGTTCTGGGCATTATTGTGAACATGCTGCTGTCTCAGTTAATGCTCACATTCCCCTTATGGGAAGGAATAAGTACTCATTGTATTTTAAAGAGTTCCTGGACCTAGAAAAACTGAGGAAGAGAAAAATTAAGTAACTTACTTGGAATTAGTGGGACCAAGAGTCTGAATTTGAATCTTAAATATCTCACTGAAGAACTATAAGAGTAACATATATAAAATTACATTGTTATTGTCATTGTTAGTTGCCATCGAGTTGGGACTGACTCATAGTCACCTTATGCACAACAGAACAAAACATCATCCAACCCTGGGCCAATTTCACAATCGTTGCTATGCTTGAACCCATTAATGCTGCCACTGTGTCAATCCATCTTGTTGGGGGTCTTCCTCTTTTTCTCCTTCCATCATTTTACCAAACATAATATCCTTCACCAGGGACTCATCCCTCCTGATAATATGTTTGAAGTATTAAAGATGAAGTCTGGCCATCCTGGCTTCCAAGGAGCACTCTGACTGTACTGCTTCCAACAGAGATCTATTTGTTCTTTTTGAAGTCCATTGTATTTTCAGTATTCTCCTCCAATGCCACAGCTCAAATGCATCAATTCTTCTACAGTCTTCCTTATTCACTGTCCAGCTTTCACATGCATATGAGGTTGTTGAAAATATTATGGTTTGCCTCAGGCACACCTTAGTCCTCAAACTGACATCTTTGCCCTTCAATACTTTCAAAATGTCTTTTAAAGCAGATTTCTCCAATGTAATATGTTGTTTGATTTCTTGACTGCTGCTTCCATGAGTGTTGATGGTTGATCCAAGCAAAATGAAGTCACTGACAACTTCAATCTTTTCTCCATTTATATGGATATTATATCTTGGTCTGGTGGTGAGCATTTTTGTTTTCTTTACATTGAGGTGCAACCCACACTGAAGGCTGTGGTCTTTGATCTTCATCAATAAGTATTTTAAGTCCTCTTCACTTTCAGCAAGCAAGGTTATATCATCTGCATATTGCAGGTTGTTAATGAGTCTTCCTCCAATCCTGATGCCATGTCTTTTGTCATATAATCCAGTTTTTCTGATTATTTGTATAGCATAGAGATTGCACAAGTATGGTGAAAGGACACAACCCTGGTGGACACCTTTACTAATTCTTCAATTTTGTCATCACTGGCTTTAGTGGTTGGTGCATAAATTTGAATATTAGTAGCATTAACTGGTCTTCCTTGTAGGCAGATGGATAGTATACTATCACATACAGTGCTGTGCCTAATAACTGCTCTTGATATTCTTTTGGATGATGAATGCGACGCCATTCCTCTTCAATTTGTCATTCCCAGCATAATAAACCATGTGACTGTCAGATTCAGAATGGCCAATACCAGTCCATTTCAGTTCACTAATGCCTAGGATGTGTATGTCTATGCATTCCATTTTATTTTTGACAATTTCCAATTTTCCTAGATTCATACTTCTTATATTCTATGTTCCAGCTAATAATGGATTTTTACACCTATTTCTCTTCATTTTGAATTGTGCCTATCAGAAGGTCCCAAGGGCTTTATTCCATTCATGTCATCATGGGCACCTCTACTTTGAGGAGGCAGCTCTTCCCCAGTTGCAGTTTGAATGCCTTCCAATCTGAGGGGTTCATCTTCGGGCACTATATCTGACAACATTCCGATGTTCTTCATTGTGTTTCAATATGTAGTAATCTGGTGCTGACGGGGTTCCCCTTCTAGTCATAAAGTTTTCAGTGACTAAATACTCGGTAATAGTTCGTTTCACCTTCCTAGTCAGTCTTTATTTGGAAGCTCATCTGAAACCTCTCCACCTTGGTTGACGCTATTGGTATTTAAAATACCAGTGACATAGCTTCCAGAATCACAGCAACACAAGTCACAACAGTAAGACAAACTGACAGATGCATAGGTAGGACATAATAGCATAATATAGGTATAATATATAGCATAATATTTGATAAGAAAAAAGTACCAACCAAATTTAAAAAGTGCTTTTAATTTTTATTTGTAGAAGGTAAATGCTATTAACAATATAGGTGCTATTATCTGCTTGATTTATTCATTCATTTGTTAAAAGTCATATCTGAGCCATTTTCCGTGTGCAGCCCTCTTTCCTGGACAGTGGTTGCCTGAATATAAAAATGAAATAGTCCCACCTCTTTAAAAGCTTTACAAGCCAAGGGGGAAAACAGTCATAGAATTGCACAACTTACAGTAAGTTGGGGCCTGAGTACATGAACATCTATTATCCCCTCGGAGGTCTTTGGATCTTGTTTTTTTTCTCACTGTTTGAGGCATGGTGATGATGGGAAGGCTGTATTGCCCCTGAATCTCTTTAGAAAAATAATGTAGACATTCATATGAGGATTCCTGTGGAGCACTTGGAAGGTTTTAAGAAAAGTTGCTTCATTATTATTTTAAGGTTTTATTATCCCAAAATGCCACCTCAAAAACGATCAAAGGCTGATCTTCAGAAATTTGGTTCTGCTGTGTACACAGAGCAGGCTATTTCCAGAGAGGAAAAAGCAGTTCTCTGGCAGCACTGAAGCCTGCTGTACTGCTGACCTCCCACATCTTTTATTTCAAGCTGTTAGGTACAAAGATGGTGCTTTCGTTTAGACATCTCTTGTTGAGAAGGAGAGACTCATTCAGACAAAGTTAAAAGAGTGTGATTTCCTTATAAGGGCACAGAACGAAGGGGAGCAACAGTGCAGGTAGAGTATGACAATGTGGAAGATGGATGGCTCTGAAGCCAGAGGGACTAGGTTTAAGTTCAGGCTCAGCACAAATAGCCTTGAAACTTGCGCAAAGTATTTGAGTTCTTTGTGTCTCCATTTTTCATATGTTAAATGAGGAAATGAACAGTAATTAGGTCATAAAGAGTTTTGTGTTGATTACATGAATTGTTGTTGTTAAGAGCCATCCAGTCAGTTCTGACTCATAGTGACCTTGTACAGGGTTTCCAAGGAGCAACTGGTAAGTTTGAACTGCCTATCTTGTGTCTCAAACAGACTTTGCAGTCTTGTGTTTTATCCCATAGCACATTTTACATATGGGTTGGTATATATAAAATATTCAAACAATTCTTTCAACATAGTAAGTACTCAATAAAAGGTAAATTCTTTATTGTCATTAAGAACTTGATGTTCTTGACATTAGTTAAAATCTTTGGCTCCTTCTCACTCTTGTGGCATTTCTGATTTTCACTGTGTATCTGTGTTTTGCCATTGTGCTATCATAGTTTATGTTGCTGATGTTTGATCCATTCTTAGTTGTCAGAATCTCTTTGATTATTTACTCAGTCATTCACCTTATCATATACCTTCCCAACTCTGTGTTAGGAGAAATTTTGTACAATGTTCTTGTTGTTTAATATTACAGGGTCAAGTATAGAACCTAGATCCAATTGTAGAACTTTCCCTAAATATGTATAAGAAAGTAATTAATTCATTTACTCTGGGTGAAGTTTTCAGATAGCTATCTAACTACTTAGTGGTTCATCAATTTTTTTGTTCTTCACCTTAACCTGAAGCAGGTCACGAGAGACTCTGTTAATATCAAGAGAAATTCACTCATACTTGCAGTCTAATTCCGTTTCCCACGCCTTTCTCCAGAGTTCTTGTGTGATGCCATAGGCTAAGCACTCACTCTCAAGGTCAGTTTGAACTCCAAGGTCAGTGATTCAAACTTACCAGGCTTTCCTCGAAAACACTATACAGGGTCACTATGAGTTGAAATGACTGGATGGCTCACAACAACAACTTTTTTCTAGGAAGTATTTGCTTCTTTATTGAATTTATACCATATCATTTGTTTTACATGAAGATTTAATATTTCTATGAATAGCCAATTTCAGAGCAAGACATATAAAGGGAAAGCTCCTTATTTAAGAATAAGACATACTCTCTGAAAATTATGCATCCTCTCCTCTTCTCTAAGAACATAGTATTTATTCATTTAGAGATCCAAGCTTGATTAAAGAAACATTAGTGGGAAGAACTTTACTGGAAATTCATGTCCCACCCTTGAGGGGATATCTATCTGGTTCCTCTGTCTCACCATTGGAAAGATGTCAGACTCATGTACCCAGCCTCTAACTCTACAAGATAGCAAATCATGACTAAGGAAACTGTCCTGTGATCATAGATTCTGTGTTTTTTTTCTAATATACAGCAAAATTATTTCTAAAATAATACACAGATGGAATGCATGAATGTCAGGCTTCTAAAACAATATTCCTGACCAATTGGTATTTGAAGAAGAATTGTTTCTACCATTTAAATGTTTCATTCCTTTATAAATAAAATGGATTGGGGTAATTTGTGGAGGCAGAATAATAGTACATTTTATGTGAAAGAATTTAAAGAAAGAGTGAATTGCCTTAGCTAAATCAATGTTTTGTAAATTTTTAAGTCATACTGATATCATGAAAACTTTGTTTTTGAATATCCAGGCATATATATTTTATTTCAAAGTGTTCAGAGCTGTTAAAGTCTGTTCTTGAAGCCAAGTGAAGTATTTGACTTTAGATTAAATACTATTTTGAAGAAAATGCAAAGTTAGATTCATCCAAGAAGTTGGTGGGTTTAAGTAAAATAGGAAACATTGTACTGATCACATTACAGAACCCTTATAGCTGATTTGATTTGTATGTAAGTGCATATGTCAATGTGTGACATGTGAATATATGAATATGTGTATATTCAGATTGTGGTGCTAATCAATAGACCAGAAGTAGTCAGGCAAACTTCCCTGCATTTCTGAAGAGGCTATCTGCATGTTTTAGGAATGCCTGTATCAGACTACAGATTTGTCTGTGTGAATCTGGTTGCTCTTGGTAAAAGTGTGTTTCTTAAAATAGAAGAGATAGATTTTCACATTAGTTAAGACAGAAATGAAGCTGAGCTTAAGTAGAGAAGAATGTTTGAATGCGCCACATAATTTTCTAATAGAGTACAAATAAGGTCGGTGGCTCAGCAAATACTCATATATATTGGATTTTATTGAAAAGGAAATATTAAATAGTTACACCAATGAAAAGATAAAGGAAAGGATTGGAATAAATTACTGCTTATACCTTACATTAACCACCACTCATGTGTCAATTTGTCATACTGTGGTGGCTTGTGTGTTGCTATGATTCTGGAAGCTATGCCTTGGGCATTTTAAATACCAGCAGGGTCACCCATGGTGGACAGGTTTCAGATGAGCTTCCCAATGAAAACAGAAGAAGAGACTAGGAAGAAGAAGAAACAGACTAATATAATATTTAGTCGCTGAAAACCTTATGAATAGCAGTGAAACAATGTTAGACGTAGTGCTGGAAAATGAGCCCCTCAGGTTGGAAGGCACTCAAAATGCAACTGGGGAAGAGCTACTTCCTTAAAGTAGAGGTAACCATGATGCTATAAATGGAGTAAAGCCCTCAGGACCTTCATTTGCTGATAGGGCACTACTCAAAATGAAGAGAAATCACTTTAAACATCCATCAATAATCGGAACATGGAATGTACAAAGTATAAATCTAGGAAAATTGGAAATTGTCAAAAATGAAATGGAATGCGTAGACATAGATATCCTAGGCATTAGTAAGCTGAAATGGACTGGTATTGGCCATTCTGAATCTGACAATCACATGGCTTATTATGCTGAGAAGTGACAAATTGAAGAGAAATGACGTCGCATTCATCATCAAAAAGAACATATCCAGATCTGTCATGAGGTAGTACACTGTCGGTGATAGCATAATAGCCATGAGCCTACAGGGAATACCAATTAATACCACTCTTATTCAAATTTATGCATCAACTACTAAAGCCAGTGAGGATGAATTTGAAGAATTTTACCAACTTCTTCAATCTGACATTGACAAAACATGCAACCAAGATGAATTGATAATCACTAGTGACTAGAATGCAAAAGTTGGAAACAAAGATGAAGGATCAGCCATTGGAAAATATGGTCTTGGTGATAGAAATGATGCTGAGATCACATGATAGAATTCTGCAAGACCAGTGATTTGTTCATTTCAAATAACTTCTTTACACAGCATAAAAAATTATTATACACATGGACCTCACCACATTGAATACATAGAAATCAAATTATGTGGAAAGAGGTGGCAGAAAAGGCAAGGGACAGATTACGGAACAGACCATCAATTGCCCATATGCAAATTCAGTCTGCAACTGAAGAAATGAAAACAAGTTCACAAGAGTCAAAATATGACCTTGAATAGATCCCACCTGATTTTAAAGATTATCTGAAGAACAGATTTGATATATTAAACACTGAAGACCAAACCAGGAGAGTTTTGGGATGACACCAAGAACATCATAGAGGAAGAAAGCAAAAGGTCATTAAAAAGACAAGAAAGAAGGAAAAGTCCAAAATGGATGTCAAAAGAGACTTACACTTGTTCTCCAATGTAAAGATGCTAAAGCAAATGGAAGAATGATCAGGTACAAAGCTGAACAGAAAAGTTCAGAGCATAGCTAAAAAGACATTACAATGAAATGTGCAAAGACCTGGAGTTAGAAAACCCAAAGGGAAGAATTCACACAGCATTTCTCAAGCTGAGGGAACTGAAGAAAAAATTCAAGCCTTGACTTGCATTATTGAAATATTCTCTGGGCAAATTATTGAATCATGCAGAAAGCATCAAAAGAAGAAGGAAGGAATACACAGAGTCACTCTACCAAAAGGAAATGATAGATGTTGAACAATTTCAAGAAGATAGCATATGATCATGAGCCAATGATACTGAAAGAAGAAGTCCAAAGTGCATTGAAGGCCTTGGTAAAGAACAAGTCACCAAGAATTGATGGAATACAAATTGAAATCTTTCAACAAAGTGAGGCGGCACTGGAGGGACTCATATATACCAAGAAATTTGTAAGACAACAACCTGGCCAACTGTTTGGAAGATATCGGTATTTGTGAGCATTCCAAAGAGAGGTGACTCAGTGGAATGCTGAAATCATCAACCACTATCATTTATATCCCATGAGAATAAAGTTGTATTAAAGGTAATACATGATGTTTATTTGTATTTGATCCTGGATGTCCTTCTCGAGAAATGCAGAAACTATTAAAGCAAAACATGGAGAGTAACAGTCTCAAGCAGTACCAGGTGTTGGCAGTAGACGGTGTTCGTTCTCCATAGGAGACAAGCTTCTCAAGTCTTTACTGCAGAGAAGATTCCTTGAAGAATTAAGCATTTTGACGATTATAGAGTTGTACTTTGCTTTCCAAATTCACATATTAAACTTCTTAATACAACATATGAATCTCAATTCTATTAAGTACCTAATTTGTAATATCATTTGAGTTTTAAAATGTCTAAATTATATTGATTAAATTATACCTTTAGTACTTTATGCTTAACAATCATTTCAATAAAATATCTTGTTTAAAAAAGAAAAATGAGACTCAGGGGGCAACCATACATTGACAGATTATTCTTAGAAGTTCAAGACAGGTTCAGAAGAGAACATGGAACAAGGGGTATCATTGCTGAGGGCAAATGGATCTTGGCTGAAAGCAGAGAATACGAGAGAGATGTTTACCTGTGATTTATTGACTATGCAAAGGCTTTCATTTGTGGGGATTATGACAAGTCATGGACAACATTGCAAAGTATGAGTATTCTGGAGCACTTATTGAACTTGTGATGTTGTTGTATCTGAACAACAGGTAGCTGTTATAACAGAGCAATGGAACACCGAGTGGTTTAAAATAAAGAAAAGTGATTAGAACCCACCCAGTGACAGGGTTGTATTCTTTCACCATACTTATTCAACGTGTACACTGTATAAATAATCTGAGAGAATCTGGGTTATATGAAGAAAAACAACATCAGAATTAGAAGAAGATTCATTAGCAACCTACAATATGCGGATGATACAACCTTGCTTGCTGAAAGTGAAGAGGACTTAAAATACTATCGGGCTGCGAACCTTAAGGTCAGCGGTTTGAAACTACCAGCTGCTCCGCGGGAGAAAGATGAGGCTTTCTACTCCCGTAAAGATTTACACCCTCGG
>NW_006408593.1:5332710-5343079 GCF_000296735.1 Chrysochloris asiatica | reverse complement strand
ATTCAGGGTCGTTGTGAGTTGGAATCAACTCAATGGGAAACACAATGGAAAACTCATAAGGCCAGGTTTACTCATTTCAAATCCTGGTCTCCAGGACCTGTACTCATTTGCTGGCTTACACGTGTGAGCGATTGTAACAGACCTCTTCAAAAATAAGATTAGTGATACCCCAAACTTTTATGTAATTCATGTTAGTAAGAATTTTGCACTTATATTCTGAGGCATGGGGTCCACTCTCATACTCAGCATTTAAACTCCTGTTTGTTTTATAAACCAAGTCTAGACATATAACAGAAAGAGAGTTGTTTATTTACACCCAACAGTTGACTTTTACCTAGGCCAACTAGTTTAAATTCTTGCCCTTGGCTGCCTCTCAGAGCTCTGTAATTAATCCTTTGTTGTTGTTGTTCTGTACACAAAGTCTGTCCCACTCATAGCCGGTGTATAGGATTTCCAAGGATATAAATCATTACGTAGCAGAAAAACTCATCTTTCTCTCACAGAATAGCTGATGTATTTGAACTCCTGGCCTGGTGGTTAACAGCCCAATGTGTTACCCACAACTACACTACCATGGCTCCTTAATTAATCCTTAGGTCATTTTCCTTCTGGTCATTATTGGAATCTTCCCTAGTATCCTGTAGCCAGAATTCACTGCTATCCTTTTATATCCTGTATGTGGGCATTAAGGGATGTCACGGAGCTTTCCTGTGATTGTTAGCTTGCAAAGACAGTCAATAGTATTGACGGTATTTCCTCCCAATTTCTTTGATAATTGTACTTTTATAATTAGAGTGTGGATAGGCCTATAAATGAGTTTGCTAGACTTTTACTCAGTAAGGAGCAACTATTGCTATTTTCATCACTATCCATGTTCTCTAAGGAAATGCCAAAATGCTTTCCATCTGGAAATAGGAATCCTTTATTTCCATTGGGGAAATCTGTGCTCCTGGGAAACTCTTTAGTTTGGCTCATTATTCAGTTGCCATGTTGTAAAAGATGGAAAATATTGGGAGCTAAAACATCTTAAATGACACCAGAGTTATGTTGAGCATTTTGAAGTAATTCCAATGTGTTTATGCAAAGAGTATATTAAATTTTCATCATAGCACTAAAAATTAATTGGGCAGGTGTTAATAGCCATGCACAACAAAATAGGAAAACCTTTTGACATGCCATAGTTATTAGTGTGACTTTAATGAAGTCAATTTGGCACATTTAACTTCAAATCCAAGTGCCCTAATTTTAAACTCCTGCTCCTTGCAATGATGCACCATCCCCTAATCCTGTTCTTAAAGATTGACAAACATGAGGTGCTAAAGAGAAATTATAGTGAAGACTAGGTGACATCAAGTCCCAACAGGAACATTTACTTTGCTTTGTTTGTACCAGGAGTTCTTGGGTTTTGCTACATAAATAAGGATGCAGTGTAGAGCTAGAAAAAGTTCCAAATTTGAAGTTAAAAAGCTTGAGTCTCCATTCTTAGCTTTGACATCAAACTTTATAATGGTGTACATTTCACCTACCAATGTCAGTTTCTACAGTATGCAACTAGGCTTCATATATAGTCTGGAGCCCTGGAGTGGCATGGTAGGATAAGCACTGGAATGCTTACTGTGAATTTGGCAGTTCAAACCCAGCAGAAGCTCTGGTTGTTGTTAAGTGCCATTGAGTTGATTTCGACACATAGTCACCCTGTATAGGGTGGGCTTGAATCACCCACCTTGCAGTTCAAACGACTTTGCAGTCTAACACATTAACCCACAGCGCCACACCAGCAGCTCCTAAAAAACCCTATATTGGATTGTTCTGAGTTGGAACTGACTCACCAGCACTTAACAACAACAACAGCACAGCTTTGTGGGGCTAAATGAAATGTGCTAACTACTTGGTAGACTGGTTTGCTGAAGTTCACTATGAGGGAATAAGGAAGCCAGTGTTAATTTGGGAGGTGAAATTATTTGCTGAAAACTTTCCATCTGTTCCTCTTTTCTTCCACGGTTGAGACTTTTAAAATATGTTGTTGTTATTGTTGTTGATCAGTACTGTCGAGTTGGTTCTGACTCATAGTGACTCCCTGTATAGAGTTTTCAGGAGAGACTGGTGGGTTTGAACTGCTGACTTTTACATTAACAGTCCAGTACTTATCTTACAGCCCCACAATACAGACACATAAATTAGAGAAATTGGGTAAAGTATCAGTTTTCTAGAATATCATAAAACTGATTAATGTAAGGCTTCTTGCCTTTATCACCAAATTTAAATATCAAGATCCACATGATCAGAATCAGCTACCCAGGGACTGACAGAGAAGCTGGCACAGAGAGAGCAAAGACTGGAGAGAGGTGGATGTTGAGGGCACTGGGGTCATCTTTGTCTAAACTTCATTTCAGACTATTCAAAGAGAAAGGATTCTCCTTACCCTTGATTTGAGCGGTCTTTATAATACAGTGGTCAAGTGCTTCGTTGCTAAATGAAAGGTAGTGGTTATAATCCACCAGTGACTCTGCAGTATAAAGACCATAAAGACTATAGTCAGGAAAACCCTATGGGAAATTCTGCTCTGTCACATGGGTAGCTTTGATTTGGAATTGGCTCAATAGTACCCAACAACAACAAAATCCTGGATTTAGAGTACACAAGAAATAACTCAAACTTTTTCTTTATCTTTAGTTTCCTTTCTGATCTGAGCATGGCATGCTAGTATTATCAAATTTTCATTGAAACATACCATGTATATTACAGAGTAGTATTCATAAAATCATAGCATGTCAGAATTGCAAGGGAACTCTGAAAACATCCATTCTAATGTTTTGTTTATTTGTTTTACTCCACTAGACAAGAGACTGTTTATTTAAATACAACATCTCATTAAAATACAATGTCTAAATCAATTAAAATGGAGTTTGTCTTCTAGAATCAGAGAAGAGACTCAGGCATTTACCTGCCTCCATTGGGGACCCTCAGAACACATGCTGAAACCCATTGATCTAACCCAAACAACCTATTTCAAAGTTAAGACTGAAACTAGAAATAAACTTATTGGTTTGCCTAAGTCACACTGTGAGTTATATGTTAAATTTAAATAACTTTATGCCATTGAATTCATTCCGACTCCTAGTGATTATGTAGGACAAGGTAGAGCTACCCATATGGTTTCCAAGCCTGTAAATTTTATAAAATCAGACTGCCACATTTTTCTCCCATTGAGTGGCTGGTGGGTTCAAGCTGCTGACTTTTGGTTGGCTTGTTGTTAAGTGCCGCCGATTCAGTTCCAATTCATGGTGACTCTGTCTAGGGTTTCTGAGGAGCAGCTGATGGCTTTGAACTGTCTGCATTGTGGTGCAACCTAACAGAGTGGTCCAGTGCATTACCCTGCAGCATCACACCAGTGCCACACTAGTTGCAGCCAGCACTTTCATCTCTGTGGCACTAGGGATTCTTCAAACTTGAATGTTTTGTTAAGGGCCATCAAATTTGTTCTGACTCAGAGAGAACTTGTCTTGGGTTTCCAAGGAGTAGCGTTGAACCACCAACCTTGTGGTTGGCAATTCAGTGCTTGTAATACAGCACCACCCCAGGATCTATATTTCTTTACTTCTAATTCAGAACACTCTCCAATTCAATACACTGTCTCCCTTTCCTGGTCATTCTGGGATTCTTCTTTGGGAATTAGTTTATCATGAAAAGGCAAACCTAAAATGTTCCCCCCATTCATTTCCTACACTATTCATATTTGCTGTCTGTTGATACCAGCCACAATTACTTATCACTACCAGGGAGTCATTACCTACACAGGGTCTGTGGTGGCGGTGCTGGTTCTGCTGTTGAGTCAATTCCAACTTATAGTGACCCTGGAATATAGGGTGTCCTAAGCTGTAAATCCATATGGGAACAGAAAGCCTCATCTTTGTCCTGAGGAACCACCGGTGTATTAGAACTGTTGACTTTGTGGGTAGCAGTCAAACATGTAACTCTGTGGTTAGGTCTGTGGTAGGGATCTCAAAGAAGAATCAAATGTGGGGATTCTTCTGGTGATTTAAAATACTTCAAAGGCTTCTAGACCCAGATCCTTCTGAAATTAAGTTTCGCTTGTTATTTATGGGTATCTTGTTTTCCTGTGAGCATCTTTTGTGTTGAAAATTAGACTATAGAGCCAGTTCCAGCAGATGCACTGTATATGGAAAGAAGCTTGTGTCTAAATAGGCTACTTTTTCAAGTTTTAATTGGCCTAATTACTTCATGTTTGTGAAGTGCTTTGAAGAGGAAAGGTGCTATATTAGTGTTGCGTGTTATTATTTTAGTTCCCCCAACGGCATTTGCTGGTTCCTTAAATTGCCTCACTTGAAGTGACCCAATAATCAAATTGCCAAGGAAGGCTTCTTCTGTTTCTTGTTTTTAATTTTCCTGTTGTCTTTTTCTTTTTATAAGGTATCATTATTCAAACTTAAGGAAAGTTGGGAGACTAATGACTTAGATCACATTCTTCTCTTTGGGCTGATTTGGTTTTCCTAGTGTCTTTTCTGGAGGTGAGGTTGAATTAGGCTTTTACTCTCTGCCTATGTCCTAGATTCTATCTTTGTAAGTGATATGAATCCCTGGCTCCTCAGAGGCCTCACTCTACCACTAAAATCCTATGTTGGGAGCCTCCCTAAACCTTGGACCTGATGGAGAACCGAGACAGCATTGCACCCCCTAGTGGTGTGAACAGGAAAAACAGACATACCCTTGCATTTCATCACATTCTTGGAGTTCTGGTGGCATAGTGGATTCCGGTGGACATAGTGGTGACATAGTTGGACTGCTAACTTCAAGGTCACTTGTTTGAATCCACCAGTCGCTCTGTGGGGGAAAAATGAGGATTTTTGGTCCCATAAAGATATATAGCCTTGGAAATCCAATACAGGATGGCTATGGATCTGACTTGACTCGATAACACATAACCACCACCAACCTGCAGCCTCCACCTCTCAGTAAGGTCAAAACAACTCCAGGGAGGCATTTGTGTGTGTGTGTGTGTGTGTGTGTGTGTGTGTGTTGTCTGTGAAGACAAAATCCTTGAGAGCTATAGGCTAGGCAGTTCCTGGATTACCAATGAGATCATGTCCTAAGTCTATCGACTTTATAGGCAAGACAGAAGAGTTTTACTTAGCTATACTTCAGTGCAAGAAAAGACCCAAAACCTTTTCAATGATTTAGAAACTGTATATGCAGCAAGTGAAGGCGATTGTGATAAAGACTTTGTTGCAAGGAGGAGTTGGTTCAGGAGTCCTGGTGTGGTGCTGTGGGTTAATGTGCTGGACTGCAAAGTCAGTTGGAACTGCAAGATTGGTGGTTCAAGTTCACCAGCCTCTCCTCAGAAACCCTATACAGAGTCACTGTGGGTCGGAACTAACTCAGTGGCACTTAACAACATCAGCAACAAGGGGTGGGTTAATTCATTCCAAAGTAAGGGCAAGCTTACTTACCATTAAAGGTCAAGTTGTCATTGTTGTTGTTGTTAAGTGCCACCAAGTTGGTGGTGTATAGTGTTTCCAAGTTTCCAAGGAGTGGCTGTTGAGTTTGAACTGCCAACCTTGTGGTTCACACCGATCTTGCCATCCCAGTACTCCAAAGGACAAATAGGAGTTGCAATAAGTCAGGTATTTGAAGGGATGGGCTGTGTTGATTCTTTTGTGATACCAGTCTTGTTTTTCTAATAATAACACAGAAACTTCCTTTCTATACCTGTGATAAGGTAAAGACATAAGTAGTTATTTGAGGAAAGAATCTTCATTCTCAAAGAAGATGAGAAAAGAGCTTGTCTTTAGGATGGGAAAAAGAGTCTTGCCTATTCTTTTGCCCCAAAGCTATATTTGGCACAAATTTAGAAATATAGGAAATCAAATTCAAGTTGATTCCAACTTACAGCAACCATGTGTAGGGCTTCCAGCTACTGCTGAGCTTGAACTGTCGACTTTACAGTTCAAACCGACCTTGCAGTGCAGCGCTTTAACCCACAGCGCTACACCAGGACTTCAACATAGTAAACTACACACATTTTTTAAAAAGCATCACGCCCTGAGAGTTTTCTGTGTTCTAAACACTGTGCTAGGTATTATTTGTGCATTCCTTACAGTTCTCACACTGGCTGTTTTTCAGGTGAGAATGTAGCAAGTCAGACAAGATAGACATTTGCCTAAATCACATAAGAAGAAAGTGAAACTGCCGGAATTGGAACCCAGACATTTCTAACTGCACAACTCTAAACCAATCTTTTTCCAGAATGGCTCCAGTGTGGTTTCTCATTTGACCACAATAGAATCTGAGGGATGAAATCATCAAGGAGGGAGGTCCTGGGAGGAGCTAGAGGAACAGGAAGAAGGGGACAGTTAAAGGCAAATTGTATAGCTCTGTACAGAATCTTGTGTCTCTTTGAGAGTTAGGTGTTTTGATAATTAGTTACCTGTATCATCTTCCAATCTATGGTTCTTTTCCCTCTGAGTATTTGAGGAATTTCCCTAATACCTCAGAAACCTAGGACTATAGGTACATAGATTGAATTTGTAAAATAAAACAGTGCCTTTTTTCCCCCCTCTCTCAGGTCTAGTTCAAGAAGACCAGGTGACTTTAGATAACTCTGTGATACGAATAAGTAACATACATGACTTTTGTTGATTTGTGAGAAAGTAACAATGGATATTTAATAGTAAAATGAAGAGAGGAAAGACTGGGATACTTTCATTGCATTTTGATTTCTTTTATCAATTAACTACTCATTCCAAGGTGGCAGATAATCTAAGCTTGCATTCTTTGATTTATACATGATATTTCATTGAAACGTTTCATTCAAATCAGGTTTTTAAAATGGAATCTTATTCTCACATAGATTTAATTTTATTTTTGTTGTTAGAACAACTCAGCAAAATTAAATTCCAGTTTATTGTTGGACAACATTGTTTCACACATACATCAAACAGGCCAAAAAAATAAGCAGCGACTTCATAGACAAAAAAAAAAAAAAGGAAAAGAAACTTTATCTTCGGCCTTTTTTAACCATCTCATACAAACCAACTACTTACAGTACAGCTAAGTACATACACAAAAAAAGTTACTGGAATGCTCGGAATAAGATTGTAATTTTTTTGTTGTTATTTTTGCTTTTTTTACAAGGTTTTTTTTCTCCTTTGAGATTATAATGAACATGGGTACACCACAAATAAAGTCAGAATTAGGACAGAGAACGCTCCAAAGGCTGGTTTGGTCATCTGAGATCATTCAAAATATAAATTTTCCTTTTTAAAGTACTTTTAAAACAAAAAGCAGGGCCTTGGAAGTTTTGGTTCTTTTTTCTCCCCTGTTGCAAATTCACGTTGTAATTTTGGTTGGGTGGTGGTGAGCGCGTGTTATCTGCGGGTAGCGCTGCCCAAAGTGGGCAGGTGGGACTCTCTACTCGAAGATGACCATGTTTAGATTCTGAGATGGGTGAATAGCTCACGGTGGCCTTTTTAAATTTAACCCTTCCTTTTTTGCTGCCTCGTCATCTCCAGCAGTCTTCTGCTTCTTGGCATCAACATCCTCATCATCATCATCTTCAGCTGCCCGTTTTCCCGTAGCTGCCTCGGCCTCTTCATCTTCATCTCCATCTTCTTCCTCACCATCACCTTCTTCCTCTTCCTCCTTAAACTCCCCACCTTCTTCCTCTTCATCTACCTCATTGTCAGCCTTCTGTTCCCCATTTTCCTCGTTAGCGTTCCCATTAGTGGGTGCGTCTCTTCCATTTTCTGTTGCCTCCACAACCTCCTTCTTAGCCTTTAAGTCCACGTGCCCCCTTTCATTCCCACCTGCGTGGCCCCAGAGTAGTGTCACCCTAGTCACCCCGTAACTTTTCCCACCAGCACTGCTGAACGCGGCCAGACACCAGGAAACCACATGGGGCCAATGTCTCGGGAGCCTGTCAGGACCGATTGCGGGGTCTAGATATAGTTTTAATTCTGACTTTCCCCTTCAAAATCAATGTTTCTTATTTAAGGTTGATCTCCAAATGAGACGCTCAAATATCTGTGATGTGTAAACAAGTGTTTATAAATCATATGGAGTCTGGGTGTGATACTGTAGGATAAGCATTGGACTGCTAACTGCAAGGTCGGCTATTCAAAGCCAGAAGCTGCTTCTCGGGAACTCTATAGAGGGTGGCTATGAGTCAAAACCAACTTGACAGCACTTAGCAAGAACGATAGCACAAATAAAATATTTCATTGGCAAAATTAGTCAAACTCGCCTGATTTGTTGGCACACATATTTCATCATTAGTATGTGAACTTTCTATTGCATTTTCTCAGGAGGCACCTAATTTCTGGTTGAATCTCCTTTAAGGCTTTGAAGATTTATCATTGAGTTCAGAGGTCTTTAGCAAGGTTCATAAATTAGAATATTCCATGAGCCATTCACCTAATGGTCATTGTCTAAATCACTTAGTACTCTAGGGGCGTCCATCTAGTTCATTCCAACTTCTGGTGACCCCATATATTATATATTGAACCACCTCCTGGTGAACACAAACTTCCCAACCTTTTGGCTAGCAGACAAATGTAGTAACCATTTGGACCATCTGGACACTCTCATTTCTTTAGGGATTATAAAGATAATTTTTTTTTTTCAGTTCTATTAATCACATGTTGTTAAGTGCCCTTCAGTTGGTTCTGACTCATAACGACCCTGTATACAGTTTCCAGGGAGCAGTTTGTGGATATGAACCACCAAACTTGTGATTCCAACCAACATTGCAGTTAATTACTTATCCTGCAGCACCCAAATTGGCATTACTTTATAAAGAACTCTTGCACAAAGAAAAGCCATGTTTAGAACTGAGAAGGACAGATAGATATAGATAGATATAGATGTCGATTCTCATCATTCATTGTATTTAGGTTTTATAAAGTCTCTGCTGGCACTGAGTTAATAGAAATAGTTTCAGGCATCAGTCTACTCAATTTTTCCTCTACTGTGAGCCTGTCTGTGTCCACAAATGACCACAAAAGTGATGAGAGTATTGATTTGGGGATTACAGATAAATTTTTGTGAGTAGGCAAGCTCATAAATAGAAAATCCCCCAATAATGAGGATCAACTGTCAAAAATTCTGTTAATTTTACTTATAAAGATGAAAATGAGTGCTAAAATGATTTTAGCAAGAATTGTGATGACATATGTAAAGTCACAGATGACTGCTGTTTGGCTTGGACAAGAATCCTAATATACCAATGCACTTCTTTCATGGCCACGAGACCAGGTGGTACACCAGTGCTTATTTAGTTGATAACTGGAAGGAAGGCAGTTTGAAGCCATGCAGAGAATCCACAGTAGACTGGTTTTGTGATCTGCGTTCATATAGGTTTTAGCTTAGAAAACCCTACTCTACTATGCTACATGGAGTCGATATGAGTTGAAATTAACGTGGTACACCTTACAATAACAGATCCGTAAGAGGTGTACCCTAACCTAGACCAGGCATCTCCAACTGCACTGTCTACATGGACCAGACAGGGTTGGAATGAGCATCCCAGGGTCGTGTCAAACACTGGGAGAAACGGTGAAGAACCTGTGGCCATATTCATGTCCTTGAGAAAGAATTTAAGTTCCCCAAATTTACAACACTCGGCTAAGTAGAAAATACAAATGATTGAGAGCATTTTTTAAATAGATGATTTAGATTATTTTGTCAGACTGTGCAAATTCACATAACTCTAGTCATGAAGCATATGCTGAAATAAAAACACACAAATTGCTAAATAACCCATTTTACTTGGATCCATAATCAATATTATGGAAGTAGCAATCAAGAAATCAAAGGATATATTGCATTAAGCAAATATGCTGCAAATGACCTCTTCAAAATGTTTAAGTGCAAAGATGCCAGTTTGAGGACTAAGGAACACCTGACCCAAGGCTTGGTATTTTAATTCATCTCACACGTATGAGCAAGTTGAACAGTGAATAAGGAAGACCACACACACACACACACACACAGAATGCATTTGAATTATTGTGTTGGAGAATATTGAAAGTACCATGGAGTGTAAGAAGAAGAAACAAATCTGTCCTGGAGGAATTATAGCCAGAATGCTTCTCAGAAGTTAGGATGCCAAAACTTCATCCCTTGTACTTTGGACAAGTTGTCAGTAAGGACCACTACATACAGGACATCATACTTGGTAAAGTAAAGGGTCAACAAGACGGATTGCTACAATATCAGCAACAATAAACACACACATACTCATTGTGAGGAGTGTGCAGAACCAGGCAGTATTTCATTCTGTTGTGCACAGACTCGCTGATTTGGAGCTGACTCAAAGGAGCTCTGGTAGCGTAGTGGTTACGAATCGGGCTGC
>NW_006408593.1:5295521-5332600 GCF_000296735.1 Chrysochloris asiatica | reverse complement strand
GTCGGAACCGACTCGATGGCACTTAACAACAACAACAACAAATGACATCTAACAACAACAAGAAGAAACTCATGGAATTAGCAGCGTGGCCTGGCTGTACAGTCTGTCACTACCTAACAAACTATTCAGTTGTAGTTTTTTTTTTCCCTCAAGTTGTAAATTTGGCCCAGTCAAAGCTTAACCCCAAATCACCTTTCATAAACATGAATATTATAAACACAATGAGAAAAGTTCTACGTACACAGACAAGAAGCGAAATAGGGTGATTGTAAATTACTTTCTATCTTTACCACTATTGTTCTAGAGTACTCTCTCACACACCCTTGAGGCTGAGTTCCTCAAATTGAGCATCCTTGATGTCAGGTGTAAGAGCTTGGATGCTAACTCAAAAGTGAGTGGTTTGAACCTACCCAGCAGCTGCATAGGAAAAAGACCTGAATATTTGCTCCAGAAAAGATTACAGACCAGAAAACCCTACAGGACTATTCTCCACTGTCACATAGGGTCCCCTGAGTCAAAATTGACTTGAAGACACCTAGGAACAGCAAAAGCGAATTCTTCCTCACATTTACTCCCTCAATACCTCCAAGGGATAAAAACAGATACTGAAATGTAACAGAATTGCAAATACTTAATTTAAGTATGTTTAAATAGACCTACTACTACTTACAAGTTCTCGTGTTGCACAGTAGGATAAGCACTTGATCATAAGTTCAGATTGAACTCTAAGGTCAGCAATTCAAACTCACCAGCCACTCCTTGGGAACCCTACTCAGGGTCGCGGTGAGTCTCAACTAACTAGAGCTCACTTAACAACAATAAGCTACCATTCAGCTTTTGAACTTTGAATGTACTGTAACTTTTCTAAGTTTTAAACTTTGTCAGTTGTAAAATGAGGGTCCCAATATTGAATGCCTCATAAAGCTGTTTTAATGATTTAAAAGAGAGACTTGCATGAGGATTAAGTGAAAGAATACATGTAAAGCCCTTAGCATTTTCACTGTCCTATAATCACACATTATTTATCACGGATTCCACCCATTCCCTTGTTAGGCATCATCAAGTGACTTCTGATTCCTAAAACCCTGTGAACAGTAGAATGAAACACTGCTTAGCCCTGTCCCATTCTCAAAATTGTTGCAGCCATTGTGTCAGTCCATCCCCTTGAGTATCTTCCTCTTTTTCATTGACCCTCTACTTTACCAAGCATGATGTCCTCCTCCAGTTCCCTTCTTATAACATATCCAGTGTATGTGGATGCAGTCTCAGCATCCTGAATTCTCAGAATCACTTGGCTGTACTTCGAACACATATTTGTTCTTTCATGTATTCTATACTCTTTGCCAACATCATAGTTCAAAAACACAAATTCTTTGGCCTTCGTTATTCATTGTCCAGCTTTCACATGCATGGGAGACAATAGAAAAGACTGTGGCATAGGACCGTCTTAGTCCTTAAAATGACATCTGTGCTCTTTGACACTTTTGAGATCTTTTGCCACAGATTTGATTCACTGATGTCTTGAGTGCTTCCCCCATGGATGTTAATTGTGAATCCAAGTAGAAGAAATCTAGTTAGAGATAAAAACAAAAATCAAAAAGACAAGACAAACAGCTTTTCTAAGAGCTTTAGTTGAATACTTTTTCAAGTTTATTTTTTACAGTTATCAGAAAAGTATAAGCCACACTTTAATTTGTACCAAAGTTATTTTGCCAACTTTTCAGGGGAAAAAAATGTAAAAATGGTAACCAAAATAAAAAATTGCACAGGGCAAAGAGGTTATTCCTTCATGTCCCTGAGTAAGTGAACAAGTGCAGGGAGGAGGAGCAGGGCTTACTGGTTAAAACTGCAGTCCAGTCCAGCAGAGTCTGCTGTCCTCACTCACCCTGCAGCCTGAAACAGGTGCACTCCCTGATGTCCTGCAAGTTTTCAGAGAGGATGCAGCATTGCCTTTAGTTAGATTGGGCTCAACTGTGATTATATAGAGACAGAGTTAGTGAAGGATTCTTCACAGTGGTCAAGAAGAAGAGTTGGTGGAAGCAAAAAACCCTATGACTAAATAATGACTCTTTTACTTTCTGTCTAAGGAGCTCTGGTAGCATAGTGGTTACAAGTCAGGCTGCTAATCATACGGTCAGTAGTTCAAAACTACTATCCATTCTGTGGGATAAAGAGGAGGTTTTCTGCACCTATAAAGACTTACACCTAAAATCACTCTACAGAGTCAGTATGAGCCGGAACTGATTCCATGACACACCACCATTTTCTATCTATGCAAGAAATCTGACTTCTTCATCTCTGTGAGATTCAGTGTTTTCATTTGTCAAATATTCTTTTCCCATAGAATTGTTATGAGTATTGGATGAGGCAATGTCAAATGAAAATGATGACACACAAACCCAGAATTAATGTATCCATCATTACTTTTATTTTGAATGTCTTACATCGACTTTCTATTTTGTACTAATGAAAAGATGAGATAGCCTGACACAGATAACTGCCTCTTAACTGTTTTACTAGCATTTGTTAAAGAGTGTTTTGTGTTCTAATAGAAGCTTCAGGTATAGGTGGAGGAAATGAGAACAATCCATTGGTTATCCAAATACACCATTCCGTTAGTATTTTGAGCAAAAAAGGAGTAAGGTAAATTGCTTGATTAAGTAAACCAGAAGGATACAGTAATACCATTGTGAATAGACAATTAATAACTTTTTAACCTGGTATAATTTTCCTGCCTGCTCTTGCCAGGCTAAATATTTGTTAAGTACAACCCTAACCAATATTCTAACCAGACAATCAGATGGTATAAAAGCGATACTATGAATTTAGAGTCAGTTAGACCTGTGGTAGAATTCTAGCATTGACTGTTGTCACTTGTAAGAGCCAGAGCAAATTCTGTAACCACTTTGACCTTTTGCTTTATCATCTTTCAATTAGGAATCCTAATGTCAGTGTATAGGTCAGAGAATGATATGACAAGTCTAGGGTCTAATGGAATGGCAAGTATAGTGCAGGGCAGATTTCAGTTTCTCTTCCTCAACCTCCCTGCGCCACCCTCGCGGTCACTTCTAGAGCAAGTTCAGGCACTTCTGAGAAGTCTTCCTTAGTTCTAGTGTCCCCCTTTAATCAAGGAGAAGTGTGTTTTGCCTGCCCCAGTTGAACTCTAAACATGCTTAAGGGATTCAATTTACTGTCATATATTTTACTGGATCAAAGTGTGGTGATGCCTTATTTCCCAACCCTAAATTTGAGATTTGTCCTCTGCCAAGAGAAAGGAATAGTTCCAATAATAACTAATCCAGGGAATACTAGGAATAGTCTTCATGTTCACTACCATCTCACCACATGAATAGGTGCAGATAGCATGGGTTGTGGAAGGCATTCTAGCTGGTTCTATTATTTCCTGTATTCTTTATGTTTGTAATATTTGGTAGTTTAAAAATATATGTTTCATTGTTGAAAATCAGATAGACCTGTAGTTGAATCTTAAGTGTGCTGTATACAAGACAAGTGACATTTTAAACAAGTTGCTGGTCTTCTCTGAGATTCTGTTTTCTTGTTAGACAAACAGAGAGAAAGGCACGTAGACCTTCCAGATGGAGAATTAAAGGAACCAGTTTCTTTCTTGAGCCATAGGTACTCAAAGCCTTTTTAAATTCAGAGTTAGATCTGTTCAGTACATGCTCTCTCAGGTTCCCCTTTATGTCTAATATTTTCTCATTGATTGAATTGATGGTTGTTAGGAAAGCAGTTCTCTAGAAATACCTGTGCTGTTGTTGTCAATCACAACTTAGATGGACTCTGGATGGGGTTCCCTAGGAATAATAAGTGGGTTTGAAATGCTGAACTTGTGGTTAGCAGTCCAGTACGTACCCTACAGAACCACACTAGGCCTCCACAAAAATCCCTGTACCATTCTGTGACTGTATACTTTTCCCTTCTAGAAACAATCTTTCTTTCTTGAAAATGTTTTGATTTTTTTTAACTTGCTTCTAAAAATTAATATTTGAAGTTGCCAATCACTCAAAGCGCAGTGTAGATTAATCAGAAAGCTTTTTTGGTCAGACTTGTCAACTTCAGTTTTGATGATTAAAAATGGAGAATGATGTATTAAATACCTTTAAAGTCAGCTACTCCTGTCCTAAATGTCTGAGTCCAAAACCCAACACAACCCACTGCTGTCGAATTGATTCCAATGTAGACAGGAAGAAATATGGACGTTGGAGGACTTTGGCACAGTGGCTGCAACAGTCAGCTCAAACATATCTACGACTGTGAAGCTGATGCACGACTCGGCAACTTGCTGGCACCTAATAACAACCACATGTCTGATCAGGCGCTAGAAATCCCAACTAATCTCAATTGGCTGGACTCCTTGTAGCTGAGTAGACGCAGAACCAGAAGGTAGACAATGTGCAGAACAATGGGAAAGGCCCAGAATTCTTCCCATTTGTAAATTCCCTAAGAGGTTAGTTATAGTGGTGGTGTGCCATTGAGTCCGTTCCAACCTATAGTGAGGAAATCCTGTATAGGATTTCCGAGGCTGTAAATGTTTACAGAAGCAGAAAGTTGCATCTTTCTTCAGTGGAGCAAATGGTAGATTCGAACTGCTGGTCTTGCGGCTAGTTGCTTAACTCATAATCCACTTTGCTACTGTTGTTGTTGTTGTTTGGTGTTGTTTTTTTGTGCTGGTGTTGTTGTTATTTGCTGCTGTCGTCATCCTTTTTTTTGTTTTTTTTGTTAAGTGCTGTCGAGTCAATTCTGATCCATAGTGACCCTGTATAGGGTTTCCGAGGAGCAACTGGTGAGCTTGAACCGCCGGTCTTGCAGTTCAAATGGCTTTTCAGTCTTGCACATTAAACCACAGTGCCACACCAGGACTCCGTAAGTTCCCTAAGCTAAAGGGTCATAACTTATTCTTCATTACTACTTGTCTGAGTACCTGGTCCATAGAAGACATGAAAGCTATGTTTGAAGGACTGAATTAAAAATAAACTTTGTAGATATTATCTAAAGTCAAGTCAGGAAAGAAAAAGACCTAAATCAAATGATTCAAGAGATGGCCTACCCTTTTCCAGAGAGACAATTCTTCATGCTATAGTATACACCTGCCATTTCTTTTTCCTTCTTCCTGATATACTTTTACCTTTTCTAATTCTTTCTAATTCTCCTATGCTATATCTTTGGTATTTACACTTTCAAAATATTTATTGGCTGTTAGATTGTCCTCACTTAGGCAAGAAATATTTCCATAGGTTCTTTAATCTTACCTCATAAGTCTGTCTCTCTGTCTCCTTCATCATTTTTGTTACTCTTCTCTGGACCATGCCCAGCTTCACTATATCAAGTTAGTGCAAAAGCTGCCAAAGTAGAGCTTAGGATTTCTGAGCTGGAGGACAGCTGTCCTGTGCATGAGATGTAGAATAGCTGTACATATCCCTAAAAAACCTCCTACATTTTCTACATCCTTGTTGTTATAGTGTGTTCTTGAGTCAATTTCAACTCACAATGAATCAACAGTACAGAAGAGAACTACACTATAAGATTTCCTAGGCTGTAACCTTTGTCGTAGTGTGGTGCTGGGGCTTAATGTGCCAGACTGCAAAGACATTTGAACTGCTCACCAGGTGCTCCTTGGAAACCCTATAGAGGGTCACTATGGATCAGAACCGACTCAACAGCACTTAACAACAACAACAACCTTTAAGATGGCCTGGTGTTGATAATGCACTGGACCAAAAGGTTAATTTGATCCACAAGGTCAGTGGTTCAAACTCATCAGCTGCTCCTCAGAAACTCTATACAGACTTTCTGTGAGTCAGAACCAACTTGATGTCACTTAACAACAACAGTTTTTAAGGGAAAAGATCACAAGACAAGACATTTCCTTCCACGGAACAGTTGACAAGTTAGCAGCACAGAGCTTAGAGAACAGGACCATTGCATCACGGGACTTCTTGTTGCATCTTTAGTTATGTTTATATTTTCCCCTTTTTAAAATTAGACTGAGGGAGTTCCCAAGGCAGAATGAAGATCCTTCTTTTTAGGCTCAGACCCTTGCTCAGCTTGAAACATAGTGTAGTTGTTGTTTGATGACACTGAGTAAGGTCTAACCCTTACACAGTATAAGAGGATGAAATACTGCCTTATACAGTATGATGGTGGTGGTTGTGTGTTGTGGAGTCGGTTCTGACTCATAGCGATCCTGTACAGGGTTTCCAAGGGTTGACCTTGAGGTTCGCAGCCTGATTCATAACCACAATACTACCAGAGCTCCTTTTATACAGTGTAAGAGAATGAAATACTGCCTTGTCCTGCACAATCCTCACAGTCATTGCTATGTTTGAATCCATTATTGAGTCACTGCCTCAGTCCATTGCAAAGGTCTTTGTTTTTCCACTGATGCTCTATTTTACCAAACATGATGTCCTATTCCAGGAACTGGTCCTTCCTAATAACATGTCCAAAAGTATGTGAGATGAAGTCTTGCTATCCTTACTTCTAAGGAACATTCTGGCTGTACATCTTCCAAGAAACATGGTAGGTCCTAAATACCTACGAAGGACATTAAA
This sequence comes from Chrysochloris asiatica, assembly GCF_000296735.1. NCBI lineage: Eukaryota > Metazoa > Chordata > Mammalia > Afrosoricida > Chrysochloridae > Chrysochloris > Chrysochloris asiatica. The sequence continues at coordinate 5,326,028 of NW_006408593.1, read as the reverse complement.
TCAGTAGTATAAATTACCTCCTTGCTTAAAAAATGCTTGATTTAATTCTAAGTGTCATAGATTCTTCCCTTGTTCCTGTCATTGACTGTAATTAAAGCGATGAAACTGGAGTCATGTGGCTAATGTAGATATAATAAAGTACTTTTGTAGATATTGTCTTCCGTAAAAGGAAAGAAAACGTTTCTTGTATATTGTTTTTCTCCTTTCTGAATTATTTAGTGGGGAATGACTTTGTATATTGTACCTGTTTACATTTACTTTTCTAGTAGCCTCTTCAATCTAGGAAAATCTAGAGAAATTTATTAGCAACATGGAAAATATTAATCCTTAGTACTATTACTTTTTTTTACCTTTTTTCTAGGAGACTTTCTGGGAAGTGTTAAAATTAGAAAAGTAGATGAAAATATTTATTCTTGGTCCTTGTACATTTATATATAAGTCAAAAATTATCCATACTCTGGCTGTAGAATTTATTTTAATCCACTAATAGAAAAGACAAATATATTATTTTTTGTCATAGTCTCCTTACTTTTCAATACACTTTTTCCATCTGTCAACAAGCTTTCATATTCACTTATTAAAAAATGTTTTAGGCTGAGCTATGAGCCACAATTGTACCACTTGTCTTCACTTCATCAGAGGTGAGTCTTCATCTTCAAAGGGCTGCTTTCTGGGCACTGAACAGGTGAAAGTAAGATGAAGCAAGATCAAAACTATAAGGAGGATGTTTTAATAACTCAAATTAAGTTTTTGCAGAGTGTCAACAGTGTAGTCAGAGGTGTTTGTATGTTCACTGTCATACAAGATCACAATGCCTTTGGATAGCAGTCCTCTGTATTTAATCCAAAGTTTAAGCTTCAATTCTTCCGTGAAAGTTTCAGTGTAATGAGCACTGTTGATTGTTGAACCTTTTTTTCTGATACTGTTCCAATAGTGGTCCTTGAGAATCACGGAAAACTGTAAGCATCAATTCTTAGGCTGACTTTTGAACTCTTTCTTGTTTGGAGATTGAGGATGCTTCTCTTCCATACTCTGCCATTTACTCTCAGGCCCAGAGTGATGGGTCTATGTTTCATCACCAGGAATGATTTTTTTTTTTTTTTAATTTAATCTCTTTCTTTATTATCACAATTAAGCTTGGCTTAGAAAGCAAGCACTAAAAACTGCTGTACAGCATCATTTCATTACTACTTTCAGGCAAAACTAAGTGGGGGTCTTCTGTACCCTCAAGTCAAATAAAATAGGCAATGAGAGAGACAGGCTCCAGTGTCTAGGAAGGCTGAAACATTACAGCCAGCGCTAAAAGCAGAATTCATGTGTAACCCTGAAGAGAATCAGATAGTGGCTTCAATCTCCTGATTACTTAAAATGAGGAGATGTGAGGCACCTGTGATGTTCAACATCCTATGGGAGAGACCTAATCCACATGCTGTCCTGAATCAACTGCTACCATATGAGTCTTCTTGGTTAAGTCATTCGAACCTACTGTGTCAGAGTATGTCCCTGGATATACTTCTTTGTAGAGGTCCTTAGAGATGATCTCAGCAGGTTGTGATGCCTCTAGGTCACACCATGATGCTTGATAGATGTCTTCAAGACCATGGGATGTGGCTCGTCTCTGACCATTGTATCTAAGCACCAGGATAGCTCTGATGTATCTGTCATATCAATAAATATGGGTTGCCCCTCCTTCCTCTGGTACAGATGAATAAGATTTCCCACACTGACTTGACGCATAGTCCATGAACTCAGCCACTGTTCTGACGAAACACTGAGTGTTGGGTATTTTTCTTCTTTCTCTCCTGGGAGAAGTTGCTGGGGTTCAGCTGCCCCACCATCTTTCTTGGTTTCACCCCTCGGGGTCACACACTCCCATGCTGCCATTGGGGAGCTCCAGTAAATGCCAGTTCACCACTCTCCTCATGGCCCACTCCAGCACTTCTTACCCTACCTAGCCAAACACTGCAGATTACACTGGCCCACTCAGTTCAGCAGTGAGGCTGCCAGACAGTTAGTTCTCCATGTCTCCCTGGGTAGGCACATACTAACACACATGGTTATCAGCAGGGTTGCCTCAACCCTGCTCCACCCTGGGTTAGTGCCCAGAGTCCTCAGGTGACCACCACTCATATTTCACACCTATAGTGCACACCAAGGGTCTTGGGTGAGATCGGGAGTGCTGAGCCCTCCCATTTCTATCTCCTCTTCTTCTCTGCTGGTATTGCCTCACCCTCTCACCCAGGTCCATGTACTCGGGGCTCTCCAGTAGTGATTTTTTTCTTAAATAACCTTTTACCTTCCTTCGAGTATCAGTCCAAATTTTGTTTACAGATGTCCCAATGCTTCTGTTTCTGCTCTTCCCTGAGTTGCTTCACTACCTATCTCACACGAACTTTGGAAACCCAAGTCAGTAGTGGATTATTTCATAGACAGAGCCATGACTGATTTTCAAATGATATGCCCCATAATCTGCTGTCACTTGTTTATTTGGCAGAATCATTTCATGTGCACACTCAGTGCTATCATGAATCGTGAACATGGATGGGCATTTTAATATAACTTGAGTTCGTATCATTTTTTACTCACCCACATATGTATATGTGTGACACTAGGATATATATATATATATGTTGGGATTCCTAGAAAGATTTATGGAGTTCTGGAATGGCGCCATCAGATAAACACTGGATTACTAGTGGTTACTAGTCGGGCCACTAACCTCAAGTTAAGCAGTTCAAAATTACCTGCTGTTCATGTGAGAAAGGTGGGGCTTTCTGTTCCTGTGAAGATTTGTAGCCTTGGAAACCCTATACAGGGTTGCTATGAGTCAGAACCAGCTCCTCAGCATATAATCACCTCTACTAACCAAAAAGTTGGTGGTTCAACTGAACGGCATTTACCAACAACAACAATTGAGACTTATAGTCTTACACTGATATCAGTGATAAACATTTTTCAATGAAATATTCATGGATTTGGAGACCTGAAAGCATTTTAAAAAGTATTTAATGTGAATTTATTTTGTTTTAAAGCATAGCATTGTTCAAAAGCTCCAGTTGATTTTTTTTAAAATTAATTTTAGCCTATCAATATTTTGCATGACAGTAAAGAACATACTCCTGGACCCATATCATTGCTGGATATATTTAGACACACTGGAAATCTAAATATCATGATTAAAATGGACATTTATTCTAAGCCCATTCTGAGTGAAGAAATGTGATGTATTTTCTTTATTTTCTATATATGATGTTCATCAGTGGCAATAAGACTATCCTCTTAATATTTCAAACAATAGTCAACTTACCGATTTTATATTTTCTTATATTATGGCAACATAGTTATATTTCACACTGCTTGCATGTTTTCTGCTTCTAATTTGTTGTCTGATAAATTCTGAGAATCTATGACTAAGTGAAAATGTGCAAAGCATATACATTTTTCTCTATAGCATGATTGTCCAGATGTTGTGTAGGACAGAAAAATAGCTATCATTACTGCTGTTAAAATCACATCTTTGTCATTGTGGTGATATGGGTCCTGACTTAGTTTCAAAGGCATCCCAGGAAGAAGGAATAGATATATAGCAATTGGTGTGTGCAATGTTTTGTGAGGTTATTATGCACTTTCCTTATGTTATCAGAGATGTCCCCATGCTGTCTGGATGGACGCTGAATAGATTCAAGCCATCTCTACCAATTTGATAATCAGTCACATCTGAAAAGATACTTGGCTTGGGTGACAGCTTGTTAGAAAGCAAGCATGACCTTTATAGATCTCCATCCTATTTGGTACAACTAATCAGAAGCCTTTCCCTTCATCATGAGCTGTTTGCTTGGGGACATTTTGGGATCTTGTCAAAAAGGGACGGGGGATGATGGCATACCAGGGAACAAGAGGTTGGCATCAATCAATCAGCAGTTTAAGTGAATGACAGGAGTGAGTTCTTTTTAACTCTCTGGTTGTCAGATATTGAAATAAATGATCATGCTATCGTTGGTGTCACCAAAATATATCTTCTGACATCTCTGACAATTTACCTCGCAACTGGGTTTCAATTTTAGTCTGCATCAGGTATCTCTTATCCTTCTGCAGGGTTATTGGACAGTATGGATGTGTCTATGGATGGTCTCTGTGTGTGTGTACATGTGTGTGTATGTATTTTGCTCTTTTGAAATTTAAAAAATTCCATAATTGTCAGAGAATATGAATGCTTCTAATTTCTTCCCTGGAAAGCTGAATTTGATGAGAAATGAACAGGAGATGAAGAGGGTAAGAATACAATCAGCAGTGAGTGACACAGACATTGTCTCAAAGGAGAGGGAACAAGGGAAAAGACCCAAATCAACCTTCGGTGCTCCATGTTAATTTCCATGTTGTAGAAATACAATAATATGTCCTGGCAACAGTGCCTTCAGAAAAGAGCCAAGGTTTGGTTGACATCCCAGGCTGGCCAATTTGCTCTTAATCACTTGTTTGTCACTGCCTGGCATGCTGGCTGCTTGCAGAGTTATTATACATTTATTTTCTTTTGTTGAGACCCATTGTGGTGCCCTTGGTGCAGTAACAGGACACCTGAATTTTATAAAAGGGGGTTCTTTGTCCTGGGCTTTCAACCTATAAGTTTAGTGTGACTATCTAGCATAAAATTTCCACTTAAAAAACAAGTATAAATACACACATTAGAGAAAAAAGAAGTAATAAAAACAGCTGCTGCCCAGTTGATTCCTAGTCATAGCGTTTCCATGTGAATCAGAGTAGAAGTATACACCACAGGGTTTACAGTGGTGGATTTTTTTTTTTTTTTTTTTTGGCTTAGATTACTAGGCCTTTCTTCTGAGAATCCTTTAGGTAGACTTGAAACTCCAACCACTTGACAAGCAGCCTGTCTTGTTAATTGTTGGCACTACCAAGGAACTTTATGGTGGTTATGTGCTGTGAAGTTGATTCTGACTCATAGCTGCCCTATATAGATAGGATTTCCAAGACTGTAAATCATCAAGGGAGCAGGAAGTCTCATCTTTCTCCTATGGAGCAGTTAGTGTATTCAAACTGCTGAGCTTGCAGTTAGTAGTCCAACTCGTCACTCACTAAGCTACCCAAGTCTATACGTGTAAGTATTTAAGCTCAGTAGCTGAGTCTTCTGCCTCTTCCTCTGCCATCCTTAGCCAGGCTATTGCAGGCAGTTGAGAAGCATAAGTTGACATACAGTGTTTTATTTTTTCATGTCTTCTAAGTTTAGCTTGTGAAAGACTGGCTAGAATAAAATTGGGATACGCTTAAATGATTTTCAATGTGGCTAACTTCAGAATATATATATATATATATATATATATATATTTACAGGATTTAGATAGTTTGAGTGATACCTTCAAAACTCTCAGTTATTTGACTTAAATAAATCATCTAATCATTTTTCAGACTCTCCAGGTCATGGACTATCTACAGTTCATACACATGCACTGTTCTTTGCTATTGGGTGCCAGAGTAAAAAGGCTGTAATGTCATTGTGTTCTGAAATAGAAACCTGGCTTGCAGATGACTTAATCTTGTGATTCTCTATTTAAAACTCATTTAGCCTCCAAATTCTTCAACTTTATAATAGTACTTACATAATGATGTCATTGTGAAAATTAAATACAACTTTATGCTTGAAATACATAGCTCAGTATCAGACTCATGGTAACTGACTAATGAAACTTGAGCCAGATATAATGTACTGGTCTTGATATTTCCTCCATCTGGAATCATTCTTTTCCATTTTTCATACTTAAATTTTACCATCCAGGAGCACTGGTGGTGCAGTGGTTTATTAGACTCCACTGAAAATTGTACCAGTTACAGGGAGGATTCCAATTCTTCCTGCTCTGATTTATTATATCATAGTGACAACTCTTTCCTTTAGCCACAAACAGAGTTTGAAAAAAATGTACTTAGTTACATTAGAAGTTCACTGAGGAGAAATGCCATGCTGTAAACCTTTCTCAATCCCTTATAGTCCGGAACGCAATGCTGGTAGTAAGTGGGCGTTTAATAGATGTCTTCTGGAAGGAATACGTTTATCAATATATCTAACACACACTGGACTATTGCTCGTCTGGTTTAGAGGGCTTCTGATCAATTATACAAGTAGAAATATTTGACACATGGTTGATTCTGATTTTTCATCTTCTTTCTCTAAAATCTGCAGGCTTATTGGTGAGGAATAGATTGTCAGTTGATGTATTGCAACTAAGTATAGGCACATCTATTGCAAAAAGCCTCTTTAAAGTGTTAAAAAACATTTTTTTTTTTTAAAGCCCACTTTAAAAACTAAAATGTTTCAATTTCTGCATATACATATAATAGCTGGACAATGAATAAGGAAGACCCAAGAAGAATTGATGTCTTTAAATAGTGGTGCTGGCAGAAAATGTTGACTACACCATGAATTGCCAGAAGAACAAACAAATTTGTCATGGAACTATAGTCAGTACGCTTCCTAGAAGTGTGGATGCTGAGACTTGCTCTTACTGCATTGGACTTGTTATCAGAAGGGACCAGTCTCTGAAGAAGGACATCATGCTTGGTTAAGTAAAGGGTCAGTGAAAAGGGGGGAGATATTTAAGGAGGTGGATTGGCACAGTGACTACAAACTTAGCTTAAACATGACAATGATTGTAAGGGTGGCTCAGAAGATGGCAGTGTTTGTACATACGGTTGCTCTCAGTTGGAATAACTCGGCACCTAACAACAATAATGAGTATGTCATTATGTAGTACACAAAACTTATGTCATTAGTAAACAACAGTGAATCAACTAAATGCATCATTTCATGAATAAGTAATGGGGCAAACTGTCTTTCTTTTGAATGGTTCCATCCCAACTTTCTCTAATAGACTTCTGTATCTACAACTTTATCACATCATTACTGTTTTTATTTCTCTGTCTTCACCACGAGGGAGAGTGTGGTGGATCCATATGGTAAGCACAGGAAGACAAGCCTACCAGCTGTTCCATGAGAGAAACATGAGGCTTTCTGCTCATGCAAAGCTTTAAAACCTCAGAAAAATCTGAGGATCACTATATGCATGTGAAAGTTGGTCCATTAATAACTGTAGAATAATTGATACATTTGAGTTATGGTGTTGAAGAAGAATATTAAAAAGTATCATGGACAGCCAGAAGAACAAACAAATGTATGTTGGAATGAGTACAGTCATAAAGTTTCATTGAGGTTAGTCTGGTGAGACTTTGTCTCTCATACTTTAGGTATCATATCAAGAGGGACCAGTCCTTGGAAAAGGACATCATTCTTGGTAAAGAGGAGGATGAGTGAAAAAGAGGAAGACTCACAAGGAGCTTGATTGGCATAGTTGCCACAGCAATAGGCACAACTGTAACAAGGATTTTGAGGATGGCACAAGATTGGGCAGTGTTTTGTTCTGTTGTGCAAAGAGTTGCTAAGAATTGGAACCCATCGGTGGCACCCAACAAGCAACAACAGGAGGATCACCTCGTTCTTTAACCTGTAGGTGTTTTATTATTCTTGAATGAGACTTTCCTGAACATTGTTAATTGACTAAAGTGAGTTTTGAATTTTTCTTCTCTAACCTGTACAATTTGAGAATCTTGCTTATTTGTTAGTATAAACTCTTCCCCTTCCCTTTAGGTAGCACAGCCAAATGCCATTAAAATGGAACCTTGTTATTCTGCACAGTTTGCAACAAATAACAAATCTTTGGTTGATGCAAAAAAATTAGTCATTAAGAATCAGCCATCTGCTTCTCTAATCTCCTTAAAGTGCCATATCAAATTGGCAGACACTATTGGATTCTTAAGGAAAAAATCCTTAGTGTGAAAAAGTGACATTAAAGGTTTATGTCCTCTTCTTGAGTCCCAATAAACAATATTAATGGCTAAGCTTGCAAAGGATTAATAGGTCCTCCCTGCAAAAGGCCCAGTTAGAGCAATCCTGAGGAATTCTGCAGGCTAAAATATGAGCCCTACAGTACCTCTGCAGGCATAAATTATTTGGTTTTTCTTCTCCTTGAAGGAGAACCTGTCACTCTAAAAGCAATTTTTCTCTTTGATCCTTTGTACTGTAATTTCATACACTCATTGCAATTCACCCTCCCACATGGAATGTGTTTTCTCTATTCCTAGTGTTGAAAATCAGTCCTTCCACCAGTCCAAACCAAACGCACTGCTGTTGAACTGTTTCTGACTCTTAGTGATCCCATGTGTTACATAGTAGAAGTAGCTTACATATTTTCATGGCTGTCATCTTTAGGGGGAGTCTTGGTGTGGCACCATAGGATAAGCACTCAACCTCAAGGTCTGTGTGAACCTTTTGGTTGACAGTTCAAACTCACCAGTCACTCCTCAGAAATCCTATACATGTTTATTAGATATAATAATTTTTAAACTTCTGTACTGATTTGTGCCTTTACCCTCTCATGAACATATTTGTACCTCTGTATCTAGCTGGAGAAAAATATATTCAGTGCTGGCAAAAGCTAGCCTTAGTCTTACAAGAGTCCCAGAAAACATTCTATTTGAGATTATACAACATAAATATTTCAGAAATTGGAATTAATGGTTTATAACTAGACACAGTATTTGTTTCTATGATTTTGACAGTGTAGGTAGTCTCCCAGTGCCTCGGTTTTATTCCCTTTTTATTATTATTTGCATGTTCATAATATTAAAGGATTAAGACCATTCATATATATGGAATGCTTAAAACATTTGCTAGCATAGTGTTGCGCATTCAATACCTGATGCGTATTATTGAAGAGAAGCAAACTATCAAGATAATATAAAGAACACCTGCCAGGTTGGGTTGCAGAGTTCTGAATGTGAAGAGAATAACCTTAAATGAAAACAACAACTAAAAAGATACACATGAAGATTTTAGAGATTCCCTTACTATCAAAATTACTATCTGTAGTTTGTATTCTAATTCAACAGAAAAAATTAGAGAGGTTATTTTCAGGAATTTATTCTAACGCCAGTCTTCAATTTTGTTTGGTTACAGTTTGACACAGAGACTGAACCAGACTTATTTCAGAAAGTGACCGAACAATGTCCTTTGTAATGACTTTAGTCCTTCACTCTTCCTTTAATTTTCCTTCTCTGCTGTTTTACAGACCTTTCTTTAATTTTAACCTTAATTACAAACTAAGATCTAGACTACACTATTTCTGAAATGGAAGAAATGAAAAAAAAAAAAAATCATTATTATTTACCCATCACTTCAAACAAAAAATGGATGGTATGTTTTGGTTAGAAGGTTGATGTTTGCATGAGGACAAAGGAAATAAAAGACAGAGGTTGGATCTTTTTAAAGAAGGACACAGTGGAATAGTTTGGGTTGTTCCTGGATCAGGAGACAGATTGCATGGCCAGAGGATTTTCTTTAATTTTTACTTCAAATTATTACATTAAAGTGAGAAATTAGTTGCAATTCCTTGATCCTAATATTTTACCCTCTGTAAAATGGGTGTTATGAATGACCATATTTCTTTTAAGGACATTTTTGGCAGATAATGAATTGGTTTTGGTGTCACTCTATAATTTAAGGAGCTAATGGCTTCTTATGTATTATTATTCAATTATTCAATTACAGTACACCAAATAAGACTAAATTATAGTTGAATCATAATCTCTGTGGCCACAGCTGTTATTTAATTGCCTGGCTGGCATATTAATTCTTATATAATCTAGATATCCTCAGACCTCATTATCCACTGAGAATTAATGTGGTCAAACAACATTTCTACCCATATCTTGATGGTTTATTGCTCAGATCTCCTGGAACACATTTCAATTTTTAAAAAAGCACTGACTCCAACCTAGGAAGCTATTCTTGTGTCCACAAGTAGCATTCACATGTTCTTGAGAAAGAAGTACATGTTTCTTTTTTAACTCTTCTTAAGCTTGGAGACATTCAGTTATCTGACTTTTACTCTGAGAATATACCAGTTTTCGTCACTACTCTTCTTTGTTGTGTGGGAATGTTGTGCTAGCCAGCATTGTGTCTTCCAGGGTGCTTAGACCTGCAGACCTCTGACGGAGCTATCAGGCACTACAATGCCTTCAGTCCTAGTTGGAGGATCTCTGCACTCTGTTCTCAGCACAAATGGAGGGAAGACCTCAATGTTGTCTGAAGGCTTCCTGGCTGGGTACCAGATTCCCCAACATCATTCCCATTTCCCATTTCTCATTTCTCTTCAGTAGGCAACCACATTTTCCATTGGAATAATTCCTTATTTATTGTTATCAAGTCAATTCCAATTCAGGATGACCCATATGTTGCAGAGTAGAACTGCCCCATAGGAAGTTACCAATTGTAGTATTTATGGATTGCTAGGCTTTTCTTCCATAGTGCTTCTGGGAGAGTTTGAACTTTGAGTATTCCTTTTATACCAGTCAGGGACCTCGAAGGCATTCTTATTTCTGTGAAAACTCTGTATGTAAATGAGAAGACACAGCTTTTAGTCTGTTACCAATCCATAAGTAATATATATTGTTTTGCAAATAACATAGACATTATTTGATTTTTGCCAACCATGTAATCTGGTACATGTTATCCTATGTGTGTTATATATATGCATGCATGTGTTATTTGCATGGATGTGTTACATGGGAAAATACGGTGGCAACATAGCAACAATAGCAGCAGTAGGAATGCAGCAGGGGTAACAATTTTCATGGCAGTATTATCAATATGAAAATGAGTCATCATGTTAATAGCCAAAAGTAAATGCACTGTTCATTATTACCTTATTCAGTTCTCACAACCCGTCTTTGAAGTTGGTGGTGTTTCTTACAGGAATTAAAAATATCTTACTTTCTTCCACACTTCTTTCCTGATAAAACTGATTGGAGAAAGAAGCTTGACTCGGGTACCAGACGGGCTTGTTCACCCAGTGCTTGGCACAGCTTACTACCTTTGGATCTTTCCCAGTGATATGATCAGAAAATAGAGTGCTTTCTCTGCAATCAGGTAAATCTATAAAAGAAGGAGTTGATTGGACATACTCAGTTTCTTCTCCCTAACTCACCAATGAGATAAATCTTCCTCCTTTCCAAGAGTGGAGAGACTGCAGTTGTGAAGAGAAACTGTATCTTAGTTACCTAATGCCATGGTAACAAAAATACCACAAATGGGTGGCTTTAAATAATAGACATTTATTGTCTCACAGTTTAAGAAGCTAGGAATCCAAATTAGGGTAGCAGTTCTAGGGGGTGGTCCCTTATCAATAGTCTCTGCCATTTCTTCTGATTCTTTGACCTGTAGATGGTTCCTAACATCTCTTTCCCTGTGTATAAAGTATGCCTGTGTATATTCGGTTCTTTTTATAAGACGACATTCATAAGTGATTAGGTTTATGATCTACCCTACTTTAGTATGACCTGTAACATAAAGAAAACAAAAACAAAAACTTTCCAAACAGTGTCATATTTATAGGTACATGGATTAAGACTTAATCATATCATTTGGGGGAGACATGATTAAATCCTAAAGAAGCATCCAGTTCATGGATTTTCCTCCTTGGAAAGGAGTGCAAATATCTTTTCTATTTTAGAAATCAAAAGCAAGAGGGATGAGTATCCCCCTCCACCCCACAGTATCCCAAAATATTTCCCTTTTTACAGATAAGTAGAGAAAGATTTCGAAAGTGAATTAAATTTTCAGAGCAACACCGATAAAAAGTAGAAAATTGAGACTGGACGGACCCACGTTACTCTGACCAGAAGGTCTATGTTCTTAACACTTCCCTTAATTCTTCTGCATATATTTAAAGGATGGAGGTATTTAGGCTGATTTACAGACTTACAAAAATTGCTTTAGGAACGATCACTGGGTTAAACTTACCCTTGTTAACAAGCATGTAAACTAGGTGGTGAAGAGTCGATGTCTTCAAAGAAAGATGAACCATAGAATTCACTTGCATATGTTAGAGCCACTAATACTATTGAAAACATATCCTGTTGCTGTTATAAATGTGTGATACAGTATTTGCTGAATACAAATGTGATAGGATACTCTGTGGTAGTGGAAAGTATAAATGCAGCAGACTCATTTGCACAGATTTTGGCAAGTCCTCAATATTTCTTTTCAAGTTCATTGCCTCTAACTGCAAAGTGTAACAACCCATAAGGTATATGGAAATTGTGCTGAAACACTTCTTGGGTGCTATTATATTTTTAAATTTAGTATTGTTAAAGGTTGTAAAATTTTGATCCTTCTGGAAAACAGTGGTGATCACTTCCTAGAGTGAGCAAAGAATTGAAAGGGGCAAGTCTGGACGCCTAATCATTCTCCCTTCTCACATATGCATCTCTCTGTCTTCATGGAACTGTTGTAAATGCATTTGTCTTCACAACCACCCAGCTTTGGGGGCCTTCTCTAAAGATACTTTGTAAAGCACGTCCATAGCAATTTTAACTGCAAAATAAGAGGGTCTTGTTGTGTCATGAGAGTCCTGGGGTGGTGCTATAAGGTAGTCACTGGACTGGTAACCACAAGTTTAGTGGTTCAAACCCATCCGCCACTCCTCAGAACCCCTATACAGGGTCTCTATGAGTTGGCATCAACTTGACGGCACTTAATAATAGCAACAGTAATATGTATCCATCAAGCATCCCAACAGCCATGAAGATGTATTTGGGGAACATTGCTGATGTTTTGTTTTGTTTTGTTTTCTCTTCTCACACTTGGCTCCTATAAAGTATAAGAGCAACATTAATTCTATGTTCATGTTTGCGTAGTGGAAAATTACATCTGAGAAACATTTGGAGGATTTGTAGCTCCTCTTTATAAATTCTTAAAGGCCAAAGTTAGGCTACTTAGATGTCTACTAAGGACTAATTATTTTAACTTGACTTTGCAGTCCGTGTGTCTCCATTATTTCAACTTATAATTGAATGAGTTGTTGTAGGAGTAATTTGAAAATCAAAACACTAACATTGGCATATTGCCATAAGGAGGTACACTAGAGGGTTTCTCTAATAAAACCCTAAATGTAATAAGTGTCAAATTAGGTTTGTGCTGAACTATTTATCAACTCTACAGTGGTACTCTGGAGGGGAACTTTGTTAATATACTGATGATATAGACCCAGTGGAAGGCTGGCTCTATGCAGTGACTAGGAATCAACTCAAGTGGAATTCTTAGAAAAGGTGGGATAGAATGGCATTTGAAAAGAAAAGGGAAATATCCAAGAAAAGTCACTACATGGCTTATGTTATACACAGGAAACACAGGGTTCTGTGAGAAATGTCCCTTTTTAACTCCTTCCTCTAATTAAATGGAGTCCTGGTGTGGTGCCACATATCAGGTAATGCACTAGAATGCAAGTTCAGTTTGAACTGCAAGGTTAACTGCTCAAATTCACCAGAAACTGCTCGAAAACCTATACATTGTCACTGTGAGTCATAACCGATTTGATGGCACCTAACAACAACAACAACAACAACAACAACAAGTAGTAGAGTGGAGTCACAGATGAAACAGCTTCTTCGTGAATTCCAGAACAAATGTGTATAGTACCCATTCTTGCTTGTGCATTTTCCCAAAACAGATTATTTTTCTCCTTCAGTGTTTTTTGTAGTGTTACTGGTAAGTTAACACTTGCTGCCTTATATTGCAGCTCTACTCATATATATAAATGTGTATATATTTTCCTTTTTACTAGCAGGGGGACCTTAAACCAGTTTCTTATAAATAATAACAATGCTTATTTTAGAGGATTCTTAGGAGAATTAAATACATTAATAAATGTAAGACTCAACATGATGCTTAAAAATGACTAAACAATAGAATTATAATACATTAAGCACTTGACTACTATCCAAATGTTGGTAATTTAAACCAGCCTAGAGTCACCTCGAAGGAACTCTGGTAGCATAGCGGTTAAGAATCAGGCTGCAAACCACAAGGTCAGCAGTTCGAAACTACCAGCTGTTCCGTGGGAGAAAGATGAGGTTTTCTGCTCCCGTAAAGATTTACAGCCTCGGAAACCCTGCACAGGGTTGCTATGAGTCAGAACCGACTCCACGGCACATCACAACAACAACAACAAGAGTCACCTCACTTGACAGAGCTTGCAAGTTATTTCTGAAAGGTCACACACTTAAAAACATAACAGCGCAGGTCTTCTCTGTGTAGCGGGGGGTCTTCAGACAGCACTTGATGTCAACTAAAATCAACGAATGGTTATAGAACGAGAATCCCTCATGAACACATCTGTTTGGGAGCATATGTGAAAATGTGCTTGATGTTGTTGTTATCAGTGTTAGAAATGAATTCCAATGTTGCACAAAAAGACACTCAGTGAGACTAACTTACCACGACAAGGCAAACTTTACTTTTACAGAAGCTTGTGCATAGCTGTACAGGAACAGCCTAGAGAACGCGCTGAGTGGGCAGTCCACCTGGGTTTTATCCCTGACACAAGTCTAAAAGATGTGTCTCACCCCATTGGCTAGGGCTTCAACTATACAGTCTTTTCCTTATCCAGTTGGCTAATTCAAATTTCTAAGGCGTACATTCTAGTCCCTACGCACTTCAGGAAGCAGCAAAGAGTAAAAGAAAGGTTACCTGAGTACAATAAAGAGGATTACAATAATTTTAAAGAAAAGACACTCATTACCACATTAGGTGCCATCGAGTCAGTTCTAGACCATAGTGACCTTTGCCCCACAGAACAAGACATCACCTGGTCCTGCCCCAACCTCACAATCCTTGTTACGTGTGAATCCATTGCTGCTGCCACTGTGACAATCCATCTCACTGGGGGTCTTCCTCTCTTTCACTGTCCCTCCACTTTACCAAGCCTGATGTCCTTTTCCAGGGACTGAAATGTATTGGAAGTATGAGGGACAAAGTTTGGTCCTTGTGTCTTCTAAGGAGCATTCTTGCTGTACTTCTCCCAACAAAGATTTGTTTGTTCTTCTAATAGTCCATGGTACTCTTAATATTTTTCTCTGAAATCGTAACTGAAAATCCATTCTTCTATGGTCTTCCTTACTGAATGTCCACCTTTCATATGCACATGAGGCTGTTTGAAAATACCATGATTTGGGTCAGAAACACCTTAGTCCTCAAACTAACATCATTGTCTTGAATAATTAAAAAGATCTTCTGCAGCAGATTTGCCTAATGCGATATGTAGTTTGATTTCTTTGTCGGGGTTTTCCCTCGACATAGTTGTCACGCGTGTTTAGTTCACGAGGAGGGGAGATCCAGCGGTGATAGGGATAGCGAAAGAATACACAGACAAACAGAAGAAGGGAGACAATGAGGCACCCCAAAGCCAGGGTGGATACATCACTGGTGGGCAGGCTTGGGAGTACAGGCATCGTGGCCTCTGCAGGCAGCAACTCACTGCCCTGCAATCTTTACTGCATGCCTTCCAACTCATAATGCACCGCAATCTTTACCATGCCTGCCAACCAGTAATGCACACCTGGGGAGGCCCAGGCCTCTGTTTTATTTAGGGGAGGAGTTTCACACCAAGCTGGGAGGGACTAAAACAGGATACAGCTAACATCAGTAATTTTCCAGACATTCAGGTAACTTTACATTGTACTTCACTGGTTCGAATCCCAGGCCAGCAACTTGGATTCTCAGTCCTAATTAACATATCTATAGCCCCTGAGGTCAGTTGGGGGAAGGTGAGAGTTCTGCAGAAGACGCCCAGGTGAATGGGCTGCACCTGGAAAAGGGATTAAGGAGGATGAGTTCTTTGTCTATAGAACAAAGAACCGAGAAGTAGCTAAAATATTTTTAGTTAATCCTTTGGAGAAAGGTTTAACCTTGCAACCTTTAGTCTCGGCTTTAGGAAAATATCACATTTATCTGTGGATTTTCAAAGGCTCCAGTGTATTAATTTAATATATATACCTGAATATTAAGATGAAAGCAATTTTCCATTAACTGCCAGTGGCCTCATTTGTTACACTCAGCCCTAGAGGGCCTCGAACCTCTGACTAGTCTTACACGGTCTGCAACATTTCTTGACTGCTGCTTCCATGAGTGTTGATAATGGATCCAAGCTAAATACAGTCTGTGACACCTTCAGCCTTTTCTCCATTTATCATAATGCTATTTACTGGTACAGACAATCCTATTACTATGTGAATATATGTTTACTTTCTTATTTTCTCAGATATGCCAGGCACTTGAGAGAAAGCAATATCAACTACTTGTAAAACTAAAATAGTTTCCTGGACTTTATGGATCATCAGTAAATAGGTACTGAATACATAAAAACAGGTAAATCAGTAGAAATAACAAAGAAAATCAGCAGATAATCTTTTATTGCATTGGCTTTCAAACGTGTATACATGAAATGTGTCACACACATTAAGTATTCAATAAATACTTGTCAGATACATAGTTTTAACCTTGCTAATGGTTGATTCCCCGTCTCTAATTTTGATTTACTAATCCTGAAGTACTGATGAAGGTCTGGGGCATGAAGGCATATTGTGTTAAGGTTATAGGCTATGCTCATGAACTGCAAAGTTTGAGATCCACTTTTGAGTCATTGTCTGTGTCTTGGACACATGATGACTTCTTCCATTTTTGAACTTTCACTAAATGAATGTTCCTGTTATTGGTACAAGGGCTTTTTCTTTTTCATTTTAAGCAACCTTCATTTTCCATGCTACATTTCTGAAACCTAATGTTGTTAGGAACTGTTGAGTCAGTTCCAACTCATATCAACCTTAGGCACAGCCGAATGCAATACTACCCAGTCCTGCACCATACTCACACTTGTTGTTTGAGCTCCTTGTTACTGCCACTGTTTTAACCCATGTTGTTGGAGCTCTTCCTCATTTTTACTGACCCTCCACTTCACTGAGTATGATGTTTTTCCCCAGGGACTACCCATGCTAATTCATTTCCTTTAAAAAAGTTGTATGTGTTCATTAATTCAACCAATTGGTAATTATTTATAGAAGAGTTATTATATTGCTAGGGATATAGTGGCAACCAAGACAAAGTTGGTTCTTGCCTACATTTGGTTTACAGTTTACTGGAGGAGTTATTTACTAAACACATAGTTAAGTAGATTGTATATATTTTTTGTGGTAATAAATGTTATGAAGGAAAAACATGCATGTAATGAGATTTTAGACAGGCTATTTAGTCTAATTTGAAATGGAGATGACTAGGTAATGCTTTTCCAAAGGCATGAAAATTTATCTTATAACTGAGGAATGAGTAGAAGTTAGCTAGTTAAAGAAAGAGAAATGTGTTCTAGGCAGAGGATTTGTAAAAACAAAGTTCCTAGAATAGGAATGGATTAAGAACATTCTAGAAGCTTAAGAAAGGTCAATGTGACTTCAGCAGAGAGATCCAGGAAAAATCCTACTCTGTGGGTACCTGTCTTAGCACTGCTAGAACACAAATTCAAAAAGTGGGTGACTTTAGTGAACAGAAATTGGTTTTCTCAAAGTTTGGAGGCTAAAAGTCCCAGTCAGAGGCTTGGATATATGACTTCCATTCTTGTCAGTAGCCCTGGGTGCTTCTTAGTTTCTTGGTGATACTCACAAAACATTTGCCTTTCTTTGAGTATGTGTCTAGTCTATTCTATTTACAACTCAGTAGTGAGTAGATCAGAAACTACTCTACTCCTCTTGTTGTTGTTAAATGCCCTTGAGTTGGTTCTGACTCATAGCCATCCTGCATAGAGCTTTCAGGGAGCAGCTAGTGAGTTTGAATTGCTGACCTGTGGTTAGTAGTTCAGTTCGTCTCCTACAGTACAACATCAGGAGTTCACTCTACTCCGATTGCCTGATGATCTAAGTAGCATACCAAAGAACATTCTATTTCCCAGCATAATTAAATATACAGGCACAAGGGTCAAGATTCCAACACATTAGACAGGACACAATTTAACCCATGGCATTATAGATTGTTTAGTAGACACCAAGAGCTGGAAGATTTAGAGTAGTATCTATCTTCTCATATTGACACATTAGAAACTTTGCCAGGATTCTGAGTCAGCCATTTTAAAGCTAAAATCCAGTCATCTCTGTTGAGTATTCATTCCTCTTAGAGACCTATGGTTTTTTGATGTTTTTGTTTTTTCTTCAAGAGACCACCGAGATTGCAGATACAGGAAGTAAGAACAGATCAAGTTGTCTTGACCCACATATTCCACAAATCTTCTGCCAACAAAACAAAGTAACCACAAACACTTTTGTATACTTTTATTCATGTATTAATTTTCTTAAATGCAAATTCTAGATGGAGACACTTAAAATATCTTAGATATAGTGTGTTCCTGTGTCTCTATTGCCCAATTTCTTCCTGTCAGTGGTTCTTCTTGTTAACATAAAACAACATATTATAGTTTCTTAAGTATGCTTATTTTTGACTTTGGCCCAAATGAATAATATATTCATGTCTAGGGTTAGGACAATTAAAGATGTTCACAACATCATTCAGTGCTAATTGTGGAATTCTTACTTTGTGTTTGCCACGGCATGCTGGATCACAGGCCAGCAGACTGGTCCATATGTTACTTCATCACAAGTAATTATACACATTGTAGGTACACCTCCTTGTTTTTTTGTTTTTTTTTTGTTTTTTTAGATATTTGAAATGCAACTTTATTCTAGTTCTAAATGATAAGGAATGGGAATGACAGGAACAAACAAAATTCCCCCACTGAATATTGTGATGTGATTATAGCAGTTGTTTATTTGAAACTCAAGTAGGAAACAAGTGTGTTCCAACAGCTAGATATGCAGGTCTAAAAAATGAAGGTATTTTTTAACTGCTACATTCACTCTGAAGCCCATTCATCTCCTTCAGTATCCCACAGATTAGCACATACTCTGCTTAGCTTTATAATAAACTGGCATACACATGGCACCACTGACATCACAGGACAGTTACCTATAAAACTAGACATCTGATGCTGCCTCCAGATTTGTTCTCTAACAGGTTGTCAACCTCATCCAGGAAAGCTCTTGTCTGTGCAACCTCTAGATCATGCTCATACCGTGTCACCAAAGCTGAGTCCATGACAACTTGCGGTGGGGCAAGGACAGACATGGCAACAAACTCCAACTTAGGATCTCCAATTCATTGAAAAGCCAAGGGAAGGGCTTTTCAAAGTTGTAGCTATTTTTGGCAGAAATGTCATAGTACTGAAGATTCTTCTTTCGGTGGAAGTTGATTGATTTTTGCCTTAAATTTCCTGTCCTTAATGCTCATTTTGTTGCCACACAACACAATGGGTATGTTTTTACACACTTTAAACCAGTTAGGTTCGTTTGCGTAAGTAACTCTTGAGGTTACATGAAATATTATACTGGTATGCTGGGCTTGGGTCTAATAGCCAACTGTCAGTCCCCCAAATTTCTCCTGACCAGCTGTGTCTAACACATTGAAGTTGAATTTAATCAATACTCTTGTATGGAACACAATGGGATGGACCTCAGTGTCCATGGCGGCTACATACTTTGTCTCAAATTCATCAGTCAGATGATGTTTAACAAATGTAGTTTTCCCAGTACTGCCATTACCAACCAATATGAATTTGAACTGGACTTGGGGTTCACCTTGGTGGCCATCGTGATGGTTCTTCTAGAAGCATCTCTGGGTTGAGACTGACTGATGGATGGAAAGATGGCGAAATCTGGAACACCTCTTTTTGAGAGTTTCCTTTCTGGTTGTTTACTACTTGCTTTCATTCAAGATTAGCCTTCTGGTAGCCAAATTTATGAAGTCAAAGAATAGTATTTTTGGTGCATTGTTCTCTTCCTTCACAGTTTGCACTTGCTCCTTGCTACCCAAATCCAGCCATGCTATTGCTTGTCTACCTTTTGCAGTCACCGTGTTGCTCATGGCCTACAGCTCATCGAGATGAGTTACTCTGCATCCTCTTGTGCTCACTCTTGAACGTGTCCCAATGAGATTGCCATGATGGAAGTGATAGAGTCACAATCAGAATCACTGGGTGTCAGCTCAAATTTAGATACGTCCCTTTAACTCTTGTGAGCTTTGGCTTTCTTATTCACTTTTGGAGTCATTAAGAATACCTACAACACAGAATTTTGTAGGGCTCACATATGTATGAATCTATTGAGTAAGGAACAAACTACTACTGTATATGTGGTTAGGAATTAAGGCAATCTTTGTTCAGACACTGATTACTAATGGATACTCTTTCATGTCATTTTTAAGTTCCTGCAGTTGTCTATCTTAAGGAATGACCAAAATGACAGTACTTCAGAATCACTTATGTGCTGGATTTAATGTAGATTCACAGGTCTATTCTATAAAATCCTCCAGATTCTCCTCTCTGCTGCACAGGAACTTTTTAAAATATTGAAGAACAGAGATGTCAGCTTGAGGACTAAGGTGCGCCTGACCCAGGCCATGGTGTTTTCAATAGCCTCATATGGATGCGAAAGCTGGACAGTGAATAAGGAAGATCATAGAAGAATTGACGCCTTTGAGTTGTGGTGTTGGAGGAGAATACTGAAAGTGTCATGGACTCCCAAGAACCAATAGATCTGTTTTGGAAGAAGTGCAACCAGAGTGCTCCTTGGAAGCCAGGATGGCTAAGCTTCGTCTCTCATACTTTGGACATATTGTCCGGAGGAAACAGTCACTGGATAAGGATGTCATGCTGGGTAAGGTAGAGGGTCAGAGAAAAAGAGGAAGACCCCTAATGAGATGGATTGGCCAGGTGGCATCATTGATGGACTCAAGTGTGGCAGCGGTAGTGAGGTTGGCACAGGATCGGACATTGTTTCATTCTGCTGTGCATGGGGTTGCTATGAGTCAGTTCCGACTCGATGGCACCTGACAACAACAACAACAACAACAACAACAATTCTATAAAAATCTCACAGTGATCTATATTGTGTTTAGTGATGCTGCACATGAACATTTGAGAACTGCTGTTTTCCAGGTTTATATTTCATACACAAAAGCACACTATTGGCTGCTATTGTGAGGTTAAGATGATCTTTGTTGCTGTTGTTAATTGCCATTGAGTTGGTTCCAACCCGTAGGGACCCTGTAGAGGGTTTCCGAGGAGCAGCTGGTGAGCTTGAACCACCCATCTTGCAGTTCAAACAGCTTTGCAATCTGGTACATTAACCCACAGTGCCACACCAGGATTCCTGGTTTGTTGGGGGCCCTTAATTCAGTTCCAATTTACAGTGACCCTATGCACACCAAAAGGAAACACTGCCTGGTACTGTGCCATCCTCACAGTCCTTGTGAAACTTGACCCCTTTGCTGCTGCCACGGTGTCAATCCATTTCATTGGGGGGTGGTCTTCCTCTTTTCCAATGACCCTCCACTTTACCAAGCATGATGTCCTTCTCCAGGGACTGGTCCTACCTGATAACATTTCCAGGATATGAAAGAAGAAGTGTTACCATCCTGATTTCTAAAGAGCACTCTGACTGCACTTCTTCCAATAAAAACCTGTTTGTTCTTGTGGCAGTCCTTGGTATCTTCAATATTTTTCTCTGCACCACAATTCAAATGAATCAGTTCTTTTAAGGTCGTCTTTATTCAGTTTCCAGCTCCACATGCATATAAGGCTATTGAAAATACCATTGGGTCAGGTGTACCTTAGTCCTCAAATTGGCATTTTTGCTCTTGAATACTTCAAAGAGGTCTCTTGCAATAGACTTGCATAATGCCTAGGTCTTTTGATTTCTTGGCTGCTGTTTGCATGAGTGTTGATTGTAGATCCAAGCAAAATGAAATCTTTTGACAATTTCTATCTATTCTCCATTTAACATGATGTTATTTATTGATACAGTGTTGAGGATTTTTGTTTTCTTTACAACAAGTTCAACCCATACTGAAGACTGTAATCTGTGGTCTTCATCAGTAAGTTTTTTTTTTTGTTTTTTTTTTTAATGTTTTATTGTGAATTATGTGATAGTTTACATGGGAGAACATTAGCTTTACATTTATCCTATCATAAATCATTTTATTGTCATGGTTACAATCCCACCACCACCATCAGCAGCACTCAGTCCCAGCCGCTCCATCTCTCCACATCATCATCTCTGCCTCCATCTCTGGCGTCACTGCTTCTCTGGGTAGGGTCTCCCATTCCACTCTTCTCCCTTCATGGTTCCAGGGACCTCAGCTCCTGGACTGCATAGTCAATCCCCTCCTACCATCAGCAAGTATTTTAAATCCTCTTCATTTTCAGCAAGTAAGGTTGTGTCATCTGCATAGCGCATGTTGTTAATGCTTCTTCCTCCAATCTTGATGCCATGTTCTTTTTCATATAATCCAGTTTCTTGTATTATTTGCTCAGCATAGAGATTGAATATAGTGGTCTTTAGCATTAGAACAGTTTCGCAATGGAGATTGTTTGATGTGACTCATCTGCCTCCTTTGTTGCTATTAGTTCCTTGATGTGGAACCAGATTGAACCTTGTTCTCAATGGTGGATGACTGAATAAATAAACACAAATTTATTTTTGCTCATTTACTAATCTATAATAAACAATTCACTTTTTTTTTTTTTTTTTTTACCAATTCCAAGATTCTGCTTTTAGTAATGTTTGGCATCTCACTCCCAACCCCACAGCACTGATTGCTTCCTATAGAATCAACACTTCTCTTAAAATATACAATCTCTCACAGTGAAATAGTCTCCAGCAAGTAAGGTAGACACATGCTTACTGGTGCTTACTTATTAATCTGTAGTGGACAGTTTTACATGTATAAACATTTGTGAAGTGGTTCATTGGAGATTAATAAGTAAGCACGATTAAACCCTTGCTTGCCTTGCTTCTTGAATAATCCACCCCTCCAGCTCCTTCATAGCCTAGGTTTACTTACTTTCTATATCTGTTGCTTTTCTGATTTTGTACATATCAAAATGAACTGATTTTAAATCGAAGACATGAATAAGTAGTATATTATTGCATCTCACAATACCCCAGTTAGAGAATTGAATTGTCTCAACTACATATTTGTGTTCCTTAGAGACATTACAAAAAAAAAAAAAAAAAAAGCTACTTTCTTCATGCTACTGATGAAGATCAAAGAGCACAACCTTCAGTATTGATTGCATCCCAATGTAAAAACAAAAATCCTCACCACTGGACCAATAAACAACATTCTTATCAATGGATAAAAGATTGAAGTTGTCAAGAACTTTATTCTTCTTGGATCAACTATCACATTCACGGAAACAGCAGTCAAGAAATCAAAGGACGTATTGCATTAGGAAAATCTGCTGCACAAGACCTTTTTAAAGTGTTGTAGAGCAAAGATGTCAGCTTGGGGCTAAGGTGTGCCTGACCCAAGCCATGATATTTTCAATAACCTCAAATGCATGCGAAAGCTAGACAGTGAATAAGGAAGACCATAGAAGAATTGATGCTTTTGAGTTATGGTGTTGGGGGAGGATATTGAAAGTGTCATTGGCTGCCAAAAGAACCAATAGATCTGTGTTGGAAGAAGTGGAGTCAGAGTACTCCTTGGAGGCCACGATGGCCAGACTTCATCTCTCATACTTCAGGCATATTGTTAGGAGGGACCAGTCACTGGATAAAAGGATATCACATTTGGTAAAGTGGAGGGTCAGAGAAAAAGAAGAAGACCCCCCAGAGAGATGGACTAGCAAAATGGCAGCATTAGTGGGCTCAAACGGGGCAATAATTGTGACGTTGGCCCAGGACTGGGCAGTGTTTCGTTCTGTTGTGCATAGGGTCTCCATGAGTCAGAACCAACTTGATGGCACCTAACAACAACAACAACATAGCCCTTAAAAAAAAAAGTACCAAGCTACTTTCTTGGCTTCTGGCTAGATTATAGACTGGCTATGTAGGAGTCACTGTGGTCTATGTTCGTTGTAAGCTGAGGGGAACTATTTTATATATTGTTGTTGCTGTTAAATGCTGTTAAGTTGGTTCTGATCCTTAGCAACACTGCCTAGGGTTTCTGAGGAGCAGCTTGAACCTCAGACCTTTAATTTCAAGCAGCTTTGTACTCTGGCACACAACCCTCGTTGTATATCATAATAACTTAGTGAATTAATCATTTTTCCATGAACTTTTTGAAGGCAAGTTCTTAAATGTTCTTTAAGTAGGAACATAGCAGAATGTATTTGTTTACATGTAGATCCAAATTCCTCAACTCTGTTCCAGTGTTGCCTTGCAGGAGGCCTTGGGCTGCTAACCACAAGGTGAGCGGGTCAAACCCACCAGATGAAACTGTCTGCTCCTGTAAAGACTTAGAGTCTTGGAAACCCTAGATAGGATCGTTATGAGTCAGAACCGACTCTATGACAGTTTATTTGGTATGGTTTGGGCTTAATGGATATAAAAGCAGCTCTGGACCTCTGGTAGCGCAATGGTTAAGAGTCTGGCTGCTAACCTCAAGATCAGCAATTCGAAACTACAAGCTGTTCCTCTGGAGAAAGATGAGTCTTTCTGCTCCCATAAAGATGTATAGCCTTGGAAACCCTATACGGGGTCACTATGAGTCGGAACTGACTCCACATCACACTCCCACCTCCACACCAGTGAAGCAATGGTTAAGCACTTGTCTATTAACTAAAAGGTAGGTAGTTTGAATCTTCCAGCTACTCCTCAGAAGAATGATGTGATAGTCTGTGAAGACTTGTAACCTTGGAAGCTCTATGAGACACTTGTACTGTGACCTATAGAGTAGATATGAGTTGAAATTGACATAATAGCAACAGTTATGGGTAGTCGATAGAAGGAACTCTGGTAGCACAATGGAGAAGCCTTCTACAGTAGACTAACCACAAGGTTGGTGGCTTGAACCCGCCCAGCTACTTTGAAAGACAAAAAATTTGGTAATCTCCTCTAAACAATTACAGCCAGGGAACTCTGAAAGAGTTCTTCACTGTAGAGGGTCTACACTATAGAGGGTCAGAAGCAGCTAGATAACACTCAATAGCAACAATAACAACAGTGGCTATAGTCCGTGGTATCAGAGTAGATTTCAGTGTGTCTAGGTTGGCCTTCTCCATCTTTTCTCCCTATCACTACCACCATGCTCACCTGAAACAATCAAAGCCTTTAATCAGCTTCCCACTTACTCATTACTCATTCCCACTATTACTCATGTCTGTCATCCTACATTTAGGCATTAGTAACCCAACGGTTTTCTGGAAATGCCCTTGAAAATGTTAGACCAGCACAGTCAATACCTCTAGGCTGATATGAATCTTTTCAAATACCAGGAAACATCTTAAAGCAGTATATCAAATACAAGTTACACAGTTCTGTAAAAAAAAAAAAAGATCTATTTCAATTCATTTCACACTCTACTCTCTTAACTGGCTATCTTTTGATTTTTTTTTTTTTTTTCCCAGAGAAAAGTTGATGTTATTTCTCATTTGGATTATAGAACACAATTTTAAAAGAGATTTCAAAGAGAAGGAATTGTGAGAATGGAACAAATATGGCCAGTCTTGCACTGTGATTAGAAAAGTAACCTTATGAGGATCAACATGGAATTCTTCATCCCACAATGTAGCTACTGTTTTGCTAAATGGTGTCATATCAGTTTTGACTTAAAGCAACCTTGTATAGCGTTTCCAAAGAGCATCAGGTAGTTTTGAACTGCCAGTCTTGTAGGTGTTCATCCTACAGCACCACCACAACAACAGTGGTCAGTAATTTCACTGAAATGTATTTATCTTGGTCACCAAAGAGCCTTTGGCTTTTCAGTGATTTAAACCACTATGGGATTTGTCTAAGGAACTAAGAAAGGGTTTTAACTAGAGATACACGTAATATACTTTGTCAAGGGCAATATCCAACCATCCTGAACTGTTTCTTGGGAACTTAAATGTTGATGTTTGACAAGCACACACAATTCAGTACATTCTCAAGTTGAAATTATTTCTCCATCTCTTCCCCAAAACACCCTGTATTTTAAAATATCTTTTTGAATGATGCAAACAAATGAAATTGTGTCTTTCTTATCGTATCACATGACTGCCCTTGAATGCTCACCCATTCACAGACACCACATTCTGTTGATTATCCTTCAAAAACAATCTTTGTTTTCTCTCTAACCTCTCTGTTGTTAATCTAGTTTGGATCCTGCTCATTTCTCATCAACAGTATCCTAACTGAATCTTCTACCTCTAACCTCTCTCTGTTTTAGTATTTCCTTCCTCTGCCTTACATATTATAATTTTATTGTTCACCTGCTTTAAAAAAAAAATATGCTATATTCTCATTGCCTACAAGATATTATTTCATTATCTACCACAGGGGAAAAATCCTTTTATCAGTAAATAAAGACATTTAACTCTGGGAGCCTACTTTGCATATAGTCATAAAAGCTTTATATACTTGACACACACAAAAAAAAAACATGATTAGCCTAATGTTACTATAATGTAGTGCAAAATGGTAATGTGGACACATAAACCAACTGAGAATTTTCAGGAAATTAAGCAATTCTCTGTAGTTCTCTATAGAACTGAATGCTACAATACTGGATTGCTAATTTTAAAGCAAGTATTAGTTCATGAAGCTCTACAGTACTGGTCATTTCCTGCTTGTCAAATGAATAAAGCTAAAAGAAAAGAAAAAAGAAGAGCCATAGCATTTTGATATATTAGGTTGTATTCAATGGCTTCTGTTCTTGTTTTTGTTAGGTGCCATTGAGTTGGTGACGACTCATAGCAACCCTATGTACAGCAGAATGAAACACTGCCCGGTCCTGGGCCAACCTCAAAATTGTTGCCATGCTTGAGCCATTTTGCCAATCCATCTTGCTGTGGGTTTTCCTATTTTTTTCTGACCCTCCACCTTGCCAAATATGATATTCTTTGGCATATGACCGGTCCCTCCTGACAGTATGTCCAAAGTATGAGACGAAGGTTAGCCATCATGGCCTCCAAGGAGCACTCTGGCTGCACTTCTTCCAACATATGATCTGTTCTTTTGGCAGCCCATGGCACTTTCAATATTCTCCTCCAACACCACAACTCAAAAGCATCAATTATTCTATGTTGTTGTTGTTGTTAAGTGCCATCGAGTCGGTTCCGACCCATAGCGACCCTGTACAGGGTTTCCAAGGCTGTAAATCTTTATGGGAGCAGAAAGCCTCATCTTTCTCCTGTGGAACAGCTGGTAGTTTCGAACTGCTGACCTTAAGGTTCTCAACCTGATTCAATTCTTCTATGATGTTCCTTATTCACTGTCCAGCTTTCACATGCATTTGAGGTTATTGAAAATATCATGGCTTGGGTCAGGCACACCTTAGTCCTCAAGCTGACATCTTTGCTCTTCAACACTTTCAAAAAGGTCTTGTGCAGCAGATTTGCCTAATGCAATCTGTTGTTTGATGTCTTGACTGCTGCTTCCATTAATGTTGATGGGTGATCCAAGATGAATGAAGTCCTTGACAAGTACAATCTTTTCTTTGTTGATAAGAATGCTGTTTATTGGTCCAGTGGTGAGGATTTTTGTTTTCTTTACATTGAGATGCAACCCATACTGAAGGCTGTGTGTTTGATCTTCATCAGTAAGTATTTTAAGTCCCCTTTGCTTTCAGCAAGCAAGGTTATATCATCTGCATATCTTCTGTAGAACTTTTAATTTTCAGCACCTAGGAAAATCCATCCTAGTGTTTTATATGATAGATGCTCATGCCTTGGATAATGGACAGGAGTCATTACTAATTCAGGGTAGGAAAGGAAGTACTAAATGAAAGTAAAGAAAAGTTATGTGAAATAAAGAATAGTTACTTTAATTAAATGGCAGAAATTTAAGACTATGGAAATGCTTCCAGTATTTGTTAAGTATTCAGTAATGTGTAATGATTAAGAAGGAAATAGCATGAAATCTGTTGCCAAAAACAAAAACAACCTAAACTTGTTGCCCATCGAGTAGACTCTGACTTACAGTTACCCTATAGGACAGAGTAGAACTGTTCCACATGGTTTCCAAGGCTATATATCTTTGCAGGAATAGACAACCTCATCTTCTTCTTCTAGCATGGTTGGTGGATTTGAATCACCAATCTTGCAGTTAATAGTCCAGTACTTAACCCACTGTACCACCAGTGTTCCTTAGGAATATGCAGATATTCCAATTATAAAGATATCTGTACAAATGCTTTTAATTATTTTGTAGTTAGTTAAATCATAAAAAGAAATTATGAACAGAAAAAAGACAGGTATAAAAATTCTACTTAAATTTTAAGAGTTGTTGTTGTTGTTATGTGCCATCGAGTCGGTTCCGACCCATAGTTAATTTCTTAGTTTTGACAACTTTCATCATGGTTATCTAAGTGTTTCTGGAATCCTGGGGTTATGCTATAGGGTCAGCACTGGACAGCGAACCACAGGGTCTGTGGTTCCAAACCACCAGGGTCTGTGGTTCAAAGCTGCTCCTTGGAGAATCTATACAGAGTTGTTATGAGTCAGAACTAATTCAATGGCACTAACAACAACATCAAAGGAAGTTTTTATCACTAAGGAATGCTAGGGAAGTGGTATATGAAAACTCTACTAACTTTACAATTACTCTGTAAGTCTAAAAGAATTTGAAAATAAAACATTTCAACACAAGTAAATCGTGAAAAAACATTGAAGACCTCAGGTCTCCTCTGACTTTTAAGTACATCTTTGAAGACGATGGTGTGTTCTGTCACTGAATGCTGCCTGTATTGCTCCATTTTTCTTTTCTTTTCCCTTGAACTGTTTAATGAGTTATAAAAATTGGCATAAACATTACATGAATAAATAGCAATTTAAAAAATCTATATGTAGATTTTAGTTAAAAAAGATTAAGTGAGATTGTCATAATGTGTTTCTTTCATGCTAACTATGGTACTATAAGTCTCTTTTCTCAAGCAAATGGTACAGGTTTCCAACTTAAGAAAAAGCATCACTTATTCTAAAGTAAAAATTTTAACCTTGATTTTACAAGTATGCACATTGCTTAAATGTTTTAAAGGAAAACGGACAATCATCTAGTATAGTGATTCTTGAAAAGTGATCAAAGGACCTTTGCTGTCTTTAACAAAGATCTCTTGCCTTGCAGAGAAATAAACTTCTCTCTGTCTGTGTTCAGGAGACTCATCAATGGTCTCTTAACTGAGTCTAGTACCTTGAACCACTCCCTAATTTAATCTTTCCTTCCTCTTCATGTCCCCAGGACTTTTCTTGTGCTTTCTTTAGACTATTCTCATACTCTTTTCATAACATCTGGGTTTTTTTATTAATTATTTTTGAATCATTGAATTCATTTTCATTTCTAGCAGTCTTTTAAACATCTGGATTTATTTCTACCATCAAATTCTGTGCTTGTGTCTTGTGTGTGTTTGTTCTTAATTTCTTACGTTATTTTATTATTTTTTTCTTTCAATTATTTTTTTTTATCTGTCTTATCTTCTTTTGGATTGATTTTCCATTGTTGCCATTCCATGCTTTATGAAATATAAATTTATGTAATCTAGTTTTTAATGACTATCCTACAAATTTTAAATTGCCTGCCTATCAATTCTGAAAGAATCCAATGCCTTCAGTGTATGTATGAACCATAAAAGACCCTAGAATATTTTAGCTCCATTTATGACAGGTGGGTCATGTAGTTTAGCTCTATAATTAATTTTGACATCGCCACAATATTGATACAGGTGTTTCACAACTTACTATGTATGACGTTCTATTGTGATGACTCAGTTCTACATTGGTTCTGACTTAAGTGAAACGTTTAATGTTTTTTGTTTTGTTTTCATTACTGTTGCCTTTTATTATCAGTAACTTTATAAATATAACCACTATTTGTCTTTGGAAATTGGAAACATTACATGTAAACGTGCAACTATATATGGGTATATACATAGGTTAAAACGTATGTAAATCATACAAATTTACTTCAACGAAGAAGACTAGGGTGATTTTAACATTTTATAAATTGGAGTAATGACTTCTAGAAGGTTCTGAATAATACAAATTATCTCTGGCATTGGGGGTGGGTTTTCTATTCAGAAAATTAGCGAGCGTTGTTTGTATGGTTCTTTTATTATGTTTCCTTCATATGTTTTGCAGTAACATCTCATGCTTCCCCAATCTGCCTATTTTAGCAAAACCGTCAGTATTTGGGCCCACGTTATCCAGCAACTTAACCCTCTGATTTACTTTAGAAAACTTCATCTATATGGCTGCATTTTGAACAGTAACTCATAAAATTGAACATCTGGGAGTGAACATCAGAGAATGACACCATCAGCAAATTATGCACTGCAACTCTGTATGTAGTGCATATTAGTAATGAAAGATATACAAAACAACACCCAATAGTTGTGATTTGGGTTCTTTGTGACTTGAATACATTGTAAATTGGGCATTTCCTGTATTGGTTATACACTACACTAAGAGACACAAATTTCAGTTTTTCTCTACTTATTGCAATCACAGACGTTCCATAAAAACTATTTTCTTTTACTTGAAGTTCATTATAACTAAGAAGTTGATTACAATAAAGTTTACTGTTGTTGTTGTTGTT
>NW_006408593.1:5294316-5295421 GCF_000296735.1 Chrysochloris asiatica | reverse complement strand
GGGTTCTTTTTCTTAGTCTTTTACAGTAGTGGCCCCATGCAGTATTGCTCCTTTTGTGACTGACTAATTTCACTCAACATAATTTCCTCAAGGTTTGTCCATGTTTTGTGGTGGCTTGCAGCTTCCTTTTTATTCTTCAGAGTAGCATAATATTCCGTTGTGTGTATGTACCACAGTTTGTTTATCCATTCTTTAGTTGATGGGCACTTAGGCTGTCTCCATGTTTTTGCTGTTGTAAATAGTGCTACTAGGAACACTGGTGTGCATATATCTACTCATGTTATTGCTTATATTTCTTGTGGGTAAATACCAAGTAGAGGAGTTGCTGGATCATAAGATATTTCTATTTCCAACCTTATGAAGAAGTACCATATTGCTTTCCAGAGAGTTTATACCACTTTGCAATCCCACCAGCAATGCAGGAGTGTCCCAGTCTCTCCACATCCTCACCAGCATTTATTGTCCTCTACATTTTTATCTTTGCTGTTGTTGCTGGTGTGAGATGATAGCTTATTGTTTGTTTTGATTTAGGTTTTCAATTTTAAATAAGAATATTTTTAAGTTAGAAATTTGGAGTCCTGGTGTGGCACTGTAAGACAAGCACCAGACTACTAACTGCACAGTCAGTAGTTAAAACCTACCAGCTTCTCCACTCAAACACGTTGTAGTGTTGCTGTGAGTCAGAACTGAGTCACTAGTACTTAACAACAACACATACTGTTGGTAAGTTCCACTGAGTCAGTTCTGCCTAATAGCAACCCTATTTAGGTTTTCTGAGGCATTTAAAAAAATCTTTGCAGGAGAAGAAAGCCTCATCTTTCTCCCATGGAATAGCTGTCTGGCTCAAACTGCATACCTTTTGGTTCGTAGTCCAGTGCTTATAGTATGGAGCCACTGTACTCCCACATATATATGCACACACATATATACATATCCATGTGCACACACATACATCTGTAGAGGTTATGTGTGTGCACATGTATGTGTATATATGTGTGTGACTGTAGAGGTTAAGCACTGGTGTCTTGGGGTGGTACTACTGGATCAGAAATGGACTGTGAACCACAATGTCAGTAGCTTAAACTCACCAGCTGCTCCTTGGAAA
>NW_006408593.1:5291640-5292894 GCF_000296735.1 Chrysochloris asiatica | reverse complement strand
TCTAAATTCAGTTTGAATGTATTAAAGGTCATGTTTTATCTCTTGTGAACTTGTTTTCATTTTTTTCGGCTTCAGTCTGAATTTTCATATGAGCAATTGATGGTTTGTTCCACAATCTGCCCCTTGCTTTGTTTTGGCTGATGATATGGAGCTTTTCCACTGTCTCTTTCCACAAATGTAGTCAGTTTGATATCTGTGTATTCCATCTGGTGAGGTTCATGTGTATAATTGCCTCTTATGCTATCTAAAGAAGGTATTTGAAATGAACAAATCATTAATTATACAGAATTTTATCAGTATTAACTGGATTTCCTTGTAGGCTTATGGATATTATCCTGTCACAGACAAAGTTATGCTTCAGTATATATCTTGAAATGATCTTTTTGACAATGAATATGACACTGTGTCTCTTCAATATATTGTTCCCAGCATAGTAAGCCATATGATTGACCCATTAAAAATAGCCTGTACTAGTCATTTCAGTTACTAATGCCTTGGATACTGATGTTTACGTGATCCGTTTCATTTTTGACAACTTCCAGGTTTCCTAGATTCATGTTATTTGTGGGTTCCTATAAAAAGACATACGTGTTTGCTTCTGCTTGTGTTTGGGCACACTTTGTCCAGAACTACTTTAAATTACCTTTGTGGCTCAGATCTCTCGATTACTAAAGTGTTATGATTTTACATTGCACCAGTATGTGAAAGTTGGCTTAAAATGATGAATTATTATAAAAGACATTTTTTTCTCTCTCTCTACTTAGAACCAACATTCATACTAATTTTTCTTTGAATCCACCAGAAGAGAGAATTGATTTTTAGTATAATTTGTCTCAATATTAAAGTGTAACTGTTAGGTTCTCAGATTTCTTTCTGTGTAGGGATCTTCTCCTGGATTCCAAGTGGAAGTGTACTCAACAAAGTCTTCTTTCCAAACTTCACTTGATATTATAAACCTGAGGCTACATTTTAGTACATTTGACAAATTCCTTCTAAATGAGATAAAACATCATTGTTATTCTTTTTTCTTTGCCTTTGGCTCATATACCTTTTAAATCCTAACCCACTTTCAAGTCAATTCCAACAATGCATGTTCATGGTTTGTTTTTAATAATGTATCTGGTTGTTGGAATGTTTTTGTTTTTTTTTTAAGTTTTATTGTGAGTTATGTGATAGTTTACATGAGAGAACATTAGTTTTACATTCATCCTATTGTATATTGTTTCATTGCCATGGTTAAAATCCCCTCCATGC
>NW_006408593.1:5277420-5284300 GCF_000296735.1 Chrysochloris asiatica | reverse complement strand
TAGTGGTTATGAATCGGGCTACTAACCTAAAGGTCAGCAGTTCAAAACTACCAGCTGTTCCGTGGGAGAAAGATGAGCCTTTCTACTCCAGTAAAGGTTTACCGCCTCAGAATGTTAAGTACCGTGGAGTCGGTTCTGACTCATAGTGATTTTGCACAGGGTTTTCTTTACTTACCCAGAAATACTGCTTTTCAACCTTGCCCCCTAAATTACCTTATTAAATTTCCTCTGATTTCATCCTATGGAGTAGGTATCATGTGAGAGCAATAGTTTATTTTCTGTGGGTATGTGTGTTTGTGTGGGTGTCTAAATAATGAAGCACGGAGCACTGTGGAGTGCCTGGTTTTACTTTTGTTCTTCACTGTTGGGAGGAAGGAACCCCAGCTGGTTTTAGACAGCAAGACTAAGGAGACAGACCTAAGTTTCATACTGGGAATAATTAGAAGGACATAGTTCTTGGTTAATTATTTCAACACATTTTTCATTCTTCCGCACAGCATCTACTCTGTCCTCTTTTGAATTCCTAAGCCAAAGGTTTATTTTTATATCACCACTATTAAATTCCAAGGCAAGGGTGCTGAGACCGGATTGCCAGTAAGCAATTCTAAAGAAAAGTAACCACAAATCTTATCAGTTTTAGAGATGGACAAAAAATCTGTGAATTGAAACGGAGTGTAAGTCAGAACTGACTCTGCAGCGCCTAACAACGGTACAGACCTTTCGCCACTCCTCAATGATATGAGTATTATATTCAAATTAACTTACATTCATACTATTTATGTAAAATTCGTATCTCATTCCTAAAGTTAAAGCCCTCCTGAGGAAAACAAAGGCAATCACTCCTCTTCACCACTAAGTTCCTGCTAATTACCAGCACCACCAAACATCATCCTGTTGATTTATGAAATTGTATCTCTGAGTTTTTGTTTTGTTTTTCCCTACCACTCACCCTGTGATTGTACTAACAGTAAATATGAATAGAGAGCGCTACAGGAAGGATTGGTAACCATGGTGATTGGAGGGTGCATTCTGCAATAACTCAACTGTACAAAATAATTTATGCATGAATGTAAAATCACAGATGTTTTGAACCATATGCAGGCTATATTTAACCATAGTACAAGTGACAAGTTACTTGGGAGTTGCTTATCCAAATGAGGTGAGCCCTAGTCAGATAATAAAAATTCTTTTTTCCCCTCAGTGTTCTAGAGAGATACCTCCACAGTGAAGGACCCTACCACTGTGTAAATGAGTTCATATGTGAATGAGTTTGTGTGTGCAAGAGAGGGAATATACAAATGGAAATATACAGGAAAGACTATGCTGATAAGATAATAGCAGAAGAGAAAGTAAACACATATGAAATTTGAAAAATTCCTGTTCTTGCATACTCTACTTTCTTAGCCTGTATGTATTCAGGTGTATCAATTTTTTATATACCACTGAGTTTTTGTTTTCAATTTGGAAATATGAAAGGTTTTGTGTTTTAAAACTTGATGTTTTTATCAAATGCCTTGGGTTATCAGGAATAACTCTAGAATTAGCTATATTTACAACCCAGTGATATGATTTGTGTTCATAGTAATAATTTTTAAAAATTAAGCTGCTTTTAGTATAATCTGTTTAGAAAAACAACAAAATATTGAATATATTTGTACTCAAAATTGCTATTCTTTTTGACCTGGGTTGTAAAGGAATTGATCCCTTTAAGATTTTCTTCAAATCTTGCACTTGTATCAGGGGTGGCTTTACAAGTGGTGTAACCTTAAGAAATGCAGAATTCTGTAAGTTCTACTCTCCACTTGGGAAAATAAGTGGTCCTTTTAGAGTAAGTTTTCTAAAGAGAAGATCTCAGAAATGGTACAATCAATGCAACACTTTGTAGAATAGTGCTACTTTTAATAACACTGACCTTTTAGTGTTCAGAGGCAAAAGAAAGGAGTTGGAAATGGAAAAAACAATTTGCATTGTAAACCTCTTCATTTCCCAAGACGCTTTGTGATTATGGTTGCTATCTTTTCTTTTTTTTCTTTCTTTCTTTACCATTGTATGCTCTGAATCTCTTAGTAGGATGTTGCATCTGTCTTTCTTAGATTAATATCTTCCTGGATTTGTGTCCTTTACCCCACATTTTGTTTACTGTTTTTTTGTTTTGTTTTGTTTTGTCTTGTTTTATGTTATTGTTTTCTTAATCTTATTTGAATATAAATTGCCTTCCTGTTAATTAGACACATTTCTGAAGATTCAAGAGACTCTCAAGTTAAGCAGTTGTTTTCACTTCTTTGGTGGCCACCCTCCTCCCTTTCCCGAGCCCTAATGTGCAATTAAACATTAACAGGGAGCCTCAATATTAACCTAACTTACATTTAGTAGGAGGGGATTACTCCACAGTTCAAGATGGCAATTGCCTCTTCGCACATCCCATTACGTCTTGACTGTGGCAAGATGCTCTCAAATGAGAAAAAGCTGGAAAACTGCTATTAGAGTGAAGTGACTGAGGAGTATTAGAAATAGCAGTTCCTGACTGTAGTAATTGTTTATTCTCAGTAGGCCACAAAGAGTAAAGATTTTTAGAGTTTGCCAGGTGGTCCCAAGAGATGCCTATTTCAATATGGTGAATTTGAAGGTATCACCTAATTTTTCCACTCTAAGTTGAGAAGCTGTGCCTAATGAAACTTATTCCTGAGACTCACCTTTGTATATCTTCTTGAATATTTCTATCCCATGCCATGTACAAGATATTGAATTAAAAACGTTCAGCAACATGCAACTGAATTCTTTCCTTATTTATCTCCTGTTCCATTCCACTTGAGAAATAGGATTCCTGATGGTTAGGCTAGCCTCGGTGCTGTACATGGTTACTGTGGTTACTGTGAATTGAAATACAAAAGCATTGTTTTTGCACTACAGCCCAGGCTGCTGCTGTTTTTGTTAAGTGCCTTCAAGTGGGTTCTGAGTCACAGTGACCCTGTATAGGGTTTCCAAGGAGCAACTGGTGAGCTTGAACTGCCGACCTTGAAGTCCAGTGCATTAACCCGCTGCGCCACACAAGCACCTCTGCAACCCGGCCTCCTCTATACTATTGTTGCCAGTTTTTTGAGAAATGTAATCTTATTAGTTGTAGAAGGAACTGGAAGCTTCTTTGTGTGCAACTTTGTTTCTCTTATTATCAGTGTACCTGTGGACCTTAACCTATTACCTGACACATGATAATGAACAGAAGGAAAAAAGATATAATTTTAGGGCAGATTGATTTTGAAGGTACAGTTACATTTTTAAAATCTACTTTGTCATTTTAGTTGTTGAGAATATGCATAAGAAAATATGTACCAGTTTAATAATTTCTACATATACAAGTCAGTGGCATGACTATATTCTTTGACCTGTGCAACTCTTCTAAGTCACTTTTTTGAGGTGTTCCCCTCTTATTAATATCAATCCATTGCCTCCTAAATTCCCTGTCTAATCTCTCAAATTACTGGTAACAATTTGATCCCTTAGAAGTGCATAAAGAAGTGCACAATGCTCAAGGCAGACAGTTTGTACTAGTTAAGCTAAAATATTATTTTAATTTTAAGAAGATGTAGCGAGATATTTTTGGTTTAAGACTATGATTATTGGCAATAGTTTCAGGGATTCATTCAGCATTTGTGGCTTCAGAATGTCTGGAGTTCATGAAAATTTGAAATTCCATTTTTCAAATTTCCCCTTTTGATCAGGATCCTGCTCTAGACTCTTTGATCAGAATGTCCTGTAGTGGTAGCCTGGAACATCTAGGTCTTAGGGCCTCATCACAGTGGAGGCATTTGTTCACGGAGGCCATTAGTGACATATTTCATGTTCTTCTCCTGTTGCTGACTCATCTTATTTCTTTCTTACTAGAGTGAAGATACATTTCTTGTAACCCATAAGACTCATAATTCCATGAAATAAGTACAAGCTTGATGCCCTAGATAATTGCAGATACCACCCAAACATGTCTTATATTTTGGGGTCCTAAACATATAGTCTATCACCCAAGAATTCAGAAGATGTGATGGTAGAGCTCACCCATTTTACTATTACTAATAGAAATTTTCTCTCATAAGTGACTTTTAGTCCCTCCCTGGAAGTTATTGTTTTATGTCTTCCCTTTATTTCTTGTATCCCTGTAAGACACATGTATATATTTACAAAATAACGTGACTTACAGAGCAAAGTAAAAAAAAAGATTTAAATCACACAAGGTAGAATTTTAATGATAGATTATATCTACATAATATGTATATATGTGCATGTATGTGTGCATATATGCACATATATATATATGTGTGTATGGTGTATATATATGTAACATATATGTATGTCTATAATATGTATATGAGTGTATTCATATATGTGTTTCTATATGTAAATACACACACACACATATATAATATACATAGTGCTGGTTATGTGTCATTGAGTCAGTTCTGACTCATAGCAAGCCTGTATAATGTTTCCAAGGCTGTAACTCTTTACGGAGCAGAAAGCTTCATCTTTCTCACATAGAACTGCTGGTAGTTTCAAACTGCTGACTTTGAAATTAGCTGCCCGACTCATAACCACTGTGCTACCAGAGTGTGCGCTCTCTCTTTCTCTCCATATCTATCTATCTATCTATCTATCTATCCCTTACAGTTACTATTAGTTGCATCTTAAACATTTATAACATCACAAATGATACTTCAGAGGCATACATTGATACACAGGAAATATTACTCTTTATGGATGCATAGTAGTTTATTTTATCATTATTATTGACCACTTTAAGTTTTCTCTATTTTTTGCCATTATAAGAATTATATGATGATGAATCCCATTAGAGATAATATAATCATTGCTTGGGGAAAAGCGTTTATTCTCATATCATTAGCTTGAGACGTTCTACTTTAGTAAAGCTGAGAATTATGTGTCACTTACTGGGGTAAACTTTTTAGCCCTGTATGTAGACATGTGGACAATCCATAGAGCTTAAAGACCCTTCAAAGCTGTTATTTCTTTATTCTATCAAGAAGCCCCAATTTGTGCCTAGAAACTAGGATAGCAAAGCAACATATTCTTGGGAAATCCATTCCTGTGTGTTCATGCAAAGATAAATAAATGAAGGAAGTGTGTGATAGGTGTTTATATTGTAATTCTCCCATGAAGCTATCTATTTTCACTTTTATTTTATTTTTTTATATGAGAACCTGGAACTAGGGATATCATTGCTGACGTCAGATACTGAAAGCAGAGATTACAATAATGATGTTTACCTGTGCTTTGTTGACTATGCAAAGATTTTGATTGTGTGGATCTTGACAATCTCTGGACAGCATTGCAGAGAATGAGTATTCTGGATACTTAATTGTGCTCAAGAGGAACTTGTATATAGACCAAGAGACAGTTGTTTAAACAGAACAAGGAAACACTCAATGGTTTTAAAATTAGGAAAAGTGTATAGCAGGGTTGTATTCTTTCACCATATTTATTCAATCTGTATGCTGAACAAATAATCCAAAAAAAAGGATTTTATGAAGAATGTGACATCAGAATAGAAGGAAGATTTGTTAACAAGCTGCAATATGCAGGTGATTCAACCTTGCTTGATGAAAGGGAAGAGGACTTAACATACTGATGTAGCCTTCAGTATATATTACACCTCAATGTAATGAAAACAAAAATCTTCAGCATTGGACCAATAAATAATATCAAGATAAATGGAGAACAGATTGAAGTTGTCAGACTTCATTTTGCTTGGATCAATGATCAACACTCATGGAAGCAGTAGTCAAGCAATCCAACAATTTACTGCATTAGGCAAAGCTGTTGGACAGACCTCTTTAAAGTGTTCAAGAGCAAAGATGTCAGTTTGGACACTGAGGTGTGCCTGACCTAAGCGATGATGTTTTCAATAATCTCATATGTGTGTGACATTTGGAAAATGAATGAAGAAGACTGTTTAAGTGTTGATGCATTTGAGTTATGGAGTTGAAGGAGAATATTAAAGTACCATGGACTGCCGCAAGAACAAATAAACTTCTGTTGAAAAAAGTACAGCTAATGTGCTCATTCAATATTCCTTGGCTGTTTATATAAACCAAAAGGCTGCATTTTTAACGTGTGCCACTCAGGCATGCAGACTCTTGTCGAATTCTGTTTGTTCTCCTAGAAAGAATTGTGGTAGGAATTAAATATATGAATGTGTTATGAACCTCTATCTGACCTAGAAAGATTTTTTATTGGATTTGTGTATAGTTGCTTAGCAAACTTTTGATGTGTTCTTGGTTTAGTCTTCCTTTACAAATATTAACAGCTATTTATGCTTCTTTGGTTTAGAGAAGTTTCACAGTCCACCATACTAGAAAACTCACAGATCCGTTTGATAATCTGGGTTGCCTGCATGGCAGGGAATAAAGCTTGTCTTCTCTATTTTGTTTGAGCTCTCTTTTCTCAAGTTATTTCAAAATGAATGTCCCAGAACTTTGATGAAGGGTGGATTTCCACATATGCAACAAGGTAGATTTTACTTCCAAATGGCAAACCTGTCTTATTATCACCATGTTTTCAAGAAAAGAAAAATCAGTGTTTTTCTGTGTGTTTAGATGTTGAAACCTGGTTTCCTACTACATATAAAATCAGAATCCCAACCCTTGAGGATTTGCAAAGTTTTATTTTGTACATCAATTTATCTTCCTATGGGTCTAAAAGGTAATTTTTAAAATACCACACTGCTGGATCAAATGTAATAAATTGTGTTGGACATTTTATCAGCAGCAGCTCCCAAGAGTGACTGTTAATATGACATGACCCTTACCCAGATTCCAGGACTTGAAATAAGATGATGGTGGCAGGTAAGATCAATTTAATATGTCAAGGA
>NW_006408593.1:5272766-5273795 GCF_000296735.1 Chrysochloris asiatica | reverse complement strand
TCTCTCTCTCATATGCATGTGAAAGTTGGACAGTGAATAAGGAGGATCATAGAAGAACTGATGCATCTGAGATATGGTGTTGGAGGAGAACGTTAAAAGTATCATGGACCTCCA
Source organism: Chrysochloris asiatica (assembly GCF_000296735.1). NCBI lineage: Eukaryota > Metazoa > Chordata > Mammalia > Afrosoricida > Chrysochloridae > Chrysochloris > Chrysochloris asiatica. Next base: position 5,273,681 of record NW_006408593.1, on the reverse strand, counting down.
AAAGAACAAACAAATTTTTGTTGGAAGAAGTACCAACAGAATTCTCCTTAGACTTTGTATCTAATACTTGGACATATTATCAGAGGGACCAGTTACTGGAGAAGGACATCATGCTTGGAAAAGTGGAGGGTCAGTGAAAAAGAGGAAGATCCCTGAAGAGATGGATTAATACAGTAACAGTAGCAACGGGCTCATGCATAGCAACAATTGACAGGTTGGTGCAGGACCAGACAGAGTTGTGTTCTGTTGTGCATATGCTCACTATGAGTTGGTAGTGACTCAACAGCAACTTACAACAACAACAACAAGATGAATAATACAAATTACAAGCAGCTAGATGAGGAATTCTGATAGCATAGCGAATAACAAGTTGGGCTTCTAGCTGCAAGATCAATAGTTCAAATCTACCAGTTGTTCCACAGAAGAAAGATGAGGCTTTCTGTTCTTGTAGATTTACAGCCTTGGGAACCCTAAACAGGGACACTGAGTCAGAAGGAACACAACAGCACATAACCACTACTGCCAACAGATGAGTAATTGAGGATCAAAATGACTGCTTGGGTTCAAATTCACAGATTCAAGTGATTAGATTTTGAGATTTGCTATATACTATATGAATTCCTGGTGTTGTGCTGTAGGATGAGCACTGAACTGCCAAACACAAGGTCAGTGGTTTAAATGAACCAGCCACTCCTTGGACACCCTATTCATGGTCACTATAAGTCAGAACTCATTCAACAACACTAAACTATTGCTACTACTACTATCAAATCCAGTAGCATTGAGTTGATGCCAACTCATAGCAATCCATGCTATATAGGAGTTTCAGAGACTAAATTTTTTTTTCTTAAATGTTTTATTTTGAATTATGTGATAGTTTACATGGGAGAACATTAGTTTTACATTCATTCTATC
>NW_006408593.1:5255973-5271251 GCF_000296735.1 Chrysochloris asiatica | reverse complement strand
TGTGGTACTGCAGGACAATGTGTTAGGCTGCAAGGTTAGATTGAATCACATGGTCAGTGGTTCAGACTCTCCAGTCACATCTCAGAAATCTTATACAGGGTTGATATGAGTCGGTTCTGTATAGGGTTTCGGAGGAGCAGCTGGTGAGTTTGAACCACTGATCTTGTGGTTCAACAGAACCTTGAGGTCAAGTGTTTATGCTATGATCCCACACCAGGACTCCAGAAGCATTACAAAAGCCTTTCTAGTAGTCTCTATGCATCAAGGCCCTCTCCCCTCTCAGATCCATCCTCCACATTATTTGCAGAGTGGGCCATCCAAAATGCAAATGGACTATGTCTTGTTTCCTTTTTGAATTGGACTCTGACTGCTGATTGTCTCCAAGATAAAATCTAAGTTCTTTATCCCCACATTTGACTGCTCCTTGACTGACATTTTGTCTGCCTCTTGACCTTACTTTCTATCACTCCCTTCCTTGTACAATAGTGTCCAAACATTAACCAATACTAATGTGCTTATAGAGTCCTGGTGTGGTGCTCTGGGTTGATGCACTGGACAGCAAAGCCAGTTTGAATCACAAGGTTGGTGGTTCAAGCTCACCAGTTGCTCCTTGGAAACCCTATACAGGGTTGCTAAGGGTCAGAGCTGACTTGATGGCACTTAACAACAAAAACAACTATGTGCTTACAATCTAGCACAGATGCCGTAGCAGACCTGTTATTTCCAGTTCATATTCCCATTGCTTGTCCACATGCTATTTTTGCATGTTGCTAAATCAATCGTAATGTCAGCTGCCACCTCTTCTAACATCTTTTCATAAGCAGTCACTCCCACCACCACCTTGAGCTAAATAGTTTTCTTCTGGACTGTTACAACTTCTCTTAAACTCGAAATCTACTAGTCTAGTGAATTTATCTTGTTTGATGTTTTTGCCTGTTTCCTTGATGAAAACTCTGAGTAAAGAGACTTATTTGTTCATTTTTCAGGCTCACATTTAGACCTGTGCTTAGAATCTGGTTGATGCTCAACTAATGTTTCTTGAACAAAAATCAGCTAACATGTAAAGCATTCTACAAATAAGTGATTTGGAATGAAAATGCATGTGGGAGCAGAGAAAGAGAAGGCATCTTTTTCAGGAGTATTCATCATTTTCTACTTCTAGAAATGTACCTCAAGCTTAACAGGTTTGCCTACATATGATTTCTTACAATAGATATTCAGAATACAGTGTGGAAGGGGGAGTGCTTGAAGCAACAGATAGATGATCGTTTCCAAAGTCTGAAATTGCTGCAGAACTTTATGACCCAGCAGTAAAATGTACAATATGCTCGAAGAGTCTCCTTCCCTCTGCCCTCTTTCTTGGCCCCCACAGGAGTTTTGGATAAATTCCATTTGCCCTTAGGTAGAGAGGATGTTGCCTTATGGTTTACTGGCATGGACCTGCAAAATGGTTGGCAGGTCAATGCTGGAAAATGATTCATCTCAGTATAATGGGTTCAGACCCTTAGCTAAAAATATCATTTGCAAGGTGTTATTTAGAATCTCAGGCTTACCCACTGTAGAGAAAACACCAAACACCTTGACCTAATTTGGTTTGTTTGATAAGAATTCAGTTATTCTGCTATTAAATTCTCGTCTCTGGATAAGGATTTGTTAAGGGGCAGATGCTAGATTCCTCAACTAATGGGACTTTCTCCAAACAGGTGTTCTATTCACTTCTTGTGGAAGTGAGAAGGATGGCACGAAGGAGAACCAGTAGAAAGGAGGGCTTTAGAATAGGCTGAAAGGCAAACTGATTGAACTTTGATTGTTCAGGATAGAGTGACATGAAGAATAATGGGTGAATCTCATTCTGTTTGGTTGGCAATTTATTGGAGTGTAGGATTGTTAAATGATTCTGGTTTTCAACCGTCTAAAACAAAGGAGAAGAAACTTATTGTGATTGGTACTTAGATATCGGCTGTGATTTAAGGCCTGGGTTCTGAATACCCTGAGAATTTCTACCTGAAATAGATGAAATTCTAACTCAATATCAGGTTTTGTTTTTTCATTGAGAAAGTAATTTCCTAAGCGTTTTGTAAAACTATTTTGGTGCATTTGGGCTGCAAACCTAGGTAAAAGAATTACTAATAGATGGAAGTCTTGGCTTGAGTACAAATCAAAAGGTTCTACTGAGATTTCAGTGGGAAATTTTCTTTTTAGGCTTATGACCTTTTGAAAGAAAGATCATAAATCAGCCAGGCCAATGAGAACCTGAGAGTCTGGGTAACCGTGAATCCAGATGGCAGGGAGGCCCTTGAATGCTCTTTGAAACCAGCATTGCCAAGGTCAAGGGATTGAATATAAGTCTGGTTACAGTGAGTATATGTCTAAATCAGACTTCAGAGAGTCAAAAGCAGAGAAAGGAATCTACTGTGTCCCAGACATTTATGTTTTCTAATATATGGCACCTAACAATGACAACAACAGTATTCATATATATACACATACATACATGTTGTTGCTGTAACTGCTTTTTTACTGCTGAGTCAATTCTGACATTCAGTGACCCTGTAGGATGAAGGGGAACTGTTCCACAGGATTTTCTATGCTCTAATCTATGGAAACAGAGCACCAATTATTTTTTCATGCAGAGTCATAGGTGAATTCGAACTGTCAAGCTATCAATTAGCATCAGAGTACTTAATGATTGTGCCACTAGGTGTGTGTATAACCTATCTATCTATCTATCTATCTATCTATCTATCTATATATATATATATATATATGCACATCCACATTTATTGCATATATGTGAATGCATACATGTCCATGAACACAAAATCAACCTTTTCAGTGGCTCTTATCTTTAATTTTACATGATGCTCAGGATTGCTAAGTAAGTTATGATAGGGATCTGTGATTTAAATTTGTGTCTGGTTCAAAGACATAAATAATTTTTCCACTAACTTGTTGTTAATTGCTGTCCAGTCAATTCTGACTTATAGCAACTCTGTATTGGGTCTCCAAGGAATGGCTGGTGAGTTTGAACCACTGACCTTTCAGGTTCAAACTGACCTTGTGGTCTAGTGCTTATCTTACAGCACCATGCTTGGCTGCCTGTAGTAGGGTCATCTGGAAGCTTCTTTCAAAATAGAGCTTGCTTGAATAATCTGTCTTAAATAGATACTAGGAAATATGAATTTGCATGCAGGCTTGGACACCCTAATATCATATCACACTTTAAAGACAGGAGCATTGTATAGGAATAGAGTCATATAAAGTCAAGATTCTAAAGCTTCACTTCTGTCGGTCGACATTGGGCTGAACTACATGGGGATTTGGAGTCCTGATGTGGCGCTGTAAGCCCTCAATCCTAGGATTTGTTTGAACCGCAAGGTTGGCTGTTCAAACCCACCAGTTGCTCCTCGGAAGCCCTATACAGGGTCGCTATGAGTTGAAACCAACTCAACAGCACTAAAACAACAATGTTCAAAAGACTGAGCACCAATGTACTATGACTACACCATCAATGGTGTACTATGACTACACTGTCAATATGTCATTGGATTGGAGTTCTGGTGTGGTGCTGCAGGAAAATGCACTGGATCATTAGGTCAGTTTGAACTGCAAGGTCAGTGGTTCAATCACACTTGCCCCTCCTTGGCAACCCTGTATAGGGTCACTATGAGTCTAAACTGACTTGGTAGCTCTTAACAACAACAACAAGGTCATTGGATTAATCAAGAAACTGTGCTGAGGTGGCATGAACACAGGATGTTGTGAGAAACGTTAGATTCAAATTCTGACTGTGGCTCTTGGGAATTACTTTTTAAAAATGAACTCACGCAACTTTCTCAGTCTCTATTATCCTCATCACCCAAATGAGCATGATCCATATTCAATTTATTTTAAGTGATTATTTTGAAGAGCTAAATATATAGTACACCTCAACATGACTTGTAAGCTAAAAAGCATCATACAGAAGTTAAATTTTATTTAAAAATTTTTCATTATCTATCAGATTATCTTATTATGGGGACTTCAAATTGCCCACAGTAGTAGAACACAAATTTAGAAGCTATTGTTTGCTTTTGATGACATCGTTATCTCCCTTGTTCAAAGGAGACTATCTTCCCATATTTAGTTTTCTTTGTCTAGAATTAAAATTAGTTAGTAACCAACCACCAGCTGGTTGGAATGGATTTGCAAGAATAAGTTGTTTGGTGTAGTGTCTGCAACATACGATATTTCCTTAGATAATTAGGAGCCCTGATGACCCAGTGGTTAAAGTGCTTGACTGTTAACTGAAAAGTCAATATTTGAACCAATCAGCCACTCTGTAGGAGAAAGATGTGGCAGTCTGCTTGAACCACTGACCGTGGATTCAAACTAACTTTGCAGTCCAGTGCTTCAGCCCATACCAGGACTCCAGGCATATACGTGCTATATATACATATATGATGTATACTTATATGTATGATTTGTTGTTGTTGTTAAGTGCCGCCCAGTCAGTCTGACCCATAGCGACCCTGTATAGGATTTCCAAGGACCAGCTAATGAGCTTGAACCACCAACCTTGTGGTTCAAAGTGACTTTGCAGTCCAGCACATCAGCCCACAGCACCATACCAGGACTCCATGTATATGAATATCATGTACAAATAAACATCTAAATATTCATATTTGTATAATATACCAAGTATGCAAATAGTCAAATTGACTTCTAGAAGTTGTTTTAAAAGTATATGTGCTATGCAAGCAGGGAAAATATATTAGCTTTTTTTCTATCAGTTATTATTGACTGCACATAGCAACAACAACAACACTATTATCCTGTACATTTTCCTATCTTTACCCAAACTTTGTGAGGCAGGTTCCAGGTTTTGTTTCCAAATGAAAACACTATAAAGATAAGTAGAAGAAATCAATCATTTCTCTATGACATATGATTTGTAAGTGGCACAGCTCAGATTCAAATTTAGTTTGGTCTGATTACTGAGCCAAACATTTATTTATTTATTTATTTTTGACTAATGACATCATCCTTCACCAGGTATCTCATTATACACTTGCATTGGGTATTAAACCATGCATTGTTCTATTTAAAACTAGCTCCTGGGAGAATGCTGACTGCCCAGTGTCTAAGCTACTATGATTGTGTGGAAGCAGGTTTTCCCTAGATACATTCCAGAAATTGAATACACAGAGCCAGGGCAGCTGGTGAAAACTCAAAACTCTGTGCTTATCGTTCTGAACACAATTATTTTAAAGGCTTATAAAATGCTATTTCATATTTGCCTGTTAAAAGAACAGGAAAAAACATATACTACCAGAACATAAATATACACATAAATACTTCATAGCTATAATGTGAGGCAAACATGCTAGTTTCCATTTAGATACTAACCACAAATATACATATGAATGTATATTTTTAGTGAATTTTCGCTTTGGGATTTTATTTATTCTAGTTGGGAGACCTGGTGTAGCGTTGGACCACACAGGTCAGTTTGAAATGCAGGGTTGGAAGTTCAAACCCACCAGTCTCTCCTTAGAAATCCTATACAGGGTTGCTATGAGTCTGAACCGACTCAACTGGACTAAACAAGAATGAATAGTTGGGAGAAACTAAGAGAAAAACACACTTCAATTTGATTTAAACACATTATTCTGAAGGATTCTTAAAAACATAACCTAATTTATTATTTTGAGCAATTTGAAGAGAAAACAAGTGATATATTTTGCTCTGGGTTCCTCTTCCTCTGGTAACTGGCTTATATCACAAACATTTTATTTCACTTGGATTTTCTTATCACGATTGACAATCAATCATAGTCCCAAGAGTTTTTTTCTGGTTTTGATACATATGGTTTCTACTGCTCTTTTTTGATGTGTGATTGTAATTCAGCAATACTCGTATTTCTTGGTTTTACCTTTAGATTCTTAAACTAGATTGAATTCTAGTGACTAATTGTTCAATTTATTGAGTGCCTACCATGTGCCAGACAAAGAATAATCAGGAAGTGTATCTAATAGCAGCATAAGGAAATGACCATCTACCTTCATGGGAATTTGGAGAATCATGGTTATGATTTCAATTGGTTATGAAAATATATAAACTCCATTCCATGAATTGTTGAATAACCTTTTAAAAACTTCTGTCTGTTCGAATAGGAATGCGTTCTGGTGCCACAGTGATTTATGCTTTGGGCTGCTAACTGCAAGGTCAGCTGTTTGACTCCTCCAACTGCTCCTGGGAATAAAATGAGGCTTTCTGCTCCCATAAAGATTTACAGCCTGGGAAACTGTATACAGGGTCAATATAAGTTGGAACGGACTCCACAGCACATACCTACCACCATCCACATACCTACCACCATCAACCAGTACTACTGGTACTGGACCCCAATTTCAAGGTGGACATGATGCAGGTGCTTTATGTTGTTGTTCGCTGTTATAAAGTTGGCCCAAAACTCATGGCGACCCTGTGCTCAACTGAAGGAAATGCTTCCTGGTCCTAAGCAATCCTCATCATCAGTTATAGATTGGACCATTGTGCTCCACAGGGTTTTCATTGACTAGTTTTTAAAAGTAGTTCACCGGGATTTCTCCTTAGTCTGTCGAAGTCAGAAACTCTTCTGCATCAAGGAAACCTTCACTGAGGGGTGAGTGGTTGCTGCTTGTGAAGCGTACTGTGTGTGATTGGGCCCCTGATCCCCCTGTGGACAATGAGGATTTTACTGCGGAGCCACCACTGGCTCATAACTCTTTCTTATGGGGTTTTGAATGAGATCCTATCAAAATAATTGTATTCATTTATTTTTGCTCATTACTACCACTAATTGAATATTCCAAACCTGGTTGACGAAACCCTCTGTCAGTGTGAAGTCAGCTCATCCCTTGGGAAATAGTGTAATGTGTATGTGGCTAAAGTTAGATATGTATATTATTGAGAAAGTAGGAAAAGGGAAATCATTATCTGGTACTGTTGAATTTTACCTGAACTCCGTGATTACTAGAAGACAACATGACTAATGGTTCAGGAAAGTGACTGACTACAAATTCCCACTGAATGGTTTTCCTCTCTTCCAGATGCAGCTGGTGAAAGGGGTTTGGGGATGATGATGATGATAGGATTTTATGATTCAATTGTAAGAGATTGTTGTCAGGATTAATCGTGATAATCATCACTGTAATTGTTGAAGATGTATAGCTAAAAGCAGGGACTAGGTAATCTTTAATTTCAGGAACAGAAAATCCCAGATCCATCAAGAAGTTAAATCATGAGATCCTATCCAGAAAATCAACAACAGCAGAGACAGTGGCAGATGTGATGACATAGAGAGCTAGAACAACTGAGGACTCTAGGCCTGTGGACTGAAAAGCCTGTGTTTCTGTGGGCAGGAGGCTGGCTTGCAAAATGTGCCCTTTGGATATCTAAGTGAGTATATATTTTTTGTTTTGTGCTTGTACATCAAAAACAAATGAAGTGCAAAAGTGAAAAATAAAATAAAATATATGTTCAGTATTAGGGAAATAATTTGTATTCCCATATAATAATAAGGATACCTTAAGCTGTAAAATAGAAAATGGTAAGCATTCGACTACATGGTCAATCTGAACTGCAAGGTCAAGTATTTAAACTCACCAGCCACTCCTGAGGAGCTCTATGCAGGGGTTGCTATGAGTTAGAATTGACTTGACAGAGCTTAACAACAACAACAACAACAAATAATTACCCTTCCCATGTAACTAAGGTAAGATTCACAAATGTCTTTTGTTTATTGATGACAAAGTCAGACACAGACTCCCCAAGTTCTTATTTCTGCTTCACCAATGAGAAACTGAATTATTTTACCCTATTCATCAATCAGAAGAAAATTTCTTGTGAACCAAACTGTGGCTAAACTTCTCTCCATCTTCCATCCCTGAACATTTGGCCCTCCTTCAACTGGAGCCTGCATCCTACCTCTCTTAGAGTGTCCCTCCTGAAGAACAGACTGACCTCCATGTAAAACCTTGTGATTGACAGCTTGCCATGATGTCTCGGCTCTGGTAGCAAAGTGGTTACGAATCGGGCTGTTAACTTCAGGGTCAGCAGTTCGAAACTACCAGCTGTTCCATGGGAGAAAGATGAGGCTTTCTGCTCCCATAAAGATTTACAGCCTTGGAAACCTGTACGTGGTCACTATGAGTCGGAACCGACTCCACAGCACATAACAACAAAGATGTCTCCAGAGTCCTGGGGTGGTGCTTTGGGTTAATGCACTGGACTACAAACTTGGTTTGAAGTGCAGAGGTCTGCAGTTCAAGCTCACCAGCTGCTCCTAGGAAACCCTATATAGGGTCACTATGGGTCGGAACCGACTCGACGGCACTTAACAGTAACAGTATAATCTCTCCCTTCCATTTCTCTTCCCTACACCCAGTTTTTACCTAGTCTTGATTACTGGCATTCTGTATGAAAGGAAACACATTTCCCTAAGTCTTTGAGATAGTTGGAGATCTTATTAGCAGTGTTCTTCCTACTGTAGTAGAGTCTCCTCTCCTCTCCACTACTAGTCCTTTTACTCCTGGTCTTTCAGAGCAAAGGCTCAGTCTATCAGTCTGATAGCAAAAAATCATACTGTTAAAAAAAAATATATTCCTTGATAAAACACACACACAAAAAGCCTTAATTTACCTAGTGGTTAAAAATAGGGCTGCTAACCTCAAGGTTGGCAGTTCAAAACTACCAACAGTTCCACGGGAGAAAGATGAGGCTTTCTGCTCCCATAAAGATTTATAGCCTTGGAAACCCTATACGGGGTCACAATGAGTTGGACCTTACTCCATGGTACTTAACAACAACAACAGTATTCTAGATCTATTGAAGGATTTGAGAGAAACAAAACTTAAGGGAAAACATTTCTGTAATATTAAATGCCTACTTCACTTAATGTATTAGATTAAACAATAACCAGGGGCCTATGGTATTGAGATGTAGATGATACAACCTTGCTTTCTATAAGTGAAGAGGACTTAAAATCGTTACTGATGAAGATTAAAGGCCACAGCCTTCAGTCTGGGTTGCACCTCAATGTTACAAAAAGAACAAAAATCTTCACCAATGGACTATAACATCATGATAAATGGAGAAAAGATTAAAGTTGTCAAAGATTTCATTTTACTTCACTCTACTATCAACACTGATGGAAGCAACAGTCAAGAAATGCAAGTACATATTGTATTAGGCAAATCTGCTGCACAAAACCTTTTAAAAGTGCTGAAGAGCGAAAATGTTACTTTAAGGACTAAGGTGTACCTGACCCAAGCCCTGGTATTTTCAATATTCATATGCATGTGAAAGTTGGACAATGAATAAGGAAGACTGTAGCAGAATTGATGTATTTAAATTATGGTGTTGGAGGAGAATATTAGATGTACCACGGGCTGCCAGAAGAACCAACAACTCTGTGTTTGAAGAAGTAGAGTCATAATGCTCCTTAGAAGTCCAGATGGCCAGACTCCGTCTCTCATATTTTGAAGACATAGTATTATGAGAAACCAGTCCCTGAAGGGGAGCATCAAGCTTGCTTAAGTAGGGGGTCAGCAACAAATAGGAAGACCTTTAACGAGATGGTTTGGGACAGTGGCAATAACACTGTACTCAAGTGCAGGTTGTGAGGATGATGTAGGACCGGGCAGGGTTTTGGCTTGTTATGCATAGAGTCCTGTGAGTTGGAAAGGACTTGATGGCAACTAGCAACAACAACCACCTAAACTTAACTCATCAAAACTATTCTTGTTGCTGTTAGGTGCCATCAAGTTGTTTTCAACTCATGTTCTCGTTGTTAGGTGCCATCAAGTTAGTACTGGCTCATAGCGACCCTGTGCACAACAGAACAAAAAACTTGTTTTTTGTTCTGTTGTGCACAATTCTTGCCACACTTGAGCCCATTGATGTTGCTGTTTTGCCAATCCATCTCGCTGGTGGTCTTCCCCTTTTTCTTTGAGTCCTCCACCTTACCAAACATGATATCCTTCTCCAGTGACTGGGCCCTCCTGACAATATGTTTGACGTATGAGAGATGAAGTTTGGCTATCCTGGCCTCCAACGAGCACTCTGGCTGCATTTCTTCCAACACAGATCTGTTTGTACTTTTGGAAGCCCATGGCACTTTCAATATTCTCCAATACCATAACTCAACAGTTCTTCTACTGTCTTTGTTATTCACTGTCAAGCTTTCACATGCATATGAGGTTATTGAAAATACAATGGCTTGGGTTAGGCGCACCTTAGTCCTCAAGCTGACATCTTTCTTCTGGAACTGTTTAAAAAGGTCTTGTGCAGCAGATTTGCCTAATGCAATACGTCCTTTGATTTCTTGACTGCTGCTTCCAAGAGTGTTGATAGTTGATCCAAGAAGAATGAAGTCCTTGATAACTTCAATCTTTTTTCCATTGATAAGAATGTTGTTTATTGGTCCAGTGGTGAGGATTTTAGTTTTCTTTAAACTGAGATGCAATCCATACTGAAGGCTGTGGTCTTTGATCTTCATCAGTAACTATTTTCATCTCATAGTAACCCTGTATATAACAGAACAAAATCCTATATTTGAAACCCTTCTTATAGTTACTGTGTCAGTCCATATCACTGAAGGTCTTCCTCTTTTTTCACTGATGCTCTTCTTTACCAATCATGATGTCTTCCAGGGACCAGTCCCCAAAACACTTAAGATGGAGTTGGGGATTAGCTAGCTGGATTCAGATGATATTTGGTGCCAGATTCTTTTCAAACTTGTTAAAATGGGGCTAAACATGTATCTGAGAATGTGGTGGCTCTGAATGGTAAGCACTAGACTGAAAACCACATGGTTGGTGATTCAAGCCCACCAGCCACTCATAGGAGATAGATCAGCCATTTTGCTCCCACAAATATTATAACCGCAGAAACCATATAGAGGATTGATGGGAGTCAGAGCCAATTCAAATGAACTTAACAACAACACATGTACCTGAAACCTTTACAATGAAGATTATTTCTTTTAAGTACTTTATAATAGTCTAAAGTTAGAAGAAAAAATGCCTGATCATGTATAGAGCCTTTATAATTCCATCCTATTTTTTAAGAAAATATTGCTGCCACTTGAAGGTGCCCAGTATTCAGGATCAGGACCAGGTGGACTGAGGAATCTGACTCTCTCTATTGTATGTTTCAAGACTCAGCTTTAGAGAAAGGTCAATTTCAACCTGGTCTCTCTAAGGTAGTAAGAGGAGAAAAAGTGAAAAAGTGACTGCAGTGAAGGAGAAAAGGTATTGGGAAACCTAGAGATGTTAAGAGGATTCCATCTGTATGCCTGTATGCCTTTCTAGCGGATTACTAACCAGAGAGAATGAATGAAACTTGGAGAGGGACAAGGTGATTTCCTTCCATGTTTCTATTGTTGTTAAGTGTCAAAGAGTCAGCTCTGACTCAGAGCAACCCTAAATATGGTCTCTGAGACTATAGATCTTTGTAGGAGCAAAACACCTTATCTTACTGCAACAGAGCAGCTGGTAGACTCATACGACCGACCTTGTGGTTGACAGTTGAGTGTTAATCCTACACAGCCACAGTGCTCACTAGATATAACTGGTTGGATAAATGTAAACAAAGCATCCTGCCTTCCCCATGGACAAACAAGATTAGACAGGGACCCCACTATCACCTTTAATGATTCACCAGAATTCGCCAGCCCTGACTAGAGACGGGAAGGAACTTAAATAAGGTATCATCAAGGGCAGAGAAACAGGCATTTTCAGTGACTTTTAGCCACTCCAGATTTTCATCAATTTGTTCTGGAGTGAATAATGTGCTTTGTATTCAGTATGTTGCATTTATATCTTTATGTTAATTTTTTTTTTTTTTTTTTTTCTCAATCACCACATGGTAAGAAAAGGTGTCTTTAGTTATATATGATGCACAGAGCTTGAAAACATGTTGCAGCTTCTTGGAAAAGATCCATGATTTTTGATCATGCAAGTTTGAAAAGGGTAAAAAACAGGTAATTAAGGAATGAATTATGAGATATTAAGCTTGCAAGTAATAGATTACCTCTGCAGGGACTGACATTCTGATATGAGCAAGGGATCCTTTTGTATTTACATTTATCATTTTGAGTAAACATAAACTTTTAGTTTAAACTACATTTCCTAGGTTTCTATGGAAACTGTTAATGTGAGAAATTTCAAGAAATCTGTATGTATACACTATTGAGTATTATGCTTTTGTTTGAATGGGTTTTCAATGAAAGCTCTATTCCATAATATTTTTTTCTAATTACCAGTTTCTTCCCTCCAGGAATGCAGATTGGATATAGACTAGAACAGAGCAATCATGTAATGATCAGTTGGCATTAAAAATAAAATTCTGCTCTTAAAATTGCATTCAAGAATCACTAGAGCTATACCATTTTTTCCCCTAATACTAAAAATATGCTGAGTCAGTAACTTTAGTTATAGGCCCAAGATTGCAAAATATAATCCAGAGACAGAATGTAAATTATATTAGCCATATACTGTGGTTACACACTACAATGCATGTACAATTTTTGACTAGGAAATTGCCCATATGACTTTAAACAAAAATAGTTTACATATATACATAAGTTAGTCATTGTAGAATTAGCTTTTCTGTTATAAGTAATTAATGGCTGGAACTGTCGTGATCTTTAGATAAGTAGAAGATGCTTTGTGAGATGTTTAAAATGAAGACATCCATGTACATGGGCAAATAGTGTGAACACTGGACTTTCTATTACTTCTGGTAATGTACTTAGAATGAAGGCTGCCTATAGACACATATGCATGTGAGGGAAAGTGAGTACAGAATTTTGTTATATATTTTCTCTAGCTCCTACCAGGAGATGAAGTTGATGGAATGGGTATTGGTCTAGATTGGACATAATCTTCTATTATATCATCCATGAACATGGAAGGCGTGGCTAATGTGAAGCCAAGTTGCCATTTTTTCTATATATGATCCAGTGAGTCACAGCAATATTTTGCTGTGGTGACATCACTGTATTTGTGATATGAATAGCCTCTCATGCCTGCCTGGTCGATGTGGTAACTGTCAATGCTGGTTTCCTGTTTTAAAGCTCAAGTTGTATTTTTCTGGAAAACTTCTTAATAATAAAATTGTCCAAAATTGTAATACAGACTTTTTATTTAGACTCTAGCTATTTTCAAAGACTCCTGGTAGCATAGTGGAATATGAGTTGGGCACTAGGTCATCAGTTCAAATTTACCAGCTGCTCCAAAGAAGAAAGATGAGGCTTTCTGCTCCAGTAAAAATTTACAGCCTCAGAAACCCTATGCAGGGTCACTGTGGGTTGAAACTGAGTATGTGGCACCCAACAACTACCACCACTTAATCATTTTATAATATGGTAGCATTGTGACTAATAAGATTTAATATTAATTTCTCACTGCCACTGGTGCCTAGAATTGTTCTAGTCTTTGGAAATTTCTAGTAAATACATATATTTATCTTAACAAGGAGCTGACCATTAAGGCATAGATCAGACTTATGCACATGGAATAGAATGACAGTACAAAATAGTGATATTGGGTGATTTAAAAAATTCTTAGCCTATTCTGCAAGCCTGTTCATGTCTTGTCCATATTTACTATCTGCTATCCCCATGAAAGGAGTCCTGGTGAGGCACTGTGGGTTAATGTGCCAGACTACAAAGCCGTTTGAACTGCAAGGTCAGCAGTTCAAGCTCACCAGGTGCTCCTAGGAAACCCTATATAGGGTCGCTATGTGTCGGAACCAACCCGATGGCACTTGACAACAACAACATCCCCATGAAAGGAGTCCTGGTGTGGCGCTGTGGGTTAATGTGCTGGACTGCAAAGTCAGTTTGAACTACAAGGTTGGTGGTTCAAGCTCACTAGTTGCTCCTTGGAAACCCTCCACAGGGTCGCTATGGGTTGGAACCGACTCGATGGCATTTAACAACAACAACAACAACAATCCCCATGAAAGACCCTTGAATTAACATTCCAGTGATAAAGACATTCCATCTCTTCCAAAAGTTCCCTTTGCTGAGTCCAATTTATAGACTTTTTTTCTTTGCATTTGCTATTTGTTCTGGGAGAATACTCTCCTCCTTTCCATCCAATGTGCTTAATATTTTCTCTTGGTTCACTCTAAATTTAAGTACTACATCTGTGTGGAATTCTTTCATGACTCTTCACCCACCCTTGTCCATACAATTCTCCTTTGTAACAACTATTTCAATTAGATACATGCTTGTGTGATTTAAAAAAAAAAAAAAAAAATTACCTGATTGCTTCACAAGATTATATTGTCAATTAAAATGAAGACTGGTGATAATTGATCTCATTTTACCTCAAGTGCCTTACAAATTTATGGACTACATGCAAATGAATCATAATTATTGGTGAAGCACAATGTAGTAAGGAAAATCTGAAAGTGGACATTTCAGTGTGGAGCATGCTAATCTGCTTTGAGATGGTAACAGAGGGTGGAGATGAGATGCTTAGGTACCACATGGTTTTACTTCTTAGACTTTAGAAAAGACACGGACGGGAAGATTTTCAAAGGGATGAAAGAAATATACATGATGGTTGAACACACAGGCTTTGGAGTTAGGAAGCCTAAATTCAGAAATTGGCTGTACCAGTAACCAGTAAGCCCCAGGCACTTTATGTCTCTTCTCAAAGATTTGTTATCGATATAATAATGACCTATTTCATGAGTTGTTATAAAGTATAAAATAAGATAATGCAATATTTTTTTCTATCGTTTGCATTCTATGTTTATGATTTTTTTTTTTTTGTATCTAGGATTTACCAGTGTTGATTAATTGTCTTCAATTTTGTTTCATGTTTCCTTTTTTTTTTTAAAATAGCATCATGAATAAGAATATCTTCAAAAGTATGTTTTGTTCTGGTAGAGTTAAGTTTTTCTATTATACATTCAATATATACTTTTAGAAAAGTTGCCTTCTGAGTTGAAGGTGTGTCAGAATGTACTCCATAGAGTTTTGGTGAAAGGAGATGGATAAGACTCTTGTGGTTCAACAGTGAATAATTGCTGTCAGGACTGATTGTGAATGTTGCAAATGTAAAGGTAGATGTTTTGTAACAAAAGAAGGGATGTGGTTGATCTTGCAGTCCAGGAGCAGAGGACCCTGGTACCATCAAGGGAGAAGAGTGGAGTGCGGGACCCTACCCAGAGAGGCAGCGATGCCAGAGATGGAGGCAGAGACAATGATGTAAAGAGATGGAGTGGCTGAGGACTCT
>NW_006408593.1:5253395-5255633 GCF_000296735.1 Chrysochloris asiatica | reverse complement strand
AAAAAAAAAAAAAATCCAATCAAAATTTCTTCTGCTGGCTTTTCAATGCCACATGTATTGCCATAACAAATGGAAGGTGAAGTGTAAATGATATATCCTTGTGAATACATACTGCCTACTATCCTTTCATTAATGGAATTGTACACCATCAAACATCTGTTAGTCTTCCCCTAGTGTGTTATATATTCCTGAAGACCAGGGCAGAATCCTCTGCATTTGGCATATTTATAAGCACGATGGTCATTTAAGTATAATGGTTGTTGTTATTAAGTTGTCTCGGTTCCAACTCACAGCGACCCTCCTTAGCGTTTCCAAGGAGCAGCTGGTGAATTTGAACCACTGACTTTGTGGTTAGCAGTCCAGTGCTTAGTCTACAGTACCACACTACTTGTGAAATAAATATTTTTTAATTGGGAAGGAAATAGTGAAGAGTGTGTTACCAATTTCCTGTGCCTTTCTCCCTATTGCCCCTTCTCAAATTTTTCTCTTAGGCTGACTTGTCTGTTATCAGTCTGTATGAGGGGGATTCAAAATGTTTTGGGAAAAATTCCATTGTCTTTTAACTCCATTCTTCCATGAACTTTTGAAGTCCCCCAATAGAAACACGAGCTCTGGCAGCATAGTGGTTACGAATCGGGCTGCTAATCTCACAGTCAGCAGTTTGAAACTACCAGCGGTTCCATGGGAGAAAGATGAGGCTTTCTGCTCCCATAAAGATTTACAGCCTCGGAAACCCTGTGCAGGGTCGCTGTGAGTCGGAACCGAATCCACGGCACATAACCACCACAACAACAATATAATAGGGAAAAGAGTCCTATGTTCAAGCAACTTTAGAATGCTGTGCTAGACAAAGCTACAAACGAATCTTTGCTACAGAACTTTCAAGAGCCTTTTCAAAGCAACGGTGTATTATGACATTCTAAAGAGGAGTATATTATAAATATATGGCAAAGTCTTTTAACCACTCACATACTTCTTTTCTTCTAGGATATCCCATGCAGTTAGTACTCTAGAAAACATACTTTGGATATTATTAGCTTAATTGTTTTATAAAGACATTTATTTTAGAACATTTCAGGAACTTGCCACTTCAGTTACCCCAATTCGGTTTTGCTGAAGTAGAAATAGAAAATAGAACCAAGCAAAAGTCCCTTTAGTTATTTTTTTGCTGGGGGAGGGGAAACGTAGGAGGAATCATCTTAGAAGAAATTCACAGTCAGAAAGCCCTTTCCATGTTTGCGTAACCACTGTTTCTTTGAGGAAAAACCTCCCTTTGTAGGGCTTCTGCTTACAAGTCCAGGATGAGAAGAATAGGTTTCATTTTTCATTGGAAGGGATAGCATCTGCATTTTAGGGAACACCGACCTCTCCATTCTATTAAATATTAATGACTGGCATTGCAATTTCTCTCTTTAATATGCTTTGTTTAGATGCATGGCCAACCCAAGAAAAGGAACACCCCCTTGGGACCTGATATAGAATATAATTTGCTCTTGCAACTTTCATGGGATATATGGTAATAAATGAAAAGTTGTAATGAATATGTATGGAAGTCTCCAGAACCTTCTCCTATCTCCTGTGTTCCTCAGAACACATAGTTTGTCACCCCTACAATTTCCTGTTGTGGTGCTGCAGATTAATGCACTTGACTACAAGGTTAGTTTGAACCTCAAGATCGATGGTTCAAACTCAGCAGCTGCTCCTTGGACACCCTACACAGGGTCACTATGAGTCGAACTTACTCGAAGGCACTTAACAACAACAACAACAAACAATTACCTAAGAAAATATGTGTGGAGAGTGGTGTTCATCTAGATGACTAAGCACACTCCACATTTCTTTATTACATGTTTTCCCTTCATTGTTTATTTCAAAAGTTCATTAAACAAATTTCTTTTGAAGACACCTATCTATTCTAGATTCCATTCGATAGTTTTTAAAATCTTGTCAGGAATGCATATTTCTCTCTGGGATGCTGCTGCTTCAGTTTCTAGTGCAGAGACCCTGAATGAGGTCAGCTTTCACATACATATGAGGCAGTTGAAAAGACCATGGTTTGGGCCAGATGCATCTTAGTACTCAAACTGGCATCTTTTAAAGAGGTCTTATGCAGCAGATTTGCCTAGTACAATGTCATTTGATTTTCTGGACTGTTGCTTCTGTGAGTGTTGTTTGTTGATCCAAGCAAAATGAAGTCCTCCACAACTGTTATTTTTTTTTCCATTTAGCGTGATGTTG
>NW_006408593.1:5242586-5252847 GCF_000296735.1 Chrysochloris asiatica | reverse complement strand
GAATATTGTCATATATAGTGCAGGAAGATGAGACCCTCTGCTTAGCAGGCCCTCAAACTGTGACCGGGGAAGAGATGCCCCCTCCAAGCAGAGTTGACCATGATGATGTGAATGAAGTAGAGCTCTTGGGACCTTCATTTGCTGAGGTCCACAAATCAAAATGAAGAGAAGCAGCTGCAAACATCCATTAATAAGTGGAACATAGGATGTATGAAGTATGACTATAGGAATATTGAAACTTGTCAGAAATGAAATGGAATGAATAAATATTGATATCCTAGGTATTAGCTGAAATGGACTAGTATTGGTCATCTGGAATCTGACAATCACATAGTTTATTATGCTAGGGATCACAAATTGAAGGGGAATGGCATTGCATTCATCATCAAAAAGAACATATGAAGATCAGTCATGAAGTACAACGCTGTCTGGAATGGGATAAGATCCATAATTCTACAAGGAAGACCAGTTAATACCAATAAAGCCAAGGATGATGAAATTGAAGAATTCTACCAACTTCTTCAGTCTGAAATTGATCAAACATGTAATCAAGATGTACTGATAATTACTAGTCATTAGATTGCAAAGCCTGGAAACAAAGAGGTAAGATCATTTGTTGGAAAAATCTGGCCTTGGTGATAGGAATATCTATCTCATGATAGAATTTTGCAATACCAATGACTTGTCCATCGCAAATACCTTTTTAAAACAAAATAAAAGACGACTGCACACATGGACTTCACCAGATGGAATACACAGAAATCAAAATGACTACCTCTATGGAAAGAGACCATAGAGACTGTCCAGGGACAGACTGTGGAACAGACCATCAATTGTTCATATGCAAATTCAGGCTGAAGCTGAAGAACATGAAAGTAAGTCCATGTGAGTCAAAATATGACCTTGAATATATCACGCCTGAATTTAGAGATCATCTGAAGAACAGATTTGATGCATTAGACACTAAAGACTGAAGACCCAAAGAGTTGTTGGATGACATCAAGAACATCATACAGGAAGAAAGCAAAAGGTCATTAAGAAGACACAGAAAAATGGAAAGACCAAAATGAATGTCCAAAGAGACTACGAAACTTGCTCTCCAGCGTAGAGATGCTATAGCAAATGGAAAAAGTGAGGATGTACAAGATGTGAACAGAAAATTTCAAATGACAGCTTGAGAATACAAAGTCATATATTAGAAGAACATGTGCAAAGACCTGGAATTGGAAAACCCAAAGAGAACAACACACTCAGCATTTCTCAAAGTGAGGGAACTAAAGGAAAAAAAAATCAAACCTTGAATTGATATATCGAAGGATTCTATGGACAAACTTTTGAATGATGAAGAAAGCATCAAAAGAAAATGGAAGGAATACACAGAGTCACTGTACCAAAAGGAAATGGACGTTGTTCAACCATTTCAAGAGGTAGCATATGATCAAGTGCCAATGATCATGAAGGAAGAAGTTCAAAGTACACTGAAGTCATTGGTAAAGAACAAGGCACCAGGAATAGATGGAATAAAACTCTCAACAAGCTGATGTGGCGCTGAAGGTACTTACTTATTTATGCCAAGAAATTTGGAAGACAACTACCTGGTGAACTGACTGGAAGAGATCCATATTTGTGCTTATTCCAAAGAGAGGTGACCCAATGGAATTTGGAAATCATTGTACAGTATCATTGATAACACATGTGAGTAAGGTATTACCAAAGGTAATACAGAAATGGCTGCAAACATATATGAACAATGAAATTCCAGAGGTTCAAACTGGATTCAGAAGAGGACATGGAATGAATGATATCATTGCTGATGTCAGATGGATCATGACTGAAAACAGAGAATACTAGAAAAATACTTACCTGTGCTTCATTGACTACTCAAAGCTTTTGATTGTGTGGATCATGACAAACCACAGACAACATTGCGAAGTATGAGTATTCTGGAACATTTAATAATGCTCTTGAGGAACCTGTATATAGACCAAGAGGCAGTTGTTAGAACAGAGCAAGGAAACACCGAATGGTTTAAAATTAGGAAAGGTGTACACCAGGCTTGTATTCTTTCACCATACTTACTAAATCTGTATGTTGAGCAAATAATCTGAGAGAAGCTGGATTGTATGCAGAAAAATGTGGCAGGATTGGAGAGAGACTCATTAACAACCTGATACAACCTCACTTCCTGAAATCAAAAAGAACTTCAAATACTTTCTAATGAAGATCAAAGATAACAGCCTTAGGTATGGGCTGCTATACCTCAATGTAAAGAAAGCAAAACTACTCATCACTGTACCAATAGATAACATCCATATAAATGGAGAAAAGATTGAAGTTATCAACCATGGAAACTGCAGTCAAGAAATCACAGGAAGTATTATATCAAGCAAATCTACTGCACAAGATTTAAAGTGTTGAAGAGCAAAGATGTCAGCTTGAGGACTAAGATGTGTCTGATCCAAGCCATGATATTTGCAGTAACCTCATATGCATGACTAAGTTGGACAATAAATAAGGAAGACCATAGAAGAATTTATGTATTTGAATTATGGTATTGGTGGAGAATACTGAAAGTACAAAGGTCTGCCAAAAGAACAAACTGATAATTGTTGGAAGAAGTACCTCGAGAATGTTCCTGGATTGCCAGACTTTGTCTCTCATACTTTGGACATATTTTAAGAAGGGACCAGTCACTGGAAAAGGATATCAGGTTTGGTAAAATGGAGGGTCAAAGAAAAAGAAGAAGACCCCTAACAAAATGGATTGGCACAGTGACAGCAGTGGTGGGCTCAGGTATAGCAGTAATTGTGAGGTTTCCACAGGAATGGGCAGAGTTTCATTCCATTGTGTATAGGGTCCCTGTGATTCTATACCAACTTGATGGCTCCTAACAACAACAAAACAATAGGCTCCCCTTGTTCTGTTCTAAAAACTGCCTCTTGATCTGTGTACAGATTCCTCATGAACATAACTAAGTCGTAATATACTAATTGGGAAGCTTTGCATAGTATAAAGCACAAGTAGGTATCTTTCTGGTATTCTCTACTTTCTGCCCTGATCCATCTGACATCAGCAATGATAATCCTAGTTCCACATCCTCTTCTGGGTCCTGCTTGAAGAACATAGAATATTTATGGTCTACAGAATAGCATATGTAGATTATTTATTGATTGATTGATACAATAAATCATGCATACTCGTATGCTGTTGTTTTTGTTAAGAGGCGTTGAATCAGTTCCAACCCTTAGTGACCCTGTAGAGGTTTTCCATGGTGCAATTGGTGAACTTGAGCTGGTGACCTTGATTTTTAATTTATTCTAACCAACCTTGCAGTCCAGTGCATTAACTCACAGTGCCACACCAGGGCTCAAATGGGCAAATCTCATTATTCCTCCCATCCCCATCTACCCAATTACCTATGTCCTCAATCAGAGATCAATTTATACTATCTACTTTTTTCAAGTCTGGTTATTTAGCAATTAGTAAAAGATCCACATTCATCCTTGATCCCTAAGCTTTAAAGAAGCAGAGGTAGAACCCAGTAAAAGTCAGTTCAGGCCTTTTTTTTATGCAAACATGGCCCTTTCCCCTGAATGATCACAGAAACTGTAGTCCCAGTGGTCTAATTTGTTGGAGAAAGCTATTTCTGGGTCAACAGGAAGATACAAATCACAGTCACTAGTAATTCTTAGTTCAAATGTCTGTTAATGTTTCTAAGCAACAGTTAACAGAAAAGTAGTTAAACATGTTTAAATGATTCCTTCCTCATTCTTGTTTTCCAAATAAATATTTTAATTTTCAATTGTTGCTATTGTTGTCAGGTGCCATCAAGTTGATACTGACTCATAGCGACCTTATGTACAGCAGAACGAAACACTGCCTGATCCTGGGCCAACCTCACTAATATTGCCATGTTTGAGCCCATTGATGCTGCCACTTTGCCAATCCATCTCACTGGGGATCTTCCTCTTTTTATCTGACCCTCCATCATACCAAACATGATATTCTTCTCCAGTGACTGGTCCCTCTTGACAATATGTCCGAAGTATGAGAGACAAAGTTTGACCATCCTGACCTCCAAGGAGCACTCTGGCTGCACTTCTTCCAACACAGATCTGTTGGTTCTTTTGGCAGCTCATGGCACTTTCAATATTTACCTCCAACACCATAACTCAAAAGCATCAATTCTTCTATGGTCGGTCTTCCAGCTTTCGCATGCCTATGAAGTTATTGAAAATACCATGGCTTGGGTCAGGAGCACCTTAGTCCTCATGCTGATATCTTTGCTCTTCAATACTTTAAAAAGGTCTTGTGCAGCAGATTTGCCTAATGCAATACATCATTTGAGTTCTTGATTGCTGCTTCCAAGAGTGTTGATAGTTGATTCAAGAAGAATGAAGTCTTTGACAACTTCAGCCTTTTTTCCGTTGATAAGAATGTTGTTTATTGGTCCAGTGGTGAGGATTTTTGTTTTCTTTACTTTGAGATGCAATCCATACTGAAGGCTGTGCTCTTTGATCTTCATCAGTTAGTATTTTAAGTCTTCTTCACTTTCAGCAAGCAAGGTTGTATCATCTGCCTATCGCAGGTTGCTAATGAGTCTGCCTCCAATCCTGATGCCATGATTTTATTCATAGAAACCAGCTTCTCCAATTATTTGCTCAGCATCCTGGTTGAATCAGCATACTTGTTGAATAAGAATAAGATTTTAGATAATAGTTGACTCTTATTTCCTCTAGGCACAATGTGACAAATTCAGACTTCTTTTCTGGAATATTAGTCCATACTATATAAACATTGAAATTATATCACAATCTATGAAAAATAAATATATGATGTTATTGGTGGTAGTGATGGTGATTGGGTGACATGGAGTCGATTCCAACTCATTGTGACCTGAGGCTATAAATATGTATGGGAGCAGAAAACCTTATTTTTTTCCCACCGAATGACTAGTAGTTTCTATCTGTTGATCCAGAGGTTAACAGCCCAACTTGTAACCGCTGTGCTTCCAAAGCTTCTTGTATTATGTTATTAATAGCATTTATTATATAAATCAAATAAAATAGTATGAAAGCTTTTTTTGTATGTATTCCCTTTGGAGGCTTTGTTTTAGATTTTGAGCTGGACTTGCAAAGTGTTTTAAAACACAGGAATAATTGTATTTGTTCTGAAGAGCCTTTCCTTGGTATCCTGATTAACCTATATATATATAAAGGAAAAGGAAGGTGTGCTTGTTTGCTATAAACATATTTGATATATAACCAAAATTATTTTCTCATTTTCTTTGTACCCTTTAAAATCATTTCGGCACACATTTATGTATGCTGATTAGTGAAATAATCATTTGGAAATGTATTGAAACAATACATTTTGCTGAGAGAGGAACATCTTCCATGGCTACATTTTATTTTATTTTCCTTTTATCATCCATTCCTGTCAAAGTCTCTTAAATTTCAACCAGCTCAGTTCTTGAGTTGTCAGGGAGCACTGTGGCTCTGCAGGATAAACAATGGATGACCAACAAATAACAACAACCACAACTTGAGTTGTTAGATGTGTTGGCGTGGAGATGATTTGTGGTTCTTCGGTGGCTGGGTGGAGTCCTGATCTGGCACTATACTATAAACACTGAACTGCAAACCACAAGGTTGGTGATTCAAACCAACCAGTCATTCACTGGAAACCATATACAGGGTCACTATGAATTTGAACCAACTGACTCAATGATACTTAACAACAAAAACAACAAACAGGCAATTGTACATATTCTTTTGGTTCAGTGATAGGAAGAAGCTTATAATTTATGATGAAACAGGCTGTAAAAGTTGAAGTACTTTTAAGGCAAGCTTTTATAATTTGGAGTCACATGTAATTAATCCCTGAGAGGAAACTAGACCTTCTTTGTGTAAGGCGCAGAAAAGCAGAAGTGAGTATTTGCTGAAGAGAGCACCTTCAGCAACCTAAATTTGTTGCATGTGGTATCTCTCTTATTTTGTGTCAAAAGATAAAAGAAAAATCCACAGGGCCAATGACCCAATGGAGTCCTGGTGTGGCACTGTAAGGTAAGCCCTGGACTTCTAACCATGAGTTTGGCAGTTGAAACCGACCTAGTCGGAACCAAGTTGTAGGCACTTAACAACAGCAGCAATGACCTGAAAGAAAATTATACAAACAACAACAGAGTTGATTCTATCATTTCATGTTAACTCCATTGGTAAGAGAGGGATTCCTGCCTAGAGGTTTCGGTATGGCCAACATGACACCATTGCTGAATGCACTTTAATAGTCACTCCAAGTAACCTAGGACCACATGGGATTTTACTTGGTGATAGAGTGACCAACAAGAACCTGTGGGGAGCAAACTCTATAGTTTCGTGGGAGCAAACTCTATAGTTTCTAGCAGTTGTGATGGTATCCTATGAAAAAATGGGCTTGGTATATATGGAAAAGGAGCTCTGGTAGCATAGTAGTTATGAATCGGGCTGTGAACCTAAAGGTAAGCAGTTCAAAACTACCAGCTGTTCCGTGAGAGAAAGATGAGGCTTTCTGCTCCCGTAAAGATTTACAGCCTCAGAAATATATATACAGGGTTGCTAAGGGTTGGAATCAACTCGACAACACTTCACAACAACAGCATATATGGATAATTAGTTTGGCTGACAGGGACTTAAAACCCACTGCTTGATAATGATCAGGAAGTGTACTTGCTCCCCTTGGTAAAAAAGTATTGTTTATGAGCAGATTAGGGGGGAACTTGAGGTCAGACCAAGACCCACTGATTTCACTGGTTGTCAAGGTAACATGTTGTTGTTGTTGTTGTTAAGTGTTGGTGCATAGGTTCCGACTCATAGTGACCCTGTATTGGGTTTCCAAGGAACAGCTGGTGGATTTAAACCACCAACCTTGTCATTCAAACTTACCTTGCAGTCAAGTTCTTATCCTACAACGTCCAATTATCCTTAATTTTAGGCATTGGACCACAAAAGTCAGTAGATAGATTTAAAACTTATAAGAGAGTTAAAGATCTAATAAGTGTTCTCATGCATGGATCCCAGGATTAGTAACAGTGGAGGTAATGCTACTAGATGTAATAGTATCTGTGCCATTATAATGCCAGTGATAGAGATGGTGATGGTGGTGGTAAGTTCTGCCAGTGGGTTCTGACTCACAGGGACCTTGTTTAGAGTTTCTGAGGAGTGGCTGGTGCTCTTGGACTTGTGATACAGTGCTTATCTTACAGCTCCACGCCAAGAGTCTACAGACATGGTGGTAGAGGCAGAAGTAATAAGTAAAAGTCACTGAAATTCATAAGGAAATTATTAACCTTGCCAGCTCAGGGTTTTTTCTTAGAAAAAGAAGATGCATGGCCGCCAATGCTTCTCCTATTCAAAAATTTTATGAGCTTATGACTCTTTTGGGGAAGTCTGTAATTATCCAACATGAAAAATTTAAATCAAGGTGATCCTTTAAGCACAAGATAATACAAACATCCAATGAATTTTTAATTATCAACAAGATTTCTTCTCGTTCTTTTATTCTAGGAAATTTCAAAACAGAATATGGATTACCTAGTCAAATCAAAAGACATGGTGGTTATAGCTCTGTTTTAGTAAGAAATGTCTAAAATAAGAGGACACAGTAATAGACAGAACCTTCATTTGAGGCACAGTTCACATTGAATACTATACTTGAAGTAGAGTATGATAAAGGAAATATTTTCCGTATTAACAGTGTTTCAGTTGTTAACAATTGTAAATTGCTAAGTGCTTTATTCTTACCAATATGCTTGGAATCAAATAAAACATGCAAGTTCAATGTTGTTGTTGGTAGGTGTCATTGAGTCAGTTCTGACCCATAGCTGTATAGGGTTTCCAAGGAGCATCTGGTGGGATTGAACCACCAACCTTGTGTTTAGCAGTTCAGATCTGTCACAAAACCAAGGCACAATACGTTTTCACAATTGAGTTTTTTTTTAAAAAAAAAATAATAATAATAATATGCTATAAGTGAATTCTGGTGTGGCACTGTAGGATAAGCACTGGACTACAAGGTTGGTGATTTAATTTCACCAGCTGCTCCTTGGAAACCCTACACAGGGTTGCTGTGAGTTGGAACTGACTCCATGACACTTAAAAACAATATTAACAACAGCAAAAGCTAAAAGTGGGAAGTGTTAATTTACATGGGACAATTATATATACCTATGTACTTTGGTATATATATAGCCCTAGTGTTGCTGTGGTTAGGTATTGAACTTCTAACTACAATGTCAGGGGTTTAAGCTCACCAGCCATTCCACAGGAGAAAGATGAGACTGTCTGTTACCATAAAAATTTAGTCTCTGAAACTCCTATATAGCATGGATTGCTATGAGTTGGCATCAACTCAATGCTACTGGATTTGATAGTAGTAGTAGCAATAGTTTAGTGAATGAGTTCTGACTTATAGTGACCATGAATAGGGTGTCCAAGGAGTGGCTGGTTCCTTTAAACCACTGACCTTGTGTATGGCAGTTCAGTGCTTATCCTACAGCACCACACCAGGAATGCATATAGTATATAACAAATCTCAAAATCTAATCACTTGAATCTGTGAATTTGAACCCAAGCAGTCATTTTGATCCTCAATTACTCATGTGTTGGCAGTAGTGGTTATGTGCTGTTGTGTTCCTTCTAACTCAGTGTCCCTGTTTAGGGTTCCCAAGGCTGTAAATCTACAAGAACAGAAAGCCTCATCTTTCTTCTGTGGAACAACTGGTAGAATTGAACTATTGATCTTGCAGCTAGAAGCCCAACTTGCTATTCGCTATGCTATCAGAGTTCCTCATCTAGCTGCTTGTAATTTGTATTATTCATCTTGTTGTTGTTGTTGTAAGTTGCTGTTGAGTCACTACCAACGCATAGTGAGCATATGCACAACAGAACACAACACTGTCTGATCCTGCACCAACCTGTCAATTGTTGCTATGCATGAGCCCGTTGCTCCTGTTACTGTATTAATCCATCTCTTCAGGGTCTTCCTCTTTTTTGCTGACCCTCCACTTTTCCAAGTATGATGTCCTTCTCCAGTAACTGGTCCCTCTGATAATATGTCCAAGTATTAGATACAAAATCTAAGGAGAATTCTGTTGGTACTTCTTCCAACAAAGATTTGTTTGTTCTTTTGGAGATCCATAATATTTTTAATGTTCTCCTCCAACACCATATCTCAGATGCATCAGTTCTTCTATGATCCTCCTTATTCACTGTCCAACTTTCACATGCATATGAGGTTATTGAAAATACCAGGGCTTGGGTCAGGTGCATCTTAGTCCTCAAACTGACACCTTTGATCTTCAACACTTTAAAGGGGTCTTGTGAAACAGATTTGCCTAATGCAATACTTCCTTTGATTTCTTGACTGCTGCTTCTTGAGGGTTGATGGTTGAACAGAGACAAATGAAGTATTTGACAACTCCATTCTTTCCTCCATTTATATGGATACTATTTATTGGTCCTGTGGTGAGGATTTTTGTTTTCTTTACATTGAGTTGCAGCCCATATGGAAGGCTGTAGTCTTTGATCTTCATCAGTATGTATTTTAAGGCTTCTTCACTTTCAACATGCTAGGTTGTATCATCTGCATATTGCAGGATGTTGACGAGTCTTCCTTCAATTCTAAAGCCATGTTCCTCTTCATGTAATCTAGCTACTCGGATAATTTGCTCAGCATACAGACTGAATAAGTATGGTAAAAAAAAATATGTCTTTACATTTTAAACCATTTGGTGTTTCCTTGTTCTGTTCGAACAACTGCCTCTTGGTCTATGTACAGGTTATTTATGAGCATAATTAACTATTCCATAATACTTGTTCTCTGAAATGTTGCCCATAGTTTGTCAAGATCCAAACAATCAAAAGCCTTTGTGTCACAGAGACAGAAACAGATTAAAAGGCAAAGGATGGGGAAAAAATATACCAAGCTAATTGCAATAAAAAATGAACAGGAATGGCAGTGCTAATCTCGGATAAAATAAACTTTAAGGCAAGAGCCAGCATAATAGATAAATATGGACATTATCTCATGATTAAAGGGACAATTGAACAAGATGAAATAACCATATTAAATGTCTATGCTCCCAATGAAAGAGTGCCAAAATATATAAAATAAACTCTAATAGATTTGAAGAAAAAATAGATGAATCCACAATAATAGTGGGTGATTTTAATACACCACTTTCAAAAATGGATAGAACAACCAGAAAGAAACTTGACAAAGA
>NW_006408593.1:5237507-5240981 GCF_000296735.1 Chrysochloris asiatica | reverse complement strand
CATCTTTCTCCCGCGGAGCGGCTGGTAGTTTCGAACCGCTGACCTTAAGGTTCGCAGCCCGATTCGTAACCACTACGCTACCAGAGCTCCTTATGTACTGCTGGCAGCTAGTTTTAAATTATCTTTAGTAAAATTTTACTTGCATGCGACATTAATGATATTTTCTGATGATTCTGTATTCCATTGGATCAGGATAAATACTCAGGTTCAAGTATTAAGATAAAGAACCTTATTGTTGCTCTTGTTGAATCAAACACAACCTAGTAAATCCTATTTTCATGAGTAATCCCTTGATTTCTTTTTAGCTCAATTTCTGCCCAGTAATTTGTTGTAAAGATGGTTCTGATGGTAGCTGATGGTAGTTGTTGTTTTGTGCCATTAAGTCAGTTCTGATTCTTAGTGATCCAATACAGAGTTTCTGAGTGAGGCTGGTGGGTTTGAACTGCCAACTTTGTGCTTTCCACTTCATTGCTCATTGGTAGATTGTGACAATAGTAAAGTCATAATAAAATATTTTTCTTAATTTTTTTAAGTTAATGGGTTAAACAATTGGCAAGGATTATTTCAATTAATACTACCAATAGTTCTATAATTTTAAGTGAATCATAAATCTAAACATAAAAGATTTGACCATTAGTCTTCCAGAAAAAAATGAAAGGAGATTATTTTCCCATTCAGATCAGCATAGATTTCTTATTCAGGAAGTAAAAGTAAAATCATGAAAGGGAAATAAAAGGATACATTTGACTTCATCAACATTAAATGATCCTACATAAAACAGGACATTAAGTTATATTAATAAAATGAATACACAGAATAGAAAAATTAGTTGTTGTTGTGGGTAAGTGCTGTTGAGGCAATTCTGACTCATAGCGACCCTGTATAGGGATTCACTGTATAGGGAACCACTGACCTTGAAGTTCAAACCGACCTTGAAATCCAGGGTATTGAACCACAGTGCTACAACAGGACATCAGAAAAAGAATACTGGATATATTTTCAACATGAATATTTTTTAAAAATGTATACAGACTTTGTTTTAAAGGTGTCAACAATAGATCTGTTAACAGTATATGTTAGTAATAAATATGTATTTCAAGTCCTGGTGTGTACTGTTAGTTAATGCGCTAGACTACAAAGTCTCTTTGAACTTGGAGGCCTGTGATTCAAGTTCACCGGCTGCATCTCATGACTATGGGTCTGAACCCGACTCTACAGCTCTTAACAACATAACAATATTTCAATATAATAATCAGAGTCATAAGATTTGAAAGAATGTTTTATGAGACAAGATATACAAATGGGCATGTTATTGTTGTTGCTAAGTTCCACCATGTCAGTTTCAAGTCATAGTGACACTACAGGGTTTCCAAAGAGCAACTGGTTAATTACATTGTGATTCTCATTCCAGTGCTGATCCTACAACACGATGCTAGCAGTCTACAATGAACATAAGCATATAAAAATGTGCTCTATACCATTGTTGTTGATGTTGTTAGGTGCCTACGAGTTAGTAGCAACTCATAGCAACCTTATGCACAACAGAATGAAACACTACCTGGTCCTGGGCCAACCTCACAATTGTTGCCATGCTTGAGCCCATTGATGCTGCCACTTTGCCAATCCATCTCACTGGGGGTCTTCCTCTTTTTCTCTGACCTCCACCTTACCAAACATGATATCCTTCTTCAGCAACTGGTTCCTCCTTTGACAATACATCTCAAGTATGAGAGATGAAGTTTGGCCATTCTGGCCTCCAAAGAGCACTCTGGCTGCACTTCTTCCAACACAGATCTGTTTGTTCTTTTGGAAACCCATGGCACTTTCAATATTCTCCTCCAACACCATAATTCAAAAGCGTCAATTCGTCTATGGTCTTCCTTATTCACTATCCAGCTTTCATATGCAAATGAGGTTATTGAAAATACCATGGCTTGGGTCAGGCACACCTTAGTCCTCAAGCTGACATCTTTGTTCTTCAACCCTTTAAAAAGGTCTTATGAGCAGATTTGCCTAATGTTGTTTGATCTCTTGACTGCTGCTTCCGTGATTGTTGATAGTTGATCCAAGAAGAGTGAAGTCCTTGACAACTTCAGTCTTTTCTCCATTGATAAGAATATTGTTTATTGGTCAAGTGGTGAGGACTTTTGTTTTCTTTGCTTTGGTCATTATGAAATACTGATGAAAACCATGATGAAATACCATTTCTCAGTGGCACCATAGGATAAGCACTGGACTGCAAGTTCTGTTTGAACTGCAAGGTCAGCAATTCAGATTCACCGCCTCTCCTTGGAAACCCTATACAGGATTGTGATGAGTCGGAACAACTCACTGACAAGTAACAGCAACAAAACCAAAACCACTGCCATTGAGTGAATACTGAGTCAGTCACTCTGTGTAGGGTTTCCAAGGCTGACAACCTTACAGGAGCAGAAAGCCTCATCATTCTTCAAGGGCAGAGCTGGTGGGTTTTAACAGATGACCTAATAGTTAACACTCCAGTGCTTATCCTATAGCACTCCCAGGGCTCCTAGAATAGCTAAAATGAAAAACACTAGTACTGTCTGAATTTGAGAAGAATGATGAAAAACTGAAATGCTTATATATTATGAGTGAAAATGCAAAATGTGCACTGACTTTTGCCCTTGTTATGAATCTCCCTGAATATTTCTAAGTGCTATGGAATAGTGAAACGCGTTAGTATTCGGAAGACCTGAATCACTCATTATATCAATATTTTCTAAATCTTCAATCCTAATGCTATAGAATCACATGTGAGTAAAAGATACTTTTAAGTATAATGTAGTCAAAAGATGTCAGTGTAACAGAATATTAGAAAATTGATACCCTTTGAGATTTTATAGTTTAGCCACTTGCCTAGCTTTAGTATAATTGTTGTTGTTGTTAGGTGCCATTGAGTTGGTACCAACTTATAGTGACCTTATGCACAGCAGAACGAAACACTGCCCGCTCCTGAGCCAACCTCACAATTGTTGCCACTCTTGAGCCCACTGATGCTGCCACTTTGCCAATCCATCTCGTTGGCGGTCTTTCCCCTTTTCTCTGACCCTCCACCTTACCAAACATGAGATCCTTCTCCAGTTACTGATCCCTCCTGACAGTATATCCAAAGTATGAGAGATGAAATTTGGCCGTCCTGGCCTCCAAGGAGCACTCTGGTTGCTCCTCTTCCAACACAGATCTATTGGTTCTTTTGGCAGCCCATGGCATTTTCAATATTCTCCTCCAACACCATAACTCAAAAGCATCAATTCTTCCATGGTCTTCCTTATTTACTGTCCAGCTTTCACATACATATGAGGTTACTGAAAATACCATGGCTTGGGTCAGGTGAATCTTTGTCCTCAAACTGACATCTTTGCTCTTCAACACTTTAAAGAGGTCTTTTGCAGCAGATTTACCTAATGCAATACATAATTTGATTTCTTGACTGCTGCTTCCATGAATGTTGAT
>NW_006408593.1:5235377-5236402 GCF_000296735.1 Chrysochloris asiatica | reverse complement strand
TTGTTTTCATTTTCTTCATTTGAATTTGCATATCAGCATATGGTTGTTTAATTAAGAACGGCCAATGCCATTCTGTTTCTGCTTCCTGATTTCTGGAATATTGATTTATATGCATTCCATTTCATTTTTTTTACAACTTCCATTTTTCCTAGATTCATAAACCTAGTAAATTCCATGTTCAAATTATTAATGGATGTTTGAAGTTGTTCCTTCTCATTTTGACTTGTGTCACATCATCAAATGAAGATCCCCAAAGTTTACTCCATTCACAGCATTATGGTCAGCTCTACTTTGAGGAAGCAGATCTAATTTGTAATCCAGTTATAATGTGACTTCCAACCCTAGAGGCTCATCTTCCTGCACTATATCTGATAATGCTCTGCTGTTGTTCATAAGGTTTTCAGGTATAAGCATTCAGAAGTGGTCAGGCTCTTCTTCTTCCTAGTTTGTCTTAGTTGGAAAGGGCTACTGCAACCTATCCACCATGGGTGAACTTTCTGGTATTCAAAATGCCAGTGGTATAGCTTCCAGAAACAAGCCACTACAGTATGACAAACTGACAGACAAGTGCTGGTCTGAGGGATTAATCCCTGAAAAATCTTATAAGTAGTTGTGGAACACTGTCTGATACATTGCTGGAAGATGAGGCCCTCAGATTGGAAGGCACTCAAACTATGATGGAGGAAGAGTTGCCTCCTTGAAGTAGAATTGACCTTAATGATGTGGATGGAGCACATTTGGTATGGCACTGCTAAAAATGAATGTGGTATGTACAAAGTATGAATCTAGGGGAAATGTAGGTCCTCAAAAACAAAATGGAATGTATAAAGAATGATATCCTAGGTTTTCTTGAGCTGAAATGGACAGGTATTTGTCATTTTGAATGAGACAACCACATGGTGTATACTACACTGAAAAAGACAAACTGAAATAATGTTGCATTCTTAGTTAAAAAAAAAAAAAAAGAAGAAAAGAAAAACTTGAAATACAGTGTTGTCTGTGATAGGATCATCAATGCAACTATT
>NW_006408593.1:5228543-5235277 GCF_000296735.1 Chrysochloris asiatica | reverse complement strand
GTTTATTGGTCCAGTGTTTTCTTTACATTGAGATGCAATCCATACTGAAGGCTGTGCTCTTTGATCTTCATCAGTAAATGTTTTATGTCCTCTTCACTTTCAGCAAGCAAGGTTGTATTATCTGCATATCCCAGACTGTTAATGAGTCTTCTTCCAATCCTGATGCCACGTTTTTCTTCATATAACCCAGATTCTCAGATTATTTGCTCAACATACAGGTTGAATAAGTATGGTGAAAGAATACAACCTTGTTGCACACCTTTCTTAATTTTAAACCATTCAGTATTCCCGTGTTCTATTCGAACAACTGCCTCTTGGTCCATGTACAGATTCCTCATGAGCACAATTAAGTGTTCAGGAATACTCATACTTCTCAATGTTGTCCATAATTTGTCATGATCCACACAATTGAAAACCTTTGTATAGTCAGAGCACAGGTAAATATTTTTCTGATATTCTCTGCTTTCAGCCTAGATCCATCGGACATTAGCAGTGATATCCCTCATTCCATACCTTTATCTGAATCCAGCTTGAACTTGTGGAAGCTCTTTGTCAATGTATGCTTGCAGCCATTTCTGTATTACCTTTAGGAAATCTTTACTTGCTTGGGCTATCAAAGATGTTGTCCGATGATTTTCGCATTCCATTGGGTCATCTCTCTTTGGAATGGGCACAAATAGGGATCTCTTCCAATCAGTCGGCCAGATAGTTGTCTTCCAAATTTCTTGGCAGAGATGAGTGAGTGCCTCCAGTGGCACCTCAGTTTCTTGAAAGATTTCAATTTTTATTCCATCAATTCCTGGTGCCTTGTTCTTTGCCAATTCCTTCAAGGCAACTTGGGCTTATTCTATCAGTATCATTGCCTCTTGATCAAAAGCTACCACTTGAAATGGTTGAACATCAACCATTTCCTTTTGGTGTAGTAGCAAAGCATATTATCAGTAGCTGAAGAAGAAGAATAAAATTCTTACAAATTCCCCCTCATTTTACGACAAAGGAATTCTGGTGTGGTTGTAGGATAAGTATTCAACTGCTGGTCTCAAGATTGTCAGTTCAAATCCATGAGATGCTCCATGAGAGAAAGGTGAGGTTTTCTCATCCCATACAACCTCAGAAACACTATACAGGGTTGCTATGATTCGGAATTGATGAGGCTTGGTTTTAATTATTTAAATGCATATCTGCTGATCTCTGATTTCCTTCATACACTTGAACTGAAACACTATATATATATATTTAAAAAAAGCACAATTACATGCATACTGGATATAGAAATTGAGTGGTCTTCTAAGAGTAACATTACAGAGATACAAAAGTGCCACTCTTCTCATTTTTTATCGTAGTTTTTTTTCTTTAAAAAGGTTTCTTGTTAATATGTAATAATAGACTTTTTATTTAGATGAATTAATACACATTTGCATTTTACCATTATCATTTAAAATAGAATAAATATTAGTAGTTAAGCCCCACAGAAACAAAAGTCTTTGGGGTCTTCAATAAATTATCAAATAATAAAGAAGACTTGAGAACAGAATGGTTAAGAATTTCTTATGTACCCTACTCCTCAACAATTCCATTGTATTTATTAAATGAAGTAAAGATATATGTCTGCACAAAGACTGTTCAAGAATATTTGTAGTATTAATTTATAATAGTTTCATGCTGCAAACAACTCATGGCCAAGAATTCATAAAAAAAAAAGTATTGTAGAATCACCAAACAGTGAAATACTACTTAGTAATGAAAATAAGCTATTGATATGCACTACAACATGGATGAATATCAGAAGTGTTATGACTAGTGAAAGGAGCCATTCTGATAAAAGTAAATACTGTATGATTTTATTTATCTTAAGACCAATATAATGTAAAGCAATCTATGATGACAGAAATTAGAGGGTGGTTGTCTGTATATTTTGGGAGATCTTATTTAAAAGGTGCACGAGAGATCTGTTGGTATATTGGAAATATCCTTTAGGTTTGTTTGGGAGGTAGATACATGGGAGTATACAATGAATAAATTCCCTTAATCGTAGGATCTGTACATTTCATGTATGCAAATTAAACGTCAGTTAAAACACATTTTTACAAAGCCCATGTCTTAATCATTACTAAATCTGTAATTCCTTGCCCAAAGGTAAGCTTAGAAAGAACAGTATTAGAATAAAAATAAGCAGTGTTGAAATGGCATAGCAGTAAAACAAAGCAGAAATGCAAGAAATTGTGTGATTTTTCTAAATTAAGGAAAAATGAGACGTAAATGAAAGGCAGTAATGTGGACTTTAAATCATATGTCACTTATATCCAAGATAAAATACAAAGGGCTATTAGGCTAGATATGTATTAGGAGCTTTGCTCATTGCTGCATGTAGTGCCTCTTCTGAGTCAGATAGCTGAGATTTGATGCTATTTTAACTTGGAACACTTGAAAGAAAAATAGTTAATAAATAAGCATTTCGTTAATTCAAGGTAAGTCAGATTAAAGGAAGCACAGCCCCTGCGTTCGTTGGATTTAAACTATTAGGGACAGAAAAAAAATCATTAAATAACTACCATTGGAAGAACTGCTGTGAAGGGAAATTGAAGTGTTTTCAGAAAGCACGTCTGGCAGAACTTCACCGAGAGAATGGGTGTGAGGAGAGATGTCCTGACATCCTTTTTTACTGAAGTGAGTTTCAGGTGATCAGAGATAATGCATGGTATGTTTGATAACCTACCTTTCCTCATTGAGCTCTTTTTCAAACTTAAAAATATTTAAAGCATAGTTTAAATTACCTTCTAAAAAGTTAGGTTTTTCTAACTTCGCCAGAGAGAGCTGTCAGTTTTTTCTCTGATATCTGGGCTAATTTTTTAGGTGAAATGTCACCTAACACATTAGTACTTACCTTCACACTTACATTTCCTTCAGTCTGAGTCCATTACCTTTCTATACAACCAAAGGTACTCCTTTTATCTCAATCACAAACATTGTTCTCTTTTATACCTTGGCATTTATTACTCATTCCTCCCCAAATTCTTTCAAAGGCATACAGACTGAAAACATAATAACTAATAGTGAGTAGTCATAATTACCCCATAGTGCTATCAGTTTGTGATGCTGTGGTGGCTTGCATGTTGCTATGATACTAGAAACAGTGCCACTGGTGTTTCAAAATGAGCAGAGTCACATATGGTGGACAGGCTTCAGCGGCACTTCCAGACTAATAATAGACAAGGAAGAAGGAGTACGGCGTCCACCTTGTGTTGAACCCTAGATACAACAGAGTGAAAAGCTGCCAGACCCCATGCCCTGCTCACAATTGTACTTATGCTTGAGTCCATTTTTGCTGCTGCTGTGTGAGCCCATCTTGTTGAAGGTCTTGCTTTTTTTCGTTGACCCTCCAGTTTTCCAAGCATAATGTCCTTCTCCAGGGATTGGTTCCTCCTTATATTAAGGCCAAATACACAAGACTAAGTCATGACATTCGTCCAACACAAATGTGTTTGGTATTCTGCAAGTCCATGGTACTTTCAGTATTCTTTGTCAACACTTTAACTTAAATGCCTCAATTTT
Organism: Chrysochloris asiatica; assembly: GCF_000296735.1. NCBI lineage: Eukaryota > Metazoa > Chordata > Mammalia > Afrosoricida > Chrysochloridae > Chrysochloris > Chrysochloris asiatica. The sequence continues at coordinate 5,231,725 of NW_006408593.1, read as the reverse complement.
TCTATTGTCTTCCTTATTCATTTTCTAACCTTCACATGTATATGTGGTGGTGGTGGTGTGCCGTGGTGGAGTCGGATCCAACTCCTTCCTAGTGACTCTGTACAGGGTTTCTGAGGCTGCAAATCTTTACAGAAGCAGAAAGCCTCATCTTTCTCCCGTGGAAATGCTGGTAGTTTCAAACTGGTTATCAGCCTGGTTTGTAACCACTACGCTGATGGAAAATACCGTGACTTGGGTCAGGGACAGTTTGGTCCTCAAAGTAGCATCTTTGCTCTTTAATACTTCAAACGCTGTTTTGCAGCAGATTTGCCTAATGTTATTTGTCCTTTAATTTCTTGACTGCTGCTTCCGTGAGCACTGACTATGGATTTAAGGAAATTGAAATCTTTGACAACTTCAATTTTTTCTCGGCTTATTATGATGTTATATATTGGTCCAGTTGTGAGGATTTTTGTTTTCTGTACATTGAGGTATAATCATACAAAAAGCTGTAGATTTTGAACTTCATTAGTAAGTATTTGTGCCATTTGCACATTGTAGGTTGTTAATGAATCTCCATCCAAGCTTGATGCCACATACTCTTCATAGAACCCAGTTTATAATATTATTTGTTAAGCATACAGATTGAAAACGTATAATGAAAGGATACAACCCTATGCAAACCTTGCCTGATGTTAAACCACAATGTACAAGTTCCTCATGAGTATAATGAAGTGCTCTGGAAAAAAACATTTTTCACAGTGTTATCCATAGTTTATTAATATTCACACAGCTGAAAGCTTTTGCATAGTCAATAAAGCACAAATAAACATCTTCCTGGTGTTCTGTTTTCAGCCAAGAGTCATGCGGTATAAGCAGTGCTGTATCTTGTTCGACATCCATTTTTTTAATCTAGCTTGCTTTTTTGCATTTCCATTTCAATGCACTGCTGCAGCTGTTATGGAATTGCGTTTAGCAAAATTTTATTTGAATGTGATAATAATGATATTGTTCGATGACTTCTGCATTCTGTTGGGTCACCTTTCTGTGGAATGGGCACAAATATGGATTTCTTCCCATTGGTTGGCCAGGTAACTGTCTTCCAAATTTCTCGGCGTAGACAATTGAGCGCCTCCAATGTTTATTGACAAATGACAAGATGTATTCCATCAATTCCTGGATCCTTGTTTTATGACATTTGCTTCAATGCTGTTTGAACTTTTTCCTTCAGTACCTTCAGTTCTTGATTGCATTGTACCTCTTGAAATGATTGATTATTCATCAATTATTTTTGGTAGAGTGACTCCTTGTATCTCTTTCATCTGTTTTTTATGTTTCCTTTGTCACTAAATTTTTTGCCCGTTGTTATTGTTGTTAAGTGTCATCAACACAGTTTTGACTCCTAGTGACCCTGTATAGGGTTTCTGAGAAGTGACTGGTGTGTTTGAACCTCCAACCTTGCAGTTCAAACCAACCTTGAGGTCCAGTGCTTATCCAACAGTATCACATCAAGACTCCTGTAGAATCCTTCAATATTACAAGTTGAGGCTTGAGTTTTTTTCTCTTCATTTCTTTCAGTTTGAGAAATGCTTAGTCTATACTTCCCTTTTGGTATTCTACTCCAGGTCTTTGTAAATGTCATTATAAGGAAATGACTTTCCTTCTTGTGCTGCTCTTCGAAATTTTCTATTCACTTTTTCTACTTCATCATTTCTTCCAGTTATTGAACACAGAGAAACTCAAGCATGCTCTTCTGACATCCATGTTAGTCTTTTCCTTCTTTCTATATTTTTAAATGATCTTTTGTTTTCTTCATATGACCTTCTTCATATCTTCCCACAAGTCTTCTGGTCTTTGCTCGTTAGTGTTTAATGCATCAAATCTGTTCTTGAGATGGTCGCTAAATTCAGGTGGGACACACCACTCCTTGGAAACCCTGTACAGGGTCACTATGAGTTGGAAGTTACTTGATGGAATTTATGAACAAAAATAACAATACTCAAGGCTATAGTTTGACTGTCATGGACACCTTTTAATTTTCTTCAGTTCAGCCTGAACTTGCATATGAGCAATTGATGGCTTGATTCACAATCAGCCCTGACTTTAATTTGGCTGATGATATTGAGCTTTGCCATCTCTTCCCACAGATGTAGTCTATTTGATTCTTGTGTTTTCTAACTGCTGAGGTCCAGATGTATAGTTGCCTTTTATATTGCTGAAAAAAGCATTCGCAATGAATACATCTTTGGTCTTGCTTTCTATCATGTGATCTTCAGCATCATTTCTATCACTAAGGTCATACTTTCCAACTATGGATCTTTCCTGTTTGTTTCCAACTTTTACATTTCCTACCTCCAATAGTTATCAGCACATCTTGATTGCACATTTGATCACTTTCAGGCTTTAGGAAGTTGGTATAATTCTCCAGTTCATCATCACTGACTTCACTGGTTAGTGCCTCAATTTAAGTAATGGAGATAATAATTGGTCTTCTTTATAAGTGTGTGGATAGTATACTATCACAGACAGGATTGTACTTTATGATGTTTTTGTTGTTGTTATGTGCCATGGAGTCAATTCTGACTTACAGTGACCCTGTACAGGGTTTCTGAGGCTGTAAATCTTTATGGGAGCTGAAAGTCTCATCTTTCTCCTACAGAACAGCTGGTAGTTTTGAACAGCTGACTGTGAGGTTAGTAGCCGGATTCGTAACCACTACGCTACCAGAACTCCTTGATGATAGATCTTGAAATTTTCTTTTTGACAATGAATGTGATGCTATTCATCATCAATTTGTCATTCTCAGCATTGTAAAGCATGTTGTTGTCAGGTGCCATCGAGTCGGAATGGACTCATAGGGACCCCATGCACAGCAGAACGAAACAATGTCCGATCCTGGGCCAACCTCACTACCACTGCCACACTTGAGTCCATCAATGATGCCACCTGGCCAATCCATCTCGTTAGAGGCCTTCCTATTTTTCTCTGACCCTCCACCTTACCCAGCATGATATCCTTCTCCAGCGACTGTTCCCTCCGGACAATGTGTCCAAAGTAGGAGAGACGAAGCTTAGCCATCCTGGCCTCCAAGGAGCACTCTGGCTGCATTTCTTCCAAAACAGATCTATTGGTTCTTTTGGCAGTCCATGGCACTTTCAGTATTCTCCTCCACACCACAAATCAAAGGCATCAATTCTTCTACG
>NW_006408593.1:5222314-5223978 GCF_000296735.1 Chrysochloris asiatica | reverse complement strand
GTAGAATAGCTAAAGTAAATAGAATAAATGATGAAGTAGAAAAGTTGAACAGAAAATTTCAAAGGACAGCCCAAGAAGATAAAGTAAAATATTTCAATAGAGTGTGCAACAGTCTGGAATTACAAAGCCAAAATAGAAGAGCACACTTTCAGTATTGAAGATATCTATGACCAAAATGGTGAACAATGCAGGAAGCATCAAATGAAGATGGAAATACACAGACACTTAATCAAAAATAATTGGTTTACTTTCAGCCATTTCAGGAGGTCAAATATGATCAAGTATCAATGATGATGGTAGTGATTGTAAGTCATATAGTCAGTTCAAACTTACAGAGACCCTGTACAGGGTTTCTGAGACTGTAAATTTTTATGGGAGCAGAAAACCTAATCTGTCTCCTGTGGAGGGTCTAATTCAAAGTGCTGACTTCGTAGTTAGCAGCCCAACTCATAACCCACTATGCTACCAGGGCTCCTTCAAGTACCAATGATCTCGGTAAAATAAATCTAAACTTCCCTGAAGCATTAGCAAAAACAAGTCTCTAGGAATTGATGGCATACGATTTCAACAAACAGATGCTGCTCTGGAAACACTAGTCTATGTCTAATAATTTGAAAGAGAGTAATCTGACCAGTCAATTGGAAGAGATCCTTATATGTGCTGTTTCCAAAGAAAATTGACTCAGTGAACTGTGAAATTATCTGACAATATCATTAAAATCACATGCAAGTAAAATTTTGCTAAAGATCATTCAAACACAGTTGCAGCAATACATAATAAACAGGGAGATGCTAGAAATTCAAGATGCATTCAGAAGAAGATTGGAATGAGGGATTATAATTGTTGATATCATTGAGATGAAACCAGGTATAAGATTGTTGGATATAAAACTGATGATCTGCTCTGTAAAGCTACACTCACTTCACAGGAAAAAAGTGTTTTGTTTTTGTTTTTGTTTTACAAAAAGAAGTATAAGTTGTCTTTAGAACAGAACAAAGGTATACCGATGGCTTTAAATCAGAAACTGTGTGTGCCAGGGCTGTATTCTTTCACTATACTGAATCAGTCTATATGTTCAGCAAATAATCCAAGAAATTGGACTTCATGAAGAATGTGGCATCAGGTGGAAGGACAGTCATGATGCTGTGGGTTAATGCACTATATTGCAAAGTAGGTTTGAACCGCAGGTCAGTGGTTCAAGGTCAACAGCTGCTCCTCTCCTTGGAAACCCTATGCAGGGTCAATATGAGTCGGAACTGACTTGACGGCACTTAGAAACAACAACAAAACCTAAAATGAGTAGATGACACAACCTTGCTTGTTGACAATGTAGAGGACTTGAAGCACTTGCTGATGGAAAACAAGGAATATAGCTTTCCATTTGGATTACAATTTTAAAGAAAATAAAAATCCTCAAAACTGGACCAAGAAATGAAATTATGATAAATGGAGAAAAGTTTGTATTTGTCAAGAACTTTTTTTTTTTTTTTTTTGTCTACAATAAATTCTGGTGTCCTGGTGTAGATAAGGACTACAGTGCAATGCCAGTTTGAACCACAGAGTCAGTGAGTCAAACCCACCAGTCACGTCTTGGAAATCCTATACAGGGTCGCTATGAGTCTGAACCAACTCAGCAGCACCTAACAACACTCAATTCTCATGGA
>NW_006408593.1:5207750-5220870 GCF_000296735.1 Chrysochloris asiatica | reverse complement strand
GTTCCGACTTGATGGCTCCTAACAACAACAACAATTTAATTTCTAGAACAAACCTGTAAACAACATTTTTACTATCTTATATTTTATAGATATGATAACTGAGTCTTTTGAAAATGAAATGATATTTTTAGGCTTCAGTGTTAATATTAGCAAAAGAAATAATTTGCTATTTGGGTTTGTTTCCGACATAAATGCTGTAGCTTTCTGCTGCCTTATCTGTTAACCCAGTTTTTTTATTATTATTATTATTAAGTTTTCATTGTTAACTGAGTGATAGTTTACATGGGAGAACATCGTCTTTACACCATCATTTCATGGCAATGATTACACTCTCCCCTGTGCATCATCATTCAACAGTATTTACTTCCATTCCCTCTGTTTCTTTGTTTCTTTCTTTTTTTGGTGGGGGAGTGGATGGTGTACACAGAAACACTCAGGAATATATAATAATTTAAACAATTAAAGGGCACATTCTGAAAGCCTGCCTCCTGGCCACCAGCACCTCTTTCCATGAGTCCAGAGTCCTCAGCTGTTCCCTCTCTCCATGTCCTAATCTCTGCCTCCATCTCTGGTGTTGCTTCTTCTCTGGATAGGGTCCTGAATTCCACCTGTGCTCTTCTCCCTTTATGGTCCTAGGGTCCTCTGCTTTTGGACTGTAAGATTAACTACTCCCTGTTTTTGTTACAGAACCTCTGCCTTTACAACCGTGATAGTTGCAGTTAGTAATGATAGCAATTATTTACTGTCGAATCACAAGAATACTATCTCCATCTCCTATCACCAGACCTGTCTAGACAAGATGAAAAGTATTTAGTGGGAACTCTATCTTAAACTAAACTCCCTTTTGAAAACTTGTAAGCCAGTCAGTTTGTGCCTCTATAAGCCCCTCATTTTAGGTAGCCAATGTCTAAATTGCCCGTCCCAAACTAACCTGTATACAAAGGGAATAAGATTGATACTTGATATGAAGTATCAATCCTTCATTCTCAGTTGGTACGTTGAGCTACTACAGCCCTACGTATAGGTCAAGTTCATCAAATTATAGCAATTTACACTCATTTACTTCCTCAAATTTTTTTTTTTTTTTAATCTTCCTCTAGTCAAGTTCTGATTATAAGGCCATTGAGGCTAGGTCAAATGGGCACTATCTATAAGTCTGGGCATTCTTGTGCCTCTCCCCTCATTTCCTATCAGCTGGATGCTTTACTCTCAGTTCTAGTAATCTGTAGCTATGTCCTTGTCCATGGGCTCAGGAGTCCCCAGGTCTCACCACACTTCAGACCAACCAGCCCTTCCTCTTCTCTCTCTCATCTCCAGGTCAACGGGAATCTATAGAACATGGTTGAATGCAGCCCATTTCTTCATTGATGTCTTTCCCCCTCTTCTATTAACCAGTATGTTAACCCATTTTATAAACATATTAGTTCATCTAAGTGGCCTAAAATGTAGGATAAGCACTGGAACACAAGGTTGGTTTGGACCATAAGGTCAGCAGTTCAAACTCACCTGTCACTCCTCAGAAAAACTATATGAGGTCACTATGAATCAGAACCAACTCGACAGAACTTAACAAAAACAATAAGTTTAGTGCAGGGTTGAAACTATAACCCAAATCTTACTTCTAATTAATATCTCCTTACTACTGACTAAGGTCCTGGAGATTTAAATCTCTCTTGAATAATGTGTCCATTTTGATAAATAATATCATACAAAAAATTGAAATATATAGAACTAGTATAAGAATTCTTTGAATCTCATGATTTAACCAAGAACAAGTATGTTTATTTATGTAGAACCTTTGTAAAAGCAAACTCCATGAAAATTAGAATCTCTAGATTGTATGTAGGAGCTCTGGTGGCACAGCCATTTAAAGTGCTTGACTGGTAACCGGAAGATGGGCAGTTTGTGCCCACCAGCAGTTCTGTGAGGGAAAGATCGGGCGGTCTGTTTCTGTAAACATTACAGTCTTGGAAACTCACTGGGGTCTCTATTGCTCTACTGTGCCCTACAGGGTCACTTTGAGTCAGAACCAAGCTGATAGTAATGGCATTGTTTGGGGTTTTTATTTTACTTTTTTTTTTTTTATGTGTTGTTGCTGTTAAGTTCTGTTGAGTCCGTTCCAACACATAGCGTCCCTGTATAGGGGTTCTGAGGAGTGGCTGGTGAGTTTGAACTGCAGAACTTGAAGCTCAAACTGATCTCACGGTCCAGTGCAGTCCTGGTGGTGTAATGGTTAATTGCTTGACTGCTAATCTAAAGTTGGTGGTTCAGAACCCCCAGCCTAGACAACCCTATGGTGTGATGTTGTTGTGTTGTATGTGGTCATTAAGCGTCAAAGACATCTAACACCAGCGTTGATCAAGCCCATTCACTTGCATGCCATCTATTTTTCATTTTTGTAAAAAGGATGAGTAAAACCTTATTTAGTAGGATTATTATGAGAATTTGATAGGCTAATATAGCCCATAAGGCATCTTTGTAAAAGTATAATTAATTTACTTTCCCCCTAATAGGCATCTCCTTTTGATTTAACAAATGTTTAGGGAATATTTGGGTCCTGTACCCATCCTCTAATAGACTTAGCACCCCATCAAAGAACTGTTTTTGTTCTAAGTTTCATCCTTTCACTCAGTAAAAAACCCATTTGCTTGGCTTTCGCTGAGGTTTAAAAACACTCAGTTCACCATTTTGGAATACAGCTCAATAAATACAAAATGTCCCTTGTTGCTGGACTTCCTCTCATGCTGTTTCTAATATTGTGAGGATTACATATTATGCTCCAGGTTTCTATAGGGATGTGAGATAAGCATACTCTAGTAACAGCTCTTTAACATTCATTTCTCCAGGTGCGAAGTGTACTGGTGTAGCTTAAACTCTGGAGTTTGCTGCTGTGAAATAACTTGTTGGTGATTTTTTTTTTTTTTTTTTTTTCTACTATTATGCAGTTATTGATCTGGTCAATGTCCTTTTTTTTTTTTTTTTTTTTCTACTATGGAAGGATAGGGTGATGGTCATTTAAAATGTATTTGAGTCATGACAGCATCGTAGGATCTGACCCTTAGCCCCTTTGATATTAAACTAACAAGGGGGCAAGAGAATGAAGGCTTGTAACCCAGGAGGGAACTGCTCTTTACTATTTAGTTCCTATCCTCTAAAAGATTTCTAGAGCATTGATGTAAGAAATTGCAAAAACATCTTTGCATTTCATTTGGCCTCTTTGTTGGTGCAGTCATGCATAATGCTTATGAAGAGCTTGATGAGAGTGATGTCTTCAGGGATGGAGTTGATATATACAGTAACTATCCCACAGGGAAGGGACTTAGCAAATGATGATCTGTGCTTTCTTGTGAATTCTTCAGATCTCATGATTTATTCATGGACATACTATTTCTTGATGTAGATTCTTGGTAAAAGGAAACAATTTGCAAAAGCCCAAGTTAGAATTCCTGTTCTGCCTCTAATATCTTATCTGTCTAGGGTTGGTCAAGACCAATGAAGTGAAGACTAGTGACTCATTTGCTTTTGATTCCTTGGTGAATCAAATACTTGCATAAAGAAAATAGATAGCCTCATTCCAAACATAGGAATCTACCACGATATTAATACTGGCCACAATTTATTCAGCGTTTTTCAATGTGCCACACACTCCTAATGGTTTTATATGTATATTATTTTTATCTCCCACTAGTAACACTTCTTGAGAAGATCTTACTGTCTCAGTTTTACAGATGAAGAGTCACAGTGTAAGCAATAGATGATTTTATGCTTGAGGTTATTAGCTAGCTTTCAGTAGATTTGGATTTCAAATCCTGATCCATCTTCCTACACAAACTTTGCCTGTATCTTTTTCCTATTTTTTTTTTTTTTTAATCCTAATGATTAATACAGTGGCAAGCCCTGGTTGGTGTTCAGTAACATTTTACTTGTCATTAAGATTTCATTTTAATTTTGTACGAGACTTGCTTCAGATATTCTGCCCTCCTCCTTCTACACTTCATACACTAATGTTCTTTCTCCTTTTATGTACCTTGATTTTCTCTTTTCTGCACCTGTTCCTGTCTATGTGAAGTGTTTATACCTTCTGATTCTTTTAAGTATTACAAGAGGTGATGCTTTTGAAAAGTCAAACATCCCGTTCAACATGAGGGTTATGCTTACTACGTGCTAGAAACCTCCTCCTCTCTATATTTCACTTGACTCCAAGACCTTCCTGAGAATGTTACCTTTCAAGATTTGGAGCAGCCAAAGGAAAGCCACTAGAAAAGGAGGTGGGAGGCTGCTCTCTTTGGATGTATTCCTGTATCCTTCAATAAGGAAGAACTTCACATTTCTTTCCTCTTTTCCTCCTGTTAAGACCCGCCATGTTCAGACTTCTGATCAATTCACAGGAATAAGATGAAAATAAAATTAAGGAGAGTAAGCCAGCACAGAGATTCCCAGACAGTGTCTAATCCTCACAGTTGCTGGTTGATGTATGCAACAAAAAAAGGGGAAAAAAAAAAAAAAAAAAAGGAACCCTGTTTACTTCTATCATGTTTGACATTTTAGTGCTGACTTCTGGCCACTAGGTGTTCTCTTTTTAATTTCCTAGATGAGACTGAATTTGGGGAAAAAATTTTTTATATACATGCTTTTTCAAGATGTATACGCCCCTGAAATCTATATAAGAAAATAGTAACGCTTTTTATATTTTTGGCAAATTGATACTTATTTTGAATTTATTACAAAGTTGTTGTTATTGTTGTTAGGTACCATCGAGTCAGCACGGACTCATAGCGACCCCATGTACAGCAGAATGAAACAATGTCCTATCCTGGGCCAATCTCACTACTGTTACCACACTTGGGTCTATCAATACTGCCACCTGGCCAATTCATCTCGTTGGGGGTCTTCCTCTTTTTCTCTGACCCTCCATCTTACCCAGCATGACATCTTTCTCTAGCAACTGTTCTCTCCTGACAATATGTCCAAAGTATGAGAGATAGAGTTTGACCATCTATTACAAAGTATATTATATATTATTACTATATAGTATGGAGTCCTGGTGTGGCGCTGTGGGTTAATGCGCCAGACTGCAAAGCCATTTGAACTGCAAGGTTGGTGGTTCAAGCTCACCAGCTGCTCCTTGGAAACCCTATCCAGGGTCACTATGGGTTCGAACCGACTGGATGGCACTTAACAACAACAACATATAGTATGTTATATACTATTACAAAGTATATTACTTTAAAGAACAAAATCTGCAGTCCACAATGAATCATCTTTCAGAGTTAATATTTAGAATTTATATATTTTATTGTGTTTTTGTGAAGGTTTATGCAGCAGTTTAGGTTCCCATTCAACAATCTCGGCAAAAACTCTTCAGTGGTACTGGTTACATTGCTTACCATGAGGGAACATTTCATTTCCTTCTGGTTGTTTTCTGTGCATTAATCTAGTCTCCCTAGCCCTTTACATTCACATTTCAGTTTTAAAGTAATTACTGACCATTTGGTTTCTTACTGTTCCTAAGTGCTGTCGAGTCAGATCTGACTCATAGTGAACCTGCATAGGGTTTCTGAGGAGAAGCTGGTGGAGCTGAACTGGCAACTCTGTGATTCATAGTCCAGTGCTGATCCTACAGAACCTCACAGCTGCTTTTTTTTTTTTTTTTTTAAGGAACACAATCCTTACAGGTAGCAATTCATTATAGTGGGAACCAATTCTTATTTAACTACAAGGTGGCTTCAGTGGTTGTATACTTTTTTTTTTTTTTTTGTAATATAAATGTTTTAAAATGATTCATTTACCACCCTCCCACAGCAGCCTGATGTGACACTGTAGGGTCACCAATGGAGCTCAAGGTTGATTTAACTGCAATGTGAGTGGTTCACACTCACCAGCCGCTCCTTGGAAACCCTATACAGAGTTGCTATGGTTCAAACTGACTTGAGGGCACTTAAGAAAGCAACATTGATTCCAAGTTTTATACTTTGGGTGTGTTTGATAAAAGGTTGTTATTGTTGTTGTTAAATGCCATCAAGTCAGTTCACACTGATTGTGACCCTGTATAGGGTTTCTGAGGAGCCACTAGAGAGCTTGAGCCACCGACCTGTGGTTCAAAACTACCTTGCAGTTAAAACTGACCTTGCATTCCAGCACATTAACACATAGCACACAGCAGGACTCTCTGGATTAATTCTTATAGCTACTTTTAGATGAAGCACAAGTTTCCGTGGCAAAACCAAAGGAATTCTGGACAGGAACATGTTGTAACTCCACTCCATAAAATAAATGGGAGGTAATTCCTGCTGGGTGGTGCTATGAGCTAATGCTTCAGACTGCAGAGTCTTTTGAACTACAGTGTCAGTGGTTCAAGCTCACCGGCTACTCCTTGGAAACCCTATATGGGGTTACTATGGTTAAGAATCGACTCGATGGCACTTAACAACAACAGCAATTCCTGCTTGATTTATTTGGCCATTCCTTTCTACAACTGGTTAAATTGTTAATCGTGAGCTAGACTAGGTGTGGAGCCCTGGTTTGGCACTGTGGGTTAATGCGCCAGACTGCAAAGCCGTTTGAACTGCAAGGTCAGCAGTTCAAGCTTAATAGCTACTCCTCAGAAATAGAGACAGGGTCTCTGTGGGTCAGATTCAACTTGATGGAACTTCACAACAAGACTAGATGTGGAATATGCGTATGAATAGAATGTTTCCTGCCTTCTGGGGCTCACAATTTAGTAGATGAAACATACTCATGCAAAATTAATTGTAACATGATACCAAAATGAGGCTTGGAGAGAGAAGAAACAAAGTTCAGTGGGAGAACAATGGAGACTATAATGCTTCATTTCCTTCTATAGTCATTGACTTGCTAAAAATACTAAGAACTTGTTATGTGTCAAGGACTGTTCTAGGTACAAATGCTTGGGATAAAATGGTGGCTATCAGTACCAGTTAAATTTAGTCATTTCCTACTCATCTGTGATCTCATCTGTGTCAGGGTAGAATTATGTTGCATAGGGTTTTCAGTGGCTACGTTTTTGTAGGTCAACAGCTGTGTTTTCTTCTGAGAAGCTTCTTGGTGGACTTATCTGTCAACTTTTCAGTTATTGGCAGCTGAGCATGTTAGAAGTTTGTAGCTCTCAGGGACTCTGAACAGACAGTGTAGCTATTGGTGTTGTTGAGTGCCATTCGGTCAGTTCTAACTGATAGCGGTCCTGTATAAGGTTTCCAAGGAGCAGCTGGTGAGCTTGAACTGTCAACTTTTTGGTTCAAACCAACTTTGCAGCCCAGCGCATTAACCCACAGCACCACACCAAGATTCTGTCGTTATTGTTAAGTGCTGTCAATTCTATTTCACCTCATAGTAAACTCATGAAGCAGAGTACATTTGCACCTGGGGCATCCTAGGCTGAAATCTTACCATGTGGCCACTTGGTAGATTCCAACCACCAACCTTTCAGTTATCAGTGGAACGCTTAACCATTGCACAAGCAAGAATCATTGAACACACTGTTGTTGTTGTTGTAAAGTGCCATTGAGTTGGTTTCAACTCACTGCAACCTTGTATAGGGTGTCTGAGGAGCCACTGGTGAACTTGAACCACTGGTCTTGTGGTTCAAACCAGCTTTATGGTTGAGCACTTATCCTACAGTGCCACACCAGGACTCCTAAGCACACTGTAAATACCCAGTAAGTGCTTGTTAAATGTAAATGAGTAATTGTAACACAGAGCTGATTGTGCCATACAAATACAGTCCGCAAAACACCTCTAGAATGGAGAGGTAGTCAGAGTTCCTAGGGGTTTCTTTCTATTTCTATGCCTTTCCACTCTCCTGGTATGGCCCTGGGCTGCAAAGTTGCTTTGAACTTCAAGGTCGGTGGTTCAAGCTCAGTAGCCACTCCTCAGAAACCCTATACATGATTGCTATGGGTTGGAATTGACTTTAGGGCACTTCACAGCAACAACAATGTGGTTGCTTCCTATTACATCTCTGAGTTCTGTGTCTTTTCTCCTTAAAGAATTTTCTAGTGATGTCTGATGGGGGGGGCCTCAGAATGATAATAGGGTGAGATCAACTGAAGTACTCTAGAAAACAAATCTAGAAATATATTTGAATCATAGAGGAGGAGGTACACAAATAATAACAATGAACTTTTCCAAAAATTATGTTTTTAACTTGTTTATTGTCATAGTTTGACAAATAAGACCAACATTTCCAATTCGCATTTGCAACCAAATGCACAATGCCAACCAAAGAAAAGCAGATTAGTGTTCATCTGTAAAAACAAATTAGGCAGCAGATTATAACATGTAAATAGCTGCCTTTTATTTCTGTTGATGTGAAGAGTGACATGAATTTATCTGAAGAAGCATTGTGAGTAAAATACCATTTAGCTCACTTGATGAGGTAAACCTGTTAAAAATAATCAGCTAGCATACAGACACGTAATGTGAAGCTGTCCTTTAATTTAACACATGTTCTACTTAGAATATCAATTTTTATTGGTCTTTTACTCTGCTATATATTTAATAAGGAATTCTACAATATTAAAATTTGAGCCACATGTAAAATTCGATCAGAATAATAGTTTTAGGATTTACAAATAGGTAAGCATAATGAATGATGTTATCATTCGTAAAGCTTTATGAATTATCTTTTAATGATTTTATTGATGCTCTAATTCTAAAAGTAATATTAAAGTAAATATATCATATGACTAAGGAGAATAAAGGTAGAACGCTTGTGAAGTATTTTTCTCTAAAATATATTTTGACCAAAACTTTAAGAAACAGTAGAATGTATTCTTGTAATCATTCATTACAACGTGCTTCAAGAAATTTAACAAACATTCCTATTTGCTTAGGATGACACTTTCATATATAAAATAGAAAACCTAAATTGGAAGAATTTAGTAGTTTGTCCTTTCAGATATGATTTCCCCTTCAGAAGCAGAATGACACCTAGAGTGCTTTATTAGTATATTAAAATTTACCTTTAAATTTCTCCCTAGTTTAGAAACTTCTAAAAGAGAAACTCCTGCTTTATTAGTATTGAATATAGTTCTTAGCTGTCCTTGTGGAAATAACACTGTCATTTTTGGACCACAAACTGGAGTACACGTCCCTTGAGTTCCCTTGATAATCATATTGCTTTGGACCCTCCCTTACACCTATCACACCAACTACACACACATATACACACAGATGAATCTAGTTACTTTCTAAGAAATAAAAACTAATTTAATGACTCATTTCTGCTTAGCACGTGAACAGAAGGGAGGAGTTCATCACTGCATTATCTAGAATGTATCCAGAACATGAGGCAAACTGTAAGAATCCTCTTTCTGACATTTGCAAGGGCTTCAGTGATATTCTCATTTATCTTACATGTCAAGCAAGCTAACCCTAAGTATCCTATAGATGTAAGTGCGCACATGGATGATCATACCAATGAACCAAACGACACTATCTGACCCTTTGGTTGATCTAACAGTGGAATAGGCTGAGACTTGGGCTGACTTTTTTTGTAATCAAACACTTTTGTTTTCTCCAATTTATAGGCAATACTGTGAGGCTCATAGAAATAACTTTTGTTGATTGATTAAACTAGTAAGAAGTAACGGTGGGGTTTTGACTAAGAACCCCTAACATACTAGATTGGAGTCCTGGTGTGGCCCTGTAGGATAAGTACATGGACTGTTGACCAGAAGACTGGGGGTTCCAGCCCACCAGTCGCTCCTTAGAAACCCTATTGTTGTTGTTGTTGTTGTTAAGTGCCTTCGAGTTGGTTCCGACCCATAGCGACCCTGTACAGAGTTTCAATGTGTCAAAAGCAACTGAAATGCACTTAACAACAGCAACATATTGTAAAATAGAGGTTTCCTCTCTAATTATGCTTTCCAAAAGATTTTGAGGGTAATTGCTTAACATACAGGAGCTGCCAACCTCAGGTTGCCATTGGGGCTCTCAATCAAAGTTCCAGAATCTGATGCTGAGAGACTTGGCAAAAGTTAAAAGTACGTTTATAAAAGGACAAATAATTTTGATCTATGTTGTTTAAAGAAGTCAATAAAATAAGACTTCTGATAGGTATTTACTGCATTTGACGTACATTTCTATACTGGCAAAGGTAATGAGACTCACCCACCAGCTGCTTCTTGGAAACCCTATACAGGGTTGCTGTGAGGCAGAATCCACTCAACAGCACGTAACAGAACTGCAGTATAGAATCCTGGTGTGGCACTATAGTATGAAAACTGGACTATAAGGCCAGTTTAAACTGCATGGTCGCAGTTCAAATTCACCAGCTGCTCCTCAAAAATCCTTTACAGGGTTGCTATGAGTCGTAACTTAACAACAATAGTATATAGATTGGAAGATCTATCACCTGTATATCACATGCCTGCTGGGTCACCCATGGTGAACAGGTTTCAAGGAGTTTCTAGACTAACATAGACTTAGAGGAAGGACCTGGTGTTCTACTTCTGTAAAAATTGATCAGTGAAAACGTTATAGATTTTGGAAGGTGGCTGTGTAATTCAGGGACAGAAGATGGGCCCCTCAGATTGGGAAGCACTTAACAAATATTAGGGAAGAGCTGCCTCCTCAGTAGAGTGGACATTACTGATGTGAATGAAATAAAGCTTTGGGGACTTTTATTTGCTGATGTGACATGACTCAAAACGAAAATAAATACCTACAAACTTCCATTAGTAATCAGAATGTGAAATGTATGAAGGATGAATATAGGAAAATTGAAAATTGTCAAAAAATGAAATGGAACTCTGAAATATATCTATTCTAGGCTTTGGTGAGATGAAATAGATTGGTATTGATTGGCAATTTTGAATGGGCAATCATATGATCTACTATGATGAAATAGCAAATTGAAGAAGAATGATATCTGATTCATTGTCAAAAATACAATATTTTAAAATTCACTGAATTACAAAACTGTCAATGATAGGCTGATATGCATACACCTATAAGGAAAGAGAATTAAATGCAGCTGTTACTAAAATTTACACTCTAACTGCTAAAGCCAAATATAAAGACATTGGAGATTATCACCAACATCTGCAGTCTGAAATTGATTGTGCATGTAATAAAGATGCATTGATTGACATGCAAAAGTTGGAAACAAAGGAGAATCATTACTTGGAAAGTAAGTTTTAGTGACAGAAAAAAATGTTTGAGATCCAGTGACAGAATTTTGCAAGACTAGTCCTGGGGTGGCGCTGTGGGTTAATGCGCAGACTGCAAAACCGTTTAAACTGCAAGGTTGGCAGTTCAAGCTCACCAACTGCTCCTCAAAACTCTATACAGGGTTGCTATGGGTCGGAACTGACTCGACGACACTTCACAACAATAACAACGATGACTTACTCATTGCAAATACCATTTTTCAGTATTCAAATGGCAGCTATAGACACAGAATTTACCAGATGGAATGCACATTAATCAATTGAATTGTTGTTGTCATTGATAAGTGTTGTCGAGTTGAATCTGACTCATAGTGACCCTATATAAGGATTCTGAAGAATGACTGGTGGGTTTGAACTACTTAGCTTGTGGTTAGCAGTCCAGTGCTTATCCTACAGTGCCACACAGGGAATCCATAAAATTGAATACATCTGTGGAAAGAGACAATGGAGAAGTTCCGTATGTTCAGTCACAAGAAGACCAAGGGTGTGTTACAGAGCAGGCCATTAATTGTTCATATGCCAGTTCAAGTTGAAGGTGAAGAAAATTCAAACAAGCTTATGAGATACAAAGTATGACCTTGAGTGTATTTAATTTGAATATAGAGACCCTCTCCAGAAAAGAACTGAATACTAGGAACAATGAACACTAAGGACTGGAAGCAGGAGGAATTATGGCATATTAAGGACACTAAGGAGTCCTGGTGTGGCACTGTGGGTTAATGCTCTGGACTGCAAGGTCAGTTTGAACCATAAGTTTGGCAGTTCAAACTCGCCTGCCACTCCTAGGAAACCCTATATAGGGTTGCTATGAGTCAGAACTGACTTAACATCACTTCACAAAAAAAACAAGGACATCAAACTTGAATACAGTCAAAGGACTTTAAAAAGATAAGGTAAAAAGAAAGGGCTAAAATAGACGTCAGAAGTGATTCTGGACTTTGCTCCTGAAAATGCCTTAAGTAAATCAAGGGAAGAAATGTTGAAGTAAGAGAAGTTAACAGAAAATTTCACAGGTCAGCTGTACAAGAGAAAGTATAGTATTTTAATGACATATACAAATACTTGTAGTTAGAACTAAGGGAAGAACATGCATGGTATTTCTCAAGCCGAAAGAACTGAAGAAAAAAAAAAAATCAAGTTTCTAGTTTCAATATTGAAGAATTCTATGGGCAAAATATTGAGTGATGGATAAAGCTTCCATGAAGATAGAAGGATCACCCAAACACTGTACTAAAAGGCTTGGTCAACATTCAGCCATCTCAGTAGGTAACATATGGTTCTGAACCAATTATATTGAAGGAAGAAGTCCAAGTGGCACTAAAAACACTGGTTAAAAAAAGAAACAAAGCTCTAGGAATTGATGGAATACCAACTAATCTGTTTCAGAAAACAGACACAATGCTGGAAGGGCTCCTCACTGTTGTGTGCCAAGATATTTAGAAGACAGTTACCTGGTGAACTGAGTAGAAGAAATGCATATATGTGACCATTCTAAAGAAAGGTGACCCAATTGAATGTGGAAATTATTTAATATTATAATTAATGTCACACACAAGTAAAATGTTTCTCAAGAAAATTAAGGAGAACAGTAAGGAGCTGCTAGAAAATCAAGTTAAAATCAGAAGAGGACCTGGAACACAGACTGTCTTTCCTGATGCCAGATGGATCTTGGCTGAAGACAGAAAATACTAGAAAGATATTTACCTGTGTTTTAAAAACTAAGGAAAGTCATTTGAGTCTGTGGGTAATTACTAATTATGGATAACACTGCAAAGAAATGTGATTTCCAGAGCATTTACTGTGCTCATGTAGAACTGGAATGTGGGCAGTTCAAACCGACCTGTTATTCTTGCTAACCCTATTCAGGGTTGTTGTGACTCAACAGCACACAATGACAATAATAACAAATGACAATAATAACAGAAACT
>NW_006408593.1:5205883-5207650 GCF_000296735.1 Chrysochloris asiatica | reverse complement strand
TATATATATACACACACACACACCAAAGGAGCTCTGGTAGCATAGTGGTTACGACTCGGGCTGCTAACCTAAAGGTCAGTAGTTCGAAACTACCAGCTGTTCAGTTGTTCCATAGGGGAAAGATGAAGCTTTCTACTCCTGTAAAGATTTACAGCCTCAGAAAGTCTATGCAGGGTTGCTAAGAGTCTAAACAGATTCCACATCACACAGCCGCTATATATAGACCAAGAAACAGTACATTTGAAAAGAACAAGGGAATACTACCTGGTTTTAAATCCGTTTATATCAGAACTGTATCATGTCACCATACATATTTAGTGTGAATGCTGAGCAAATAGTCTAAGTAGCTAGATGATATGAAGAAGACAGGGCATCAGGATTGGAGGAAGACTCATTAACCACCTGTTACATGCTGATGACACAACTTTGCTTGCTGAAAGCAGAGGGCTTAACTCACATACTTGTGAAGATCAAAGGCTTCAGCCTTCAGTATGGATTACACGTCAACATAGACAAAGCAAAAATACTGAAAACTGGACCAATAAGCAATATTGAAATATAAAAGGAGAAAATACTGGATTGGTCAAAGATTTTATTTTAGCTGGATCCACAGTCAATGGCCTATGGAAACAGCAAGCAAGACCTCAAGTGGCAGATGTGATGTAAAGACCTCTTTAAAGTATTAAAAAGCAAAGATGTCACCTTGAAGACTAAGGTGCGCCTGATCCAAGCCATGGTGACCTTATATGGATGTTAATGCTGGAAAAGGAAAAAGGAAGACCAAAGAAGAATTGATGCTTTGGGATTATGGAATTGGCAGAGAATAATTTAAATGTTTGGACTGAGAGAGAATGAACAATTATATGTATATTGGAGGAAGCATAGCAGAACACTCCTCAAAAGTCAGTTGGTAAGACTTGGTCTCACATACGTCTGACATGTTATCAGGAGGTACCAATCCTTGCAGAAGAACATTGTACTTGGAAAAGGAGAAGGTCAACAACAAAGAGAACAATCCTTAATGAGATAGATTGATACCGTGGCTACAACACTGGCTGAAACACAGCAATGATGAGGATGCCTCACGACTGAAGATGTTTGATTTTCTTGTACATAAATCACTGTGAATTAGAATAGACTCAGTGATACCTAATGGTAACAGCAACAGTCCTCATTTCAGAAATCTCTGACATACTTTAGAAAGACATCTTGGAAGAGAAGATTCGAGAAAATATAAAACACTGCCTTCAGAATGAATTCTTCATACTTTGTCTTCTTTTCCCATGTCCCTGACTACTTTAATAAAATATCTGCTCAGTGAACCTCTTCACCCCATCAACATTTGCCTTTATGATGACTCGGGGTCTTACAACAGAACACCAGCACTTAATGCCTGGAGAACTTTTTAGAAGACACTAACGTTTATTAGGAGTCCTGGCATGGCACTGTAGGTTAATGCACTAGACTGCAAAGTCAGTTTGAACTGCAAGGTTGGCAGTTCAGGCTCACCAATCAGTCCTCAGCAACCCTATACAGGGTTGCTATGGGTCAGAACCATCTGAACAGCACTTAACAACAACTAACAACATTTAATAAGAGTCTGTAATTTTGTTGTGTAGGGTTGTATTCTTTCGCCATACTTATTCAACCTGTATGCTGAGCAAATAATAAGAGAAGCTGGGTTCTATGAAGAAAAACGTGGCATCAGGATTGGAGGAAGACTCATTAACAACCTGCGATACGCAGATGATACAACCTTGATCGCTG
>NW_006408593.1:5203324-5205274 GCF_000296735.1 Chrysochloris asiatica | reverse complement strand
GCCAGGTGGCATCATTGATGGACTCAAGTGTGACAGCGGTATGAGGTTGGCCCAGGATCCGACATTGTTTCGTTCTGCTGTGCATGGGGTCACTATGAGTCAGTTCCGACTCGATGGCACCTGACAACAACAACAATTTTGTTGTTAAGTAATTTTCAGGTTGTTATTAAGTGCTGTCGAGTTTGCTCCAACCCATAGCGATCCAGTAAAGAGTTTCCAAGGAGTGACTGTTGAGTTTTAACTGCTCACCTTGTGGTTCAAACTGACCTTGCAGTCCTGTGCTTATTCTATAGCACCACAGTAGGACTCCACTTTTCAGGTAGCATGTCATTTAATACTTACAGATACTCTCTGAAGTTTTATTCTTTTTCTGGTGCCTTTACCTCTAAAAATTCTTTTTCTGTGATTTCAACTCATGTTCACTAAAATTGTGTTTCTAATATTAATTGGAGATCTTGTAAATTAAAGGTAATTGCGTAAAGGTGGCCGAATGACCACAATATAAGAAGCTCTGTTTAGTGTCCATAGGTTTCACTGAAATATTTTTAATGTTGTTGTTGTTGTTGTTATGTGCCGTTGAGTCGGTTTCGACCCATAGCGACCCTGTATAGGATTTCCAAGGAGTGACTGGTGAGCTTGAACCACCAACTTTGAAGTTCAAACGGCTTTGCCGTCTGGCGCATTAAGCGACAGCATGTTTGTTACTTGCTTTTCTCTTTCATTAAAATGATGTAATCTGTATTTAAATTATAAGTAAAACATTGAATGTTGTTGTTGCTGTGGAGTGCCGTGGAGTTGGTTCCGACTCATAGCAACCCTGTACAGGATTTCTGAGGCCGTAAATCTTTACAGGAGCAGAAAGCCTACTCTTTCTCCCACGGAACAGATGGTAGTTTTGAACTGCTGCCTTGTGGTTCACAGTCCAATTCGTAACCACTATGCTACCATAGCTCCTTAAAACATTGAATGGTTGCTTTAAATTTACCTTAAGAATAACAGCCAGTGTCCCTAATTTGAGTCTTTCTCCATTACTCAGGAAGCCGAACATCTTCCCAAGTTTTACCAAGTTCTATGCAGAGTTTCCTCCCAGAAAGCAGATATGCTTCAATCATGTGCATATGAGAGGTGGTCTAAGGCAAGCTCATTGATTCCTTACAATTTCAGTTAGACATATTGCTGTCAGGCGACATAGGGAATGGATGGGTAACATTCAGCAAATCCTATTTTCCCTTAAGTGGATTTTGTAATGTATTTCAGGTTTAGAAGAGATGAACTAGCATTCCCAGAAGGAAAAAAAATAATAATAAAAAGTTTGCTTTTCTCTTCGCTTACTGGTAATCACAGTACATAATGGCAAGTATAGTGTGGCAGCAATTGAAAAATGTTAGTCAGACTTCCCTGTTCTCATAGCTTTACTGTCTGCTTTACGTAAGAACACTTGTAGATATTTCTTTAATGCTGATTTCAGATGTCTCTGGTAGTAGGCTTTAGGTGAAGTTTGGAGAAGAGGCGTCTGAATGACATTAGGGTTTGAAGATTTCTTAGCTGTGTAACTAAGAGGACTATGGTGATCCGAATATGGTCATTAGAATAGTTCACGACTGTGGAGCAAGAAGAGTACTGTTCCGGTCATACGAGTCAATGTATGGACAGAAATACAAGGAGATGATTTAGATGCTTTTAAAACAGATGACCACTTTACACATTCTCATAGTCATTAGGAGGATGTTTGTATTACAACATATTCTAACTTATGCTTAACAAAATACTGATGCCTAAGTAGCTCTGGTAATGTTGTGGTTACAAGTCAGGCTGCTAATCTCATAGTCAGCAGTTTGAAACTACCAGCAGTTCCTTGGGGGAAAAAATGAGGTTTTCTGCTCCCTTAAAAATGTATAACCTTGGGAAGCATCTACAGGGTCATTGTGAGTCAGAACCGACTCATAGCAA
>NW_006408593.1:5193760-5201774 GCF_000296735.1 Chrysochloris asiatica | reverse complement strand
GAGCTTGAACTGCCGACCTTGCAGTTCAAATGGCTCTGCAGTCTGGCTCATTAGCCCACAGTGCCACTACATAGCTACCAGTCTACCAGTTGCCTTCAAGGCCATTCTGACTCAAGGTGACCACATGGGTTTCAAAGAAGAACTGTGCTTCATAGGGTTTGCATGACTGTGATCTTTTAGAACATCAACAAGTCTTTCTTCCCAGGTACCTCTGTGTAGATTTGAATCTTTAACCTTTCTATTAGTAGCCAAGTGCTTAACCCTATGTGTCACTGAGGGACTCTTAACCTAATAACATAATTCTTTCAAAAACCAAGTGTCTTCTCTGGTGTAAAGTAGCTTTGAAGTGAAAGATCCTGCTGTAAACTGTGATGCTGTGAGAGGGTCTGTGAGAAAGCCCATGCTAGGAAATTATAAGCAGCCTCTGGGAGAAGAGAGTTCCTCACCAACTAGGAACTGTACACATAAGTCTTACAAAACTGACCAACAGAAATCTGCAAAACACTTGCGTGATTATGAAGTACATTCTTCCCCAGAGATTCGTCTGTGAGCCTAGCTTTAAGCAAGAAACCTTGAACAGTGAACCAAGTTAGTCAGGCTGGACTTCTGACCTACAGAAACTGTGAGAGAATTAATGGTTGTCATTTCAAGACACTGCATTTCTTGTTGTTATTGTTTGTTTTCATTTGTTTTGCAGAATAATAATATAAAAACTAATGTAATTGCTGAAAAGCAATATGGAGGTTAAAGTGATGTGAGAAGAGTCATTTTTCATAAGAAAAAAATTAACCGGACAACTTATTTTGACCAAAGCATGTGTGAAATTGTTGAAAGGGTCTGCATCATGCAGTAATAAATAATTAGACATAAATAGAAATCTCCATTGTATTGAAAGAAATGCTCACAAGATTGAGAGCTACTCGCCCTCTGAAAAGACCTTAACCTTTTGACTATGAACTGCTGAACCAGCTTTCACAAGATTTGGTCTTTCACTAAATCTTTTATTTCATCTAAGTCTTTCCAATGTATTTGGATTACTATTTACTAAATTGTAATTATGGTCAGTGTGAGTACTAAATTTGAGGAAGCTTTCATATGAAACACCTCTTACTCAAAAATATCACACTCTTCAAAAGCTATAGATATAGAAAAGATTTTCTTCTTTATAATAATAGCAAAAAATGACTATATGCTTTAGATTTTGTGTTCTCATTTGATGGCAGGAAAAAAAAGTGCCAAATACAAAAGACAGATTAGATACTAGAGACAAAATTCAATTTTTTCAACTACAAATTTTGGAAAATGAAAATCCCAAATAAAAGCTTAAATGACAGTGATGTGGGTAATGTGAATTGCTGTTGTTTTTAAGTGCACTGGAGTTGGTTCCAACTCATCACAACCCTGTATAGGGTTTTGAAGGGTGGCTGATAGGCTTGAACTGCTAATCTTGTGTTTAGTGGTCCAGTGCTTATCCTCCAATGCTGCACAAGAAGTACTTTCAAGTTCATTTATTACTCATAGTAAACCCATGATATAGAGTAGAACTGCCATACAGCATTTTCCAGGCTGCTATCTTTATGAGATCAGATTGCCAGATTTTTCCCCTATGGATCAGTTGGATGGATTTGAACCACTACCCACTGGTTAGCAGTTGAGTGCTGAACCATTGCCCCTCCATGGCTCCTGGGATGATGTATGTTTGTTGTTAATGTTGTTTATGTATATTAATGATTACTGTGATTAGGTGTCCTTGAGTCAGTTCCAATTCATAGCAACTTTGTGAGCCTCTCATTGCAGTTACTGTGTCAGTATTTACTGTTTGCTCATTTTTGCTGACTCTCTACAAAGTGTAATGGTCTTCTCTAGGTACTGCTCCCTTCTGATAACATGTCCAAAGTACCTGAGATCTTGCCACCATTGCTTAAAAGTAGCAATTGGTCTGTATGTACTTCTTCCAACACAACTTTGTGCATTCCTTTGGCAGTCTGTGATATATTCAATATTCTTTACCAGTATGGTACCATAGTTCAAAGGCATCAACTCTTCCTCAGTTTTTGTTATTCCTTGCCAAACATTTGCATTCATATGAGGCAATAGAAAATACTTTTGGGTCAGGTGTATATTTGTCCTCAAAGTGACAGCTTTGCTGTTTAACATTTTAAAAAGGTCTTTTTAAGTAGAATTGTTCAGCATAAATCATCCTTTGTTTTCTTGACTACTGTTTCCATGGGTGTTGATGGTGGATTGAAGTAAACCGAAATCCTCAGTAAATTTATCTTCATCATGACTTTGCTTATTTGTCCTTCTTTAAGCATTTTTGCTTTCTTTCTGTTGACATTCATATAAAGTCTTTTATTTTCATCAGTAAGTGGTTCAACTTATCTGCACTTTTAACAAGCAGGGTACTATAGTCTGAATCATAGATTGTTAATGAGCTCCTTCCAATTCTGATGCCCTGTGCATCATCATGTAGTCTAGCTTCTTGAATTATTTGCTCAGTATTCAGGGTTAATAAGCATGGTGACAGGATACAACTTTGCCACACACCTATTCTGATTTCAAACCACACAATATCCCCTTGTTCTGTTTGAATGACTGCCTTTTGGTTGATATACGAGTTTTACATGAGTACAGAGAAAAGTTCTGGAATTCCCATTCTTTCCAATGTTATCCAAAAGTTATTATGATCCACATAGTAAAATACTGTTACCATATCAATACAACATAGAGCAATTTTCTGGCTTTCTCTGCTTTCCATCAAGATCTATCTGGTGTCAGAAGTACGCTCATTCTATCTTGTCTTCTGAATCCAACTTACAATTCTATCAGTTCCTGTTGATATGAAGCTGTAATCAGTAACTTGATGAACTTCAAAGTGTGAAATTCCTATTATTGTTTGGTAACTGCTACATTCTGGTGGATTGCCTTTCTTTGGAAAGGGCACAGATATGTCACTATTCCATTGGTTTGATGAGGCAACTGTCTTCCAAGTTTCATGGCATTGATGAGTGAAGGCTTCCAATGTTACTCATTTATTTGTTGTTGTTGTTGTGAAGTGCCATCGAGTCTATCCCGACCCATAGTGACCCTGTGTAGGGTTTCCAAGGAGCAAGTAGTAAGCTTGAACCACCAACCTTGCAGTTCAAATGACTTTGCAGTATATCGCATTAGCCCACAACGCCACACCAGGACTTCATTTATTTATTAGAACATGGCAATTGGTATTGTGTGAAATCCTGGCGATTGTGTTTTTGTCTATGCCTTCAGTCAGCTTGGGATTCTTCCTTCCGTACTGTCAATTTTTGATGATATACTACCTCTTAGAATGGTTGAAGATTGACCAATTATTTTATGTACAGTGACTATGTGTATTTGTGTTATTCTTTTTCAGTGTTTCCAGTATCATTCAATACTTTGCTTATAGAATCCCTCAGACTTTGCTTATAGAATCCCTCAGTACTACAACTCAAGGTTTGAAATATTTCTTCAGTTCTTTCAGTTGAAGAAATTCTGGGCATATTCTTTGTTCCCTTTTGGTTTTCTAATTCCAAGTCTTTGCACATTTCATTGTTTTACTTTGTCTTCTCAAGCAGGTCATCGAGATCTTCTGTTTAGGACTTTTACTTCATCATGTAGTCCATTTACTTTTGTTACTTCACATTCAAGAGAACATTTCAGACTACTCTTCTGAAATCTATTTTGATCTATTTTTTCCCCTTTTATTTAATGACTCACTGTTTTTTTTTTTTCTTGTATGATGGATTTAATATCATCCCATAACTCATTTGGTTTTGGTCATTAGTGTTTAGCACTGCTGATATATTCTTGAGATCATGTGTAAATTCTGATGGAATGTGCTCCTGGTTTTACTTGGCTCTGTGGACTGGTAGTAATTTTTTTCAGCTTCAGCTTAAATTTGTACATGAGGAATTGATGGTCCATTCCACTGTCAGTCACTGGCCTTGATCTGACTGAAGAAATTGAATTTTTCCATCTTCTCTTTCTATAAATGTAATTGATTTGATGTCTATGTATTCCATCTGGCATGGTTCACATTTATAGTTGTGGCTTATATCAGTGTAAAAAAGTATTTGCAATGAATGAGTCTTGAGTCTTACAAAAGTCTTGGATGGAGCATATGTACATTTAAGATGTTCAGCATCTTTTTAAATATGGGCAGTGCCAGTAAAATTTGGTTGGCATATTGTGGGAAGAAGAGTCTCCTTCACCCTTCAAAACCCCTTAAAATCTAGCTACAAGAATTCCTTATTATCAGATATGGAAATTAAGGCTCAGGGACATGAATTAATTTACCAGAAGTCACTCTGTGACATATTTTATTCTAGAAATTTTAATTTCTTAATTCAGTGAGGTTTCTGTTATAGCATTTTGTATATTTTTGATATATAGATGTTCTGGGGAGTTTACTAGTTAATACACACACAAGAATGCTTCAAAAATGTCATGAAAAAGTAGAATTAAAACACAATTTGTGACAAATGTATATTCTGAAAAAGCTAAGCATGAAAACTAAGCATGGATTTCAATTTTTTTTATACCAAAATAAACTCTTAGTAACCCAGTTTCTGAGTTTATTTTGATGTTAAAACAAAACAAAAAACCTTGAAATCCATGCATCCTTTCTCAAAATCACTTTGCCACAAAGTTTTTGAAAATTATATACATATGGAATCAGAAAGTTAACAGATATTTTCCATTATCTTTTAATTCCAGTTTTTCATGAACTTTTTGAAGCTCCCTTGTGTTGTTGTTGTTGTTTTTTCTGTGCACATATTAACGTTAACAACTTGAAATGTGCAGATGATCAAACCAAGTAAAGAGGATTTGAAATACTTATTGATGGAGATCGAATATTACAGCCTTCAGTACAGATTGCACTTCATTGTAAAGAAAACACACATCCCCACAACTGGACTAATAAATAACATGATAAATGGAGAAGAGATTGAAGTTCTCATTTACTTCATTTTGCATGGACCCACTATCAGCACTCTTGGAAGCAGCAGTCAAGAAATGAAATTACTTATTGCATTAGGCAAAGCTGCTGCACAAGACTTCTTTAAAGTGTTAAAGAGCAAAGATACCAGTTTGAGGACTAATGTATACCCAGCCCAAGACATGGTATTTTCAATAGCCTCATGTATGTGTGAAATTTGGGCAGTGAATAAGGAAGACTATAGAAAAATTGGTGTATTTGAGTTCTGGTGTTGGAGAAGATTATTAAAAGTACCATGGATTTTCAGAAGAACAACCACATCTATGTGTAAATAAGTACAATCAGAATGCTCATTAGAAACCAGGATGACAAGACTTCATCTCTCATATTTTGGGCATGTTGTCTGGAGGGACAAGTCCTTGGGGGAAGGACAGCATGTTTGGCAAGTTGAGAGTCAGTGAAAAAGAGGAAGACCAATAACAAGATAGATCGACACAGTGGCAGCAACAGTGGGCTCAAAATCAACAAAAATTGTGAGGATAGTGCAGGACTGAGCAGTTTCTCATTCTCTTGTGCCTAAGGTCAGTATGAGTTGGAGTCACCTCAACAACACCTGACAACAACATACTTATTTTAACATGTCTAAATATTATCCAGTTTGAGGCACTAAGCAGGATCTTTTTATTAGTTTGAAAAGAGCCCTTATCAGAGCAACATGAATTCTTCTAAAATTGAAACAAGAATAAAGAATAAACATCAAAATATGGTAAAGCTTGGGTAGAAGAACGGTGAGCTCACTGATACTTGCCAAGATTTTAAAGGGACAGTGCCCCAAATAAATGAGCAGTTTACAAAAAAGTAACTCATTTTAAGAATGGATCAGATGACACAGATGATGAAGTCCATAGCAGAATGCCATTCATTACAGTTCATGAGGAAGAATTTGTTCTTTTTTCTTGACCTATTGAAGAATGACAATTAACAAGCAGAAACAATACCCACTTCACAGGCACCCCAATTGGTTTGCTTAACTACTTCTGACTGAAACAACAACTGAAGTTGAGCAGACTTTCTGCCCTATGGTTGCCCAAACTGTGGCACCCAGATCAGCTATAGACAAGAACAGAGCACAGAGCTTTCAATGAAAATTATACACAAGTAAGTGATAGAAAATCCTGAAGTATTTCTTGGAAGAATTGTAATAGGAGATGCAATATGACTTTACCAGTCTGATCCAGAAGACAAAGCACAATCAAAACAATGGTAACCAAGAGGTACAAGTGTCCCAGTCAATGCAAAGGTGGACTGGTAAAGAGCAAAGGTTATGGCAACAGTTTGGGGCATGCTCAATGCATTCTGGCTGATTATGTGGTGCATTACCACTGTCACTTTCCACAGAAGTAGTCAATTTGATTTCACTGTATTTCATCTAGTAAGGTCCATGTGTATAGTCATCTCTTATGCTGTTTAAAAAAGGTATTTGAAATGAACAAATTACTGGTTTTGCAGAATTCTATCATGTGACCTCCAGCATCATTTCTATCACCAAGGCTATATTTTCCAACTACTGATCCTTCCTCTTTGTTTCCAACCTTTGCATTTGAATCACCAGTAATAATTAATACAGCTTGATTGCATGTTTGATCAATTTCAGATTGAAGAAATATGTAGAATTCTTTAATTTCATCCTTTTTGGCTTTAGTGTTTGGTGCATCAATTTGAATAATAGTGATATTAACTGATCTTCCCTATAGGTGCAT
Organism: Chrysochloris asiatica; assembly: GCF_000296735.1. Lineage (NCBI taxonomy): Eukaryota > Metazoa > Chordata > Mammalia > Afrosoricida > Chrysochloridae > Chrysochloris > Chrysochloris asiatica. The sequence goes on along the minus strand of NW_006408593.1, from coordinate 5,195,057 downwards.
GGGTATTATTCTATCACAGACAGCGTTATACCTCATGACAGACCCTCATATGTTCTTTTTGATGATGAATGAAATGCCATTTCTCTTCAATTTGTCATTCCTGGCATAGTACACCATGTTATTGTCAGATTCAAAATGGCCAATACCAGTCCATTTCAGCTCACTAATGCCAATGATGTCTATTCTTATATGTTCCATTTCATTTTTTTAAGTTTTTATTGTGAATTGAGTGATAGTTTACATGGGAGAACATTAGTTTTACCATTCATCCTATTGTATTTTGTTTCATTGCAATGATTACAGTCCCCTCCATGCGTCATCATTTAACAGCATTTGCTTCCATTCCTTTTTTTTTTTTTTTAAAGATGTCTCCAGAAGCACTCAGTAACATATAACCTTTCAAACAGCCAGAAGGTACACCCTGCAAGCCTGCCCCCCAGCCATCAGCACACAGTCCCTCTCCTTCCCTGAGTACAGCGTCCCCAGCCATTCCATCTCTCACATCATCATCTCTGCCTCATGGCGGCACTGCTTCTCTGGATAGGGTCTCACATGCCACTCTTTTCCCTTGATGGTCCCAGGGTTCCATTTCATTTTTGATCATTTCCATTTTTCCTAGACTCATACATCGTACATTCCAAATTTCAATTATTAATGGATTTTCACAGCTCTTTCATTTCATTTTGCGTTGTGCCTCATCAGCAAATGAAGGTCTTGCCGGCTTTACTCCCATGGGCTTTACTCCATTCACATCATCATGGTCAACTCTACTTTGAGGAGGCAGCTCTTACGCAGTCACATTTTGAGTGCCTTCCAACCTGTGAGGCTCATTTTCCGGCACTATATCTGACAGTGTTTCTCTGCTATTCATAAGGATTCCAGAAACTAAATATGTGGATGTAGTTCATCTCTCCTTCTTCCTATTCTTCATCTGGAAGCTCGTCTGAAACCTGTCCACCATGGGTGACCCTGCTGGTATTTAAAATACCTGTGGCATAGTTTCCAGAATCACAGCAACTCACAAGCCACCACAGTAGGACAAACTGACAAACGAGTGGTACATTAGGCAAATCTGATGCACATGACCTTTTTAAAGTGTTGAAGCGCAAAAAATGTCAGCTTAAGTGCATCAGACCCAAGCCACAATATTTTCAATAACCTAATATGTATGTTAAATTTAGACAGTGAATAAGGAAGGTTGTAGAAGAATTGATGCTTTTGAGTTATGATGTTGGAGGAGAATATTGAAAGTACCATGGGCTGCCAAAAGAACAAAAAGATCTGTGTTAGAAGAAGT
>NW_006408593.1:5186387-5192740 GCF_000296735.1 Chrysochloris asiatica | reverse complement strand
TATGAGTCAGAACTAACTCGACCACACTTAACTATATATGTGTGTATGTGTATGTATACATATACATATATGTATATATGGAGTGCATCAGACTCCTAACCTCAAAGTCAGCAATTTGAAACTACTAGCTGTTCCACAAAAGAAAGATGAGGCTTAATTCTCCTGTAAAAATGTATAGCCTCAAAAACCGTATACAGGGTTGCTATGAGTCAGAAAAAACTCTACAGCACGCACATAATCACCACTCTGTATATGAGTGAAATGGCTCTATAGGGTAAATAGTGGTGTGCACACCACAAGGTCTGTAGTTCAAGCATGCCAGCTGCTCCACAGAAAAATGATAAGGCTTTCTTCTTTCCCAAATATATATATATTTTTAATCTAGGAAATGCTATACAGGGTTGCTATGAGTTGGAAACAAGTCGATGGTAACTTAACATCAAGAGTAAATATATATGTGTGTGTTGTTGTTGTGCGCTGTTAAGTCACGTCTAACTCATAGTGACCTGGTATAGGTTTCCTATGGCTGTAAATCTTTATGAGAACAGAAAGCCTTATCTTTCTCCTGTGGAACAGCTTTTAGAATCAAACTGTCAACTTTTGGTTCACACTCCAGTGCTTATCCTGCAGAACCACTGTGTTCCTTTGATCTATTTGCTTATTCAGAAATCATGATGTGCCTGGTTCAGAGATGCAGTTCTATGACATCAGGTAGCATTAGACTCTCATGCAAGTTCTGAATGTGATACATCCAGTCAACTGTAGGAATGTTCTGGATCTGAAACAGGTGCCCAGGTACATCTTCTCACTTGCTGTGGTTCAAAAACTATCCAGGAGTGTCTGTGAACTTGCTCTAAAATGGAGTTCAGTTATGATCAGACTTCAAAAATATTTAATGGCAAAATATGGGTGACCTTGAGAGAAAATTACTCTGAGTGAATTTCAGTGAAGTGGGTAGAATTGATGATAAGATTCTAGGTATTCAGTATCTATGCGCTGCAGTGAGGAGTTGTGTGTGATGATCCCTAAACTAACTGCCCTCCCACCAATTCCTTTTCGTACTTTTTATTCTCTGAAAAGGAAAGATCAGTGGCATAAATTACAAATACAAAGACATGTAACTCATACCCATGAACAGTGGAAAACACTTCTGTCTTAGTCTTCCCCTAAAGTGATTATAAAATTGCCACTAATTGGGTGGTTTATAAAAGAAGAATTGAATGCCTCACAATTCTAGAGACAAGAAGTCTAAATCAGGTTATTGACTATGTTGATTCCCTCTGAGGGCTCTGCGACAGAATCTGTCCCAGGCTTATTTCCAAGCTTCCGGTATCTCCAGATGTCCCTTGGCTTAAAGCTGCAGCATCACACAGTGTCCTTCTTCTATCCCCCTATCTTATCTAAGGTCAGCACTCATAAGATTAGGGCCTTCCATACTTCATTATGGAGTCCTAGTGTGACGCTGTGGGATGAGCACAAGGTTGGCAGTTCAAACTCAATGAGGAAACCCTATATAGGGTTGCTATGAGCTATGGGTCAGAACTGACTCAGTGGCACTTGGCAACAAGAACTACTTCATTTTGCCCTCATGTTAACCTAACTGATAATATCTTCAAAGACAAATAGCTTCACATTTACAGACAAGGGAGGAGGTGTTAGGATAAGCTCATTAGAAAACACAGACAGGAGAAAAATACCAGAAGTTTATTACTGCAGAAGAGGTCAACAGGAGCATGATTATCAACAAGTGGGATTTGGAATAAAATAGTCATTTGGGTAGAAGGATGGTGGGAACTGCAAACAGAAGGCATGGATACAGTAGCACCAACAATGGCTCTGATTTTTTTAACTCCTGACCCCAATTTCTTATGAGAAAAGGAAACAGTTACACAGAAGTATCTTGAGAGACTGCTAGAAGGCTCCTAATTAATTTCAAAATAATTGAATGTTTTATATTTCTGTTAAAGGGAGGCATTTCTGCTAGCAGATGTGTCCAAGGGGATTTAGGGATTTTAAATAAAAAAAAAAAATGCATTTTTCTTTATAGAAACAAATAGGAACTATAGATAAATTCTGTTGTTCATAGGGTCATTATGAGTCAGAGCTGGCTGGATCCCCTTAACATACATAAATAAGCTAAGATAATAAAGTACATACTGTTAACATATTAGTGTATATTATTTATTATCAAATGTCAGCAAATGAGTTTTCTTGATAAACATCTTTCACTGGAAAACATTCAAAATGGGATTATACTGTGCATACATATTATTTCACAAATTGAGTGTTCCAATAGTATATAATGGGTCTCTCATCAGTTTCTAAATATTAACTTTACAACATTAATAAGTGTATTATGTTTACTGTAACAGTGTTATTAGACATACAGATTTTTCTTCAATTCATTTCCTTATTGTTTGGATAATGCCATGCCATCTATCCTAACAGTCACATTTTTATATATGTGTTTATTTCATTTCTTAGGATCAATTTCTACAATCAAACTTACTAAATCAAAATGCTAATGTTTTGTTTTCAGCTTTTGATAAGTGAAAATCCATCTTGTCTTCCAATAAGACAACAATAATTTATAATTTATTTGAGTTATGTTATTTCTTATTGTTAAGGGCCATCAAGTTGGTTCCAACTCATAGTGACCCTGTATAGGGTTTCTGAGGCTGTAAATCTTTATGGGAGCAGAAAGCCTCATCTTTCTCCCATGGTGTGGTGGGTAGATTCAAACAGCTGACCTTGTGGTTAGCAGCCCAACACATAACCACTATATTACCTGAGCTCCCTAGCCAGTTAAAACTTAGCAAAGTAAATCCTGTTGTTTGTGTTTTCCCTATGACCTAAAAGTCCTTCAGGATATTGTGTAGCTTTTTTTTTTTTTTTTTTCTTCCCTATATCCCTTGTGCCTGGAAATTGATGGCTCCTTTATAAATCTGCTGCATGATAATAATAGTAATACAAATGCAACTGAATGCATTATTCCAAGAATGATTTTATAAAGCCTAGAATGATGTGCACGGAACTGTTGGCAAAATTATTTTGGGCATGGAATGTGGGTGTGAAAGAGTAAGAAGGGATGAAATGTGCGTGTCTTTTAAATTTCTTCTGAAACCATTTTTATATTGACTGCATTTTCCCAATAAACTTTAAAGTTGCAATCCAGAAATATAACAAGTCTAATACTTTTGAATGAGAAGTTATCCTTTAACAAATATAACAATAGAAAAGGGGGGATGGGGAATGACCTCATTTACTAGATTCAAAACATGAAATTAAGCTATGAACATGAGTAATATCATTGTAATTCTCACAAACCACTGGAAATACATGGTTACAGGTATGAAAACAGCGGTTTAGAAAGGTTAAGAAACTAGCCCCAAGCCAAATAGCTATGTAGCAAGTAGACTGGAATTACAACCAGGTTCACCTGAGCAGCACTCATTTGCAGTGGAGCTGTAGAACCTATGTTCGTTCTCCTGTGCTAATCTGTCTATCCGGAGGGTGGTGAGATGACTTCTGTAACCCAGATGTCTGTGTAGAGAAAAGAGAAGGGTTCACTACTCTGTCACATAGCAGTTCTGAAGTTAATGAGTCCGAGTGTCTGCAAGAACCCTCCTCCCACAAGATCACACAACAGGAGTCGGTGAATTCTGACTCTGCAGACACAGCACAGTTCCCTTGGCTCCTGCCTTGTGGTTTCATTTGATCGTGACAAGGACAAATTCCAGGATCTGATTTCAAGTGAATAAATGGGAAAAAAACGGGGCAGTTATGAATTCTGATACACTGTGGCTGCTGCCTTTCAAATATTGAAGTAAACTTCTGCTTTCCTTTTGGAGTCCACAATAGCTTTTCTGATGACAATAAATGGTAGTGATATTGTGATAAAGACTTGGCAAAATATAATTATGATAAGAAGACAGGGAATGGAAGATAACAGCACCAAATACAAGGATTCTTCTAAATGGAACCAAATATAAGGCCCATAATTGCTGTCTAATAAGACAGAAATTCCAATAAATGAGATTTAGTATCCTTAAATACTTTTTCATACTTGCAGATAATATATTAAAATGTTGTTGTTGTTGTTATGTGCCATGGAGTCGGTACTGACTCATAGCACCCCCGTACAGGGTTTCTGAGGCTGTAAATCTTTCCTGGAGCAAAACACTTCATCTTTCTCCCGTGGATCAGCTGGTAGCTTTGAACTACTGACCTTGCGGTTCACAGCCCAATTCATAACCACTACGCTACCAGAGCTCCTTAATATGTTAAAATAGAGTTTATGAAAATATAGAACTTGTATAAATCATTCTAATATATTACTTTTTAATGTACTATTTGTGTAAGTTAGGGCTGTATTGGACAATAAAGGAAACATCTTAGTTCACATAGTTGGAGGGTTATGTATCTAGTTGATTTAGTTGATAAAAAAACTCCAAGTTTCTTTGTGCTTTTTTTCTGACTTTTTCCTGCTAGCCAGAGAGCCTGATTCACCCAATAGCTGGTGCTCTTGTGAGAGAAGAATTTCTATTAGCTACAGTTTATGATATGTGTTACTATATTTATGCCCAGTTATAGAGAAGCAACACACCATGGCCAGTTTTCCAAGAAAAACTTGACTGTCTTAGGTCACACATTCACTCCTGAGTCAATGACTGTATCCAGAGACATCCCTCTGGATCTGAGTCTGAAGTTCACTGATTCTGAAGATCCTGGGGGACCCCGTAATTAAATCCCAGCTACTGTTAAGGAAAATCAAGACTTGGCTTCTGGGTAAAAATTCAACAAATATATTGTGTATAGAATATTTTTAAATGACTTCTGTATCACAAAGTTTGTTTTGTTACTATTCAGTGTTGTCAAGTCGGTTTGAGTCATGGTGATCCTGTATAGGATTTCCAAGGAGTGGCTGGTGAGTTTGAACCGCCAACCTTGCAGTTCAAACCGACCTTATAACTGACTGCTTATCCTCCAGAGTTACAGCAGAACACCAACGAAAGTTTAGTTCCATAATATACTTACTTATTTAGATCTTGGAGCCCTAGTGTGGAACTGTAAGATAAGTACTGGACCGCAAGGTCATTAGAATTGCAAGGTCAGTGGTTCAAACACATCAGCTGGTCTTTGGATATCCTGTACAGTGTTGCTATGAGTCGGATCCTACTTGATACATTTAACAACAACAACGTTTGGTTCTGACTGTGTATGATACACTGCTTGATGTGTGTATAGAAATTGTCTTTAGTTCTCACACACAGAAAAAAAATCAGTGTGAGTCATCTGCAAGTTAAATGTCAGTTTTCTTGTTCTGCTTAAGAAATTAACCTAATAGTGTCTTTAAATAAGAATAAACATTATATTTCATAGTTTCTGTTTGTCAGGAATTTAGAATAACTTACATGGCACTTCTGACTCACAGTTTCTCATGAAGCTGCAGTCCATCTGTTGACTGAGGCTACATTCCTTGTAAGGTTTCACAGGGATTAGTAAATTCACAATGGCGAACTCACAGAGCTACCATAAGTGGGGTTGGGAGTTACACTTCTATTGTGGCCAGCACGTTGGTACTGGTGGCTCGTAGGATACCTCAGTGTCTCTCAACCAGAGCCTTCCCACAGGACTGCTTGAATGCCCTCATGACATAAGGGTTGTCTTTCCTCAAAGAAAACCATTTGCGAACTCGAGGGAATCTGCAGTGTATAGCGGTTACAGTTGGACTGCCTGCCAGCCATTCTGTGGGAGAAAGATGAGGTTTGCTGCTCCTGTAAAGATTTACAGCTTTGGAAACTCGGTACAGGGTCGCTATGAGTTGAAATCAACTCCATGACACATCACCACCAAACTCTCTGAGAGCTAAAGGGAAGCTGCAGTGTATTTGAAAAAGAAAGGGAATCTGCAGTGTGTTTCGTGACTTTTGCAGTTTCTTCTTGGTCGAATAGATGAACCAAATTAAATGAGGAGGTTTCTAAGCAAAAGGAGCCCTGAGTTATGAGTTAGATTGCTAGCCAAAAAGTCAGCAGTTCGAAGGCGCTCTGCAAGAAAAAGATAAGGCAGTCTGCTTCTGTAGAGATTGACAGCCTGAGAAACCCTATGAAACAGTTCTATTCTGTCCTATAGGGTCTCTGAGTCAGAATCAGTGCTCCAGAATCAGTAGGTGTGGTACGGGTTTGATTTCTACACAAGTGTATGAATATCAGAAAACTGGGATCATTGGTTGTGGTCTTGGAGCCTGGCAAGCAGAGATAGATACTGCTTCCCCTATTGAAAAAAAAAAAAAAAACAAAAAAAAAACACAAAGCAAATAAATAAACAACAACAAAAGACGGGATCAGGGAAAG
>NW_006408593.1:5178546-5184200 GCF_000296735.1 Chrysochloris asiatica | reverse complement strand
GGCTTTGCAGTCTGGTGCATTAAGCCACAGCTCCACAACATTTTCCTCGCTTTTCTTTCTTCTGCACATTGGGAGACCAATAGTTGCACCTTAGAAAATTGTTCATGAACCTTTTTTAAGATAGCAGTCTCTACTCACCAAAGAAGGATGCAGAATGTAGTCTTTGGGGACTATGTTATGTCAGTTGACTATGTAGTCCCCTGAGAATATGGTCCTAAGCTACCATGCCCAACAATTCATTGTCTCAAGTTGTTTGGTAATGTCTAAGAAGTTTTCATCATTTTGTCCCCTCTATATGCTCCACCTTGAAGTCCTGATTTGGTACTATAGGACAAGCACTTGACTGGTTCATTCCCGCCACTTGCTCCTTGGAAACTTCATACAGGATCCCTATAAATTGGAACTGACTTGTTCAAACTTAACAGCAACAACATACCCTACCACATTCATAGGTGCATTTGCAACAAAGTAAATACCATATTCAAATAGCTTCTGTGAAATGCTTATATATTTGTGGGTGAACTCCCATTCGCTAATCAATTTTGTTCAGTCTGTGTATCTACCCATTTATCTTCCATAGAATACTGTTCTTGCAGGGCTATGTATAGAAAAGTATTTGTCTCTTCCTTTTTAATCCTTCTTTGCTCTCTGTGTCTTCACCTGCCTTCATCTTTCTTCTGCCAGCTTCCCTCTTGTTGTATATTGTATTCCCCAGCACCCAAATTAATACTTGAATGTTAAAATTTAAACGTACTAAAAGCTTAAAGAAAACAAAATAGGTGACACATAGGGCACTAATATATTCCAAGTATTTTTTTAAGCCTCTGAGATATGTTTTCCAAGAATATTAGAACGCCTTATGAATCAGCTAGGTTTGTGTTAAAGCTAGGTTCTTCTCTTTTGTTTATCACAAATTTTATACAAATGGCTTGAGTGTCTCTTAAGCTTAATTGCAATCTTGAGTCTCTTTATAATCATGCCCCAGAGCATTTTATTATACACTTAACAGCTTGATGTCTGTAAATTGATATTATCCTCTTTATCTTGAGGGATAATGTTAAATTATACGTACCTGTGTGTGTGTGTGTGTATGGGTGTATAAATATGTGGGGGCTTCAAAAATTTCCTTGAAAATTGAACTAAAGGATAATGAATAATTTACAATGAACTTTTGGATGTCTCTCATATTATATGTGTAAAGGATACTTGTAATCATTATTTGATTCTAAACTGAACAACTGAATTTATGTATGATAAAATTAAACTCTAGATATTCTAGACACATTTTTAGAAATCTGGATTTAGAACTACTGGAATCAGTTCAGCATTATCCCTATATCTTTTCTTATTGTGCGCTTTAAACATTGACACCTCTGTTCCCTGCCTTTGTCCCACTTACCTTATACTTCAAACTTAGAAACTACATCTATCAAAACATCAGTACCTCTGAAGGTCAGTGTCCAAGAAAATGTTCACATAGTTGATGAATATTCAAGATAGAAATTCTTGATGTGAGAAGTTAATGAATAATGTGATCATTTCTGGCTAACGATGGGATTTCAGGAAACAAATTTCAAGGAAGCTATTTAGGGATTTAGGAATATTCCTTATATTTTTTTGTACTAGCAATCTATCAGAATTATAACTATATGATAGATTATAAATTATGAGTATATGATAAATTATAAATTATAAATATATGATAGAACTGGTTGAATCATAGACAGAACCACAAATATACCATTTCCCACATAGCTTATTTGTATTCCTTAGCTATATTGTAGTATTAAAGCCAGCCTGTTAATGATGGTAGTGGTGGTTATGTGCCGTGGAGTCGGTTCCAACTCATAGTGACCCTGTACAGGGTTTCTGAGGTTGTAAATATTTAAGGGAGCAGAAAGCCTCATCTTTCTTCTGTAGAACAGCTGTTGGTTTTGAACTGCTGATCTTGTGGTTTGCAGCCTGATTCGCAAGGACTATGCTACCAGAGCTCACCTGTTAATGATAGTAATGTTAATATTACCATCTTAATATTAATGAAGCCAATTATATTAATGGTACATACACAAGTATAAATGTCAAAAGTGATGTTTTATCATTGTATGTGGACTTCTGGTGTGGTACTGTCAGATAAGCACTGGGCTGCGAACTACAAGGTTGGCAGTTCAAACCTACCAGCTGCTCCTTGGAAACTTTGTACAGGGTCACTATGATTTAATAGCAGCACTTAACAACAACAACAACAACAACATAGTGTATGTACTCTGTAAGCATTCTGCCTCAGAATAGTCATGTGACTGAGCATTGTTTTAGGAGTGGTAGATCAGACCTAACAACCTTAGACATACACCCCATCTTTCTTATAAAAAGAATCTTGTGTTTTTTCAGGTGTTCATCCTCCAGTGTGCTCACAGTAGTGACCTCTTTGAGCCATAGAGGTTAAACCAAGTATGGTGATATGATTCCCTTGCCAACATTGTGGTCTAATCCAAGTCTAAATGACACAAGAAGCCATCTAGTGAGAGATTGGGGATTTTGGTGATGATTGTCATCATTACTTAAAATTATTGTTGTTGTTAAGTGCTGTCGAGTCGGTTGCAACTCGACAGTGGCCCTGTGTAGGGTTTCCTAGGAGCAGCTAGTGGGTTTGAACTGCCGACTTTGTGGTTTGAAGTCCTGTGCTGATCCTACAGCACCACACCAGGAGTCCAAATGTCATAGTTGTTAAGTGCATTCAAGTCGGCCAACTCATTGCAACCCTGTATGGGGTTTATGAGGAGCGTCTTGGTGGATTTGAACTGCAGGCTTGGTGATTAGCAGTCTAGTATTTATCCAACAATGGTTATCCTACAGCACGCATTGTTGATTCTCCTTGTGACCACTGTAGCCAAGAGGGAAAACAGCATCGGCATGCTGTGAAAACCAAAGTCGACAGAGGAAACTCCTCTAACCCTGAATATATGACTGAACTGCTGAATGTAACACCTCTGGCACTGGCCTGCTGATAATCGGATGATGTAAAGGACAAGAAGTTTATGTGGCTGGGATGCCTGAAACATGTTCAGCCTAAATTACTAAGGTAGCTCCTGACTAGAGCTGCTAAAGCCCTGCATGCTTAGAAAGGTTGTTATTGTTGTTGTCAAGTGCCGTCGAGTCAGTTCCAACCCGTAGCGACCCTGTATAGAGTTTCCAAGGAGCAGCTGGTGAGTTTGAACTGCTGACCTTGATGTTAAAAGAGCTTTGCAGTCTGGCACATTAACCCATAGCATCATACCAGGACTCCACTTAGAAAGGTAGATAGAGATAATTTTCACCTTTCTCCTCATTTGTTGGTTTAGGGCTTCTACAAAATGACTCCCACGTGGACTTGAGATAAGGAAGGGGTTTGACATGGCCCCAGGGTTAATACGTATTATCTCACAAATTCTGTCCATACCACCAAACCTCCCTTCTCTGTGTTTGAGATATCAAGTGTTGCACTCAAGACTGCTTTCCATAAGGAGACCTGGTATTCCCTGTCACTCTCTGCTGGAAACCATGTGTCTGTCCTACATTTGAGAGAACTGGGTCTAGCATAATTGTGAAGGTTAAAAAGCAATAGAAAAGAATTCCCATTCGATTTCATGTTTCCATTGGATGGATGATATTTCCATCTTTTGATTTTGATCCTCAGGGACCCAAATGGCAGTACAATACAGAGAATGCATTTGGTTATAATAATAGGTCTTAGAATCCATCCCAGCATAGTGACTATGTAGGATACAGCGCAGCAGCCCCTAGGGTTTCCAAAGCTGTGGTCATTACAGAAGCAAGCTGCCACCTCTGTCTTCTGTGGAGTGGATTGAACTGCCAAACTTTTAACCACTGCGTCACCAGGGCTGAGTATTTATTGTAGTAAGTTATCTATATGCCAGCCACTGGTCTAATCAATTCATATATAATTAACTCGGGAATTCTTCACATGGGGACCCAGGGATGTTAACCAAATTGCTCATGATCATACTGTGAGTAAGCAGTATGTATAGCTGGGATTTGAAGACAGTTGCTCCACAATGTCTAAATGTTTAAAATTTTAAACATTACTCAGTGCTGGTGATATACTGATACAAGACTGTTATCTTGGATGAGTCCATGCATAGATTTAATCCCTTTCATTCTTAGGATGTTGCTTGGGAAGATAGTTTTGGAAGTCTCAAGAGAACTGGAAGTTGACTCACAACCAGGCTGAAATGGATGAGTTTGGAGAGGCTTAGAAATAATATTGGGCCACTTATGAGATTCTTGTTGTTGTTGTTATGTGCCATGGAGACAGTTCCGACTCATAGTGGCCCTGTACAGGATTTCTGAGGCTGTGAATCTTTATAGGAGCAGAAAGCCTCATCTTTCTCCCGTGGAACAGCTGGTAGTTTCGAACTGCTAACCTTGAGGTTCACAGCCCGATTCATAACCACTATGCTAGAAATTTAGTTTGGCAGAGAGTAAGGGAGAAATCGACAACCCAAGAAAGAAACATGGCAGGCTTTCAGTATTTCCTGCAATGTGTGTTTTTTTTCCCCATTCATTTGACTGGGGGGGAAAAAAAAGAAAGACAGAGAAAGAAACATTAGATCGGCTTCCTGTTGATGGAGAGGAGCGGGAATCCAGTCATCAAAAAGTGTTAAAGTTACAATTAAATTATAAAGTGTGTCAGTCTTTGAGTTGTTCTTGTCTGAACAGCTGTCTGATTTCTAATTACAGTATTCAACTTAGACAATAATGATGATGTAGGATAATATCCACAGACTTATTTTAAAATTTGGACTTCTGATGGGACGGTGTAGGATATACATTGTGTGGGGCAGGTCACTGAAAGGTTGTCAGTTCAAATCCATCAGCCACTCCTCAGAAACCCTATACAGGGTTGCTGTGAGTTGGAACCTACTCGATGGCACTTAACAACAATGTTATAATTTAGAAGTTGGAACCCATACTCCCATTGACAGTCACAATAAATTGATATGTAAAAGACGAGTCCTGGTGTAACATTGGAATTCTCACAGCGAGGTTGGTAGTTCAAACCCACTAGTAGCTCCTAGAAACCCTAAACAGGGGCCCTATGATTAGGAACCAACTTGATGAACTCACTTAACAACAACAAGGGATGAGGAAAATGCATAATCTGTGACACATGACAGGGAATAGAAAGCTGGTTAGCCTACAGTAACACTTGTAATCTTATTTTAAATGTTCTATGTTTACTATTACAATTTAAGATCATTTAACAAAAGATTTATTCGAGTTGATAAAATAAGGAGAAAGAATTAGGATCACCGTTTCTACAAAGAAGTTCCCTGGGTTTAGACAAGTAAATTAACACTTAAATGCCAAAATATATTCTAGGTTGGAATCACTACAAAATGGTTGACTGCACACATGAGTTGTTAATAATACTTGAAAAGAACATGGAACATATATTTTATCTCCTAATTGAAAAATGCAAAAGTTTATACATGGTAGATTTATCTTTATAAAAAGTTTATGTATTCCACCTAAAGCACTTAAATTAACTATCCAAAGATTAAAAAACAATTTTGAGCATATCTTTCTTTCTCTTTTGATCTGCTATCATTTGATTTCTGCAAGGAGTAAGATCTACACCACAGATAAATTGTGTA
>NW_006408593.1:5170270-5177289 GCF_000296735.1 Chrysochloris asiatica | reverse complement strand
CACTCTCCACTCTAGTCCTCTGTGGCTATGTCACTGACTCTGGGCCCAAGATTCCCCAGGTCTTGCCACACTGCTGGCCAACCAGGTCTCCACCCAGGTTCACCGGGAGTCTACTGAGTGTTGTAGGGCTTAGCTCGCAGCTTCATTGCTTTTTTTTCCTCACGTCCCCTTATCGGTGATGAACGTGGTTGCCAATCAGAGCATGTATTCCCATTGAGTCTTAGTCTTGGAAGGGGGTTTGCCCTGAGGAGATCCAACTACTTGCCTTGCTGTCTCCAGGGTGAGCAACTTGCTTGAAGAACAAATTTCTTAATTGATCGCAAACCCATGAACCTCCAAAATCTTGGTCAAACTGAGTATAAAACATGGCATAGCTTTGGTTCCTGTCTTTTTATAAACCCATGCACCTGAACTGTGTAAAGTTGCTACTTTCTGAGTTATTTTAAGCCTTAGTTTCTCAAAGAATCTTAGAACAGAGCTCATTCACTTGAGCCAGGTACTCCTACTCTTTGAAGCCCAGCATAGAGTGAGAGAGGACTTGATCAAATGCTTAGTCACTGGACTACTGTGAGAAACAATACTCCTGGAGATTGTATTTATTATAGTGTTATACCATCATTTAAATGTTTCTGAAGTCTATCTACAAAGTCAAACATGTGTTGGAATCCTTGTACTAAAGGTTATACAAGATTACTAGAATAGTATGTTGTTGTTATTGTTAAGTGCCATCTATTCAGCTGTGACTCATCGCAACCCTGTATAGGGTTTCCATGGAGCAGCTGGCGGATTTAAATGGCCAACCTTGCTGTTAGCAGTCTAGTGCTTATTCTACAGTGCCACAGAGTTGTATTTCAGACTTGTAAATTGAAATGAGAAATGTTTTAGGTCCAGATTATACATATGTATAAACACAATGTTTTTTTCTCTCTCTTTTTTTGAATCCTGGCTTTCCACATCTTTTTTGTTTCATACTGATTGTTATGGATTATTATGCATGCTCTAGGAAAAAGTTCTAGTTCTTAAGTGAATACCAGATTGTTGTTAGGTGCTGTGCACAATGACACTAACTCCTGTGTGGTCCTGTGGCATCCCATGATGAGTTTCAGATCAGGTTGCTGGGCTCAACAGGCTTTCCATTGGATGGTTTTCCAAAGTAGATCATCAGCCCTTTCTTTCCATTTTATCTTAGTCTGAATTCTGCTGAAACCTAACTAGCAACAAAGCAACACATTAGCTTCTATTGACCGCTGGGTGGTGGCTATACATAAGGTAGATTGCCCAGAATCAGATGTGAGTCTCCTGAATGAAGGGTGAGGATTCTACCACTGAAGTTCGGATGCCCTCACCAATACCAGATTAATAGCCCTTAATAATCCATTAGCTCCACCAGTTTTGTGGCATTGTTTCTGACTCCTGCTAATCCATGTTTGTCAAAGGAGAGCTGTGCTCCACTGAGTTTTTAATTGGCCTATTTTTTGGAAGTAGGATCTCCAGGTTTTTTTTTTTTTTCTCCAAGTGTACCTCTGCATGGACTGAATTAGCAGTTGAGTGCAGTAACTGTTTGCACTGTCCAAGGGCTCCTTAATAGTAACAACTAACATTTATTGATAATGCAAAACTACAGGACCACTGGTGATGCAGTTGTTTAAATGTTGGTCTGCTAACTAAAAGATCAGGAGTTCAAATCCACCACTTGTCTTACATGAGAATGATGAGGCAATCTGCTTCCAAAAAGATTTGTTGTTTCAAAAACACCATGACGCAGTTCTGCTCTATGGTCTATGGTTACTATGATTTGGAACTGACCCAGCAGCAATAGATTTGCTTTAATTTGTTTTTTGTTGTTGTTGTTGTTTTCAGTGTTTTATTATGAATTATATGATAGCTTACATGGTAGAACATTAGTTTTACATTCATTCTATCGTACATCGTATCATTGCCATGGTTACAGTCCCCTCCATGCATCATCAACCAACCAAAGTGTATACCCTGCAAGCCTGCCCGCTACACTATCCGCACCAGTCTTCAGCACACAGTAGCTCTCCCTCTCTGGATCTAAAGTCCCCAGCTGCTCCTTCACTCCACGTCATTGTCTCTGCCTCCATCTCAGGCATCACTGTTTCTCTGGGTGGGGTCCTGCTCTCTGCTCTTCTCCACTGATGGTCCTAGGGACCTCTACTCCTAGATTGAAAAGTTAATCACTTCCTTCCTTGCTATAAAATGTCTACCTTTACATTTCCAACCTTCACAATCAGTCCTGATAACAATTATTCACTATTGTATCACAAGAGACCCATCTGCATTTCATTTCATCAACTCCACCTAGGCAGATTGGATGCTACTCACTGGAGATTCTGCCTTCCTCCAGGCCCTCTGTCTCTAGGTTCACTCTTGAAAGCTTGTAAGCCACTTCTTGCCTTTGTAGTCCAACCCCCCCCCCCCATTTTGGGTAGCCAATGTCCAAGTTGGCCATCCCTGTCTCCTCTTTGTGTGGAGGGGGTGGGAATGACTCTTGCTGTAAGAATTTGTTCCCTCTTTTGACCTACTGCTTCCATAGGTGTATGTCAAGTTCATCAAATTGCATTAGATTACTCTTTTTTTCCTCTTTCTTCTTCTGGTTGAGCTCTGATCATCCAGTCATTGAAACCAGGTCAAGTGGGTATTATCTGCAAGTGTGGGTCTTCTTGTGCATATGTCCTCTCTTTTTATCAACTGAATGTTTCACTCTCCATATTGTAGGGCTTAGCTCGCCACTTCATTGTTGTTTTTCCCTCACTTCCCCTTATTGGTGTCGAGCGTGTTCACCAATCAGAGCGTGTATTCCCATTGAGTCCTAGTCTTGGAAGGGGCTTTGCACTGAGGGGACCCAATCACTTGCCTTGATGTTTCCTGGGCAAGCAACTTGTTTGTTCCTGTAGTAACTGTCCGTCTGCCTCTATTGTTTTGTATTTTTCCTGTAGGTCTTTCTTTCAAGAAGTTTTTCTATTCTTCTAGCCGTTCCAGTCTGGTCTGCTCATCCTTTCAAGTGGAAATTTCCCATCTCTGGAGATCTGGATGGTTCAGGCTTCTACCTATAGTCTTATGTATTGCAGAGGCTCCGCAGGGAGTCTCCTTCATTGGGCACGTTGTAGCCCCATTTTAGGTATTCCAATCAGTTATAGGCAGAAGACGGACTTACAAGCTTTCTATGGTGACTATTCCTTTCTCTCCTGCTCCAGTGTCTTTGTGCCAAGGTTCCCGCGGTGTTTTTCCATGGTGTCACTGTGGCCCCTATTTCGTCCCTTTGCTTGGTCTCACCCAGGATGTGAGCTCAGGCCTCCGAGCTCGGCCTGGCAGATTCAAAAGTACGTGATTTTTTACTTCAGCTCCAAACTCCACAAGCTATAAGCCTTCAAACCTTTAAAATATTCCTATCTCTGTGGTTCCGAGTTTGGGAGCTCTGCCCTGGCTCTGCTTTGCCTGGTATTCTGTGCTATTACTGACGGCAAATTTCACTGCACCTCTACCCTAGCTGCCATCAAGCCCCGCCTCCTTTGATTTGGTTTTAATGTTTGTTATTATTAAGTGCTGTTGAGTCGGTTCCAATTCATAGCAACCCTGTACAGGATTTCTGAGTAGCAGTTGGTGCTTTTGAAGCACCTACCTTACTGTTCAATCTGATCTTGGGTCCAATGCTTATCCTAAGGCACCACACCAGGACTCCATTGACGTTTAGTAAGAACCAGAAGTTTTTCTTAATGCTTAAATTAATAAAGTCATTGTATCCTTGCATTAACCCTAGGAAATGTGAATGGAATTCACTCTTTTTATGATTAAGGAAACTAGCCAAGGAGTTTGCTTAGAACATTAGAAACTTGAGCCTCATTCCACAACAAATAAATGGTGGAGACAGGATTTGAACCTAGGCAGGGTGGCTCATAAATCCAGCCTCTTTGTCTCACTCACAAAACAACTGTGCAAAATATAAAACTTTGAGAGAATTTACAATAAATATTTAGTATGTATTATGTGTATCCATGGAGTCAGACACTTGCGGAACATAACAGTCATATTTCTTATTCTTATGACAGTTGCTATATTGTTGTGGTCTCTTTAACATGCAGTGTGATTGCCAAAGAATATTTCAGATAAGAGGGACAGTCAGATGACCTTCTTCATTATTCTAGTCTCCATGGCTCTACGAATGAGTCTCACACTTGCTTTAGATTTTCTGCTGATACTAATATTTCAAATTAAGATAGTAGTCATTTTAAACCTTCAAATATTTCCATTTGAAGATAGAGAGGGAGGTGGCTCATTGAGAGTTGGGGATGGAAGAGACTGAAGGGAGAAAACAATGGAGAAAGTGAGCTGTAGGCTCAGGTAGGAATGTAAGTTATTAATAACACATTGAAAGAGAAGAGTAATTTGACATGCAAGAACGGTGTGATGTGATGTTTAAAAAAATAACAATAGCTGAACTTTCTAGGCCATATTTTCTTAGGTACATTCATCTAATATTGAGGCACAGAAGAGTGATTAATGCGCTGGACTGTAATGTTGGTTTGTACCACAAGGTAGGCAGTTCAAACTCACCCACCACTCCTTGGAAAACCTATACAGGGTTGCTATGGGTTGGAACCATTAGACACGAGCCTGCGGCAGGAGGCACGGGAGCAAGACCAGTGGTGGGTGAAGGAGCAGGCCCACCAGGCCCGAGAGAAGCAGGCCTGGGTGCTGCTCAAGGAGCGGGAAGTGCTGCAGCTGTAGGAGGAGGCAAAAAATTTCATCACACGAGAGAATCTGGAGGTGCAGGTAGAAGAAGCTTTGGATTACCAAAGAGCTACAACTGGGCTGCCACCAGAGAAGGACAGGTGGTCAGGCCACAGCACAAGGGCTCCTAAGGGGCCCATTAATGACATAACCCTCCTGAGAACCATTTGAGTTCTGGTCATCCAGCCATCGAAGCCAGGTCAAGTGGTTGCTGTCTGCGGGTGTGGGTGCTCTCGTGCATCTCCCCTCACTTCGTGTCAGCTGGGCACTTCACTCTCCGCTCTGGTCCTCTGTGGCCATGTGCTGCCTCTGGGCCTGGGTGCCCCTGGGTCTTGCTGTACTGCTGGCCTTGCACATCTCTGCCTGGGTTCTCAGGGGTCTGTTGAGTGTGATCGGACTTGGCTGGCCACTTCATTGCTGTTTTTCCCCCTCTTCACCTTATTAGTGGCCAAAGTGGTCACCAGCCAGACCACAGGCCTGCTCATGTATTTCCCTTGGAGTCTCGGACTTGAGGGGGGGCCGTAGATTGCTTTGGAGGGTCCCAACCACTTGCCTTGATGGCTCCCGGGAGAATGGCTTGCTTGTTCTTGGAGTGATCAGACTGCCGCTAATTTTTCGGATTTTTCCTGCAGGTCTTTCTTTCACGAAGTGTCTTGTGTTGTTCTGTCTGCTCTAGGCTGGTCTGCTTGTCCTTTCCGGTGGAAATTTCCTACCTCAGTCGGTTCTGGATGGGGTTCTGGATTCCACCTATTGATCCACTCTACTTTTGTAAATAAAGTTTTACTGTTTTAAAAAAAGAATGGATTAGAGCTTCAAATTCCATAGGGAAGAGGTTTTTTTTGTTTTGTTTTTAAACAACTTTTATGGGAAATTATGATGGGAAGTTAACATCTTAGTCTTTATAATTTCTGTATTTTTCAGGAGAGTTGCCACAGAAACTCTGTCATTTTACACCATACCTCAACTCAGATTTGACAGTGGGAGTGCTGGGGAGAGGTGGTAGGGTACCCACGAGTTTTAATTAATATCATGTTTGTGAGATGGAAAGGTAAAATATTTCACGTGTGACTCATGTTTCTCTGGTTCTTATTCCCAAATATCTCAGTTAGTTAGTTTTGACAGTACCCAGGAAGAATCTCTTGTGTGTTCACAAAGGATTGTCAATGTATTCATTTCTTACGGCTTGTTTAAAAGTTCCACACATCGGATGGCTTAAAAGAATGGAAATTTATTGTCTTGGGGTTTTGGAGGCTGGGAGTCAGAATCAGGGTATCAGTTGAATTATGATACAAAAAAGAGAGAACTTTTCTTTTCTCTCCTGGTTTTTCATAACCCTAGAAATCCCTTGGCTTGCAAGTGAAACTTAACTCTATCGTCACATGGTTTTCTTCTCTCTGTCTCCTTGTACCTCTAATTTTCTTTTATAAAATACTATTCATAATGGTTTAGGACCCTGCTATGCTTTGACTTAATTTTACTTAACTGATAACATCTTCAAAGACTCTGCTTCCAAACATGGTCCTATTCACAAATATGTATTTTAGAACTTCAACAAAAATTTTGGAGGCCCAATTCAATCCATAACGGTCACTGACCACAGAACATCTCCTATCTCCATTTCTTCTTCCAGTCTTCTTTGTGGACACCATGACTGCTGCCTTAGTGAATGAGCCCTTCGTCTCCATAGGCACCAGTCTCCATCTCAGTCCATGGAGCTCAATGGCTCCATGGCTCCAAGGGCCATCATCTCCACCTATCTATGTTTGGTGTCATAGCCCTGGCATGCTGCTATCATCACTTCATGTTATCTTAGTCCCTCGCTGCTTGTCTACTACAACTCCTTCTATGGGGGCTACTACCGTTTGCAGCTGGTACCACTGTCACCCACTGTAACTGTGGATGCTTGGGAGTTAAGGTCTGTGCTATAAAGTTAGCAGCATTGTAGCTCTATGTATTTCTGAGGGTTTCCTGCAGGCATTGTGTTTGTCCCAATGTCATCAATGCTGTGGTGTTTGTTTATTGTTACTATTTTAACAAGCCTTTGTGCTTAAGAGTACTTTAAGTATACAAAGTATACAAAGTGGATCTTGGCTGGGAGAAAAGAGCAAGGAACTTTCATATGAGGGGGCTACAGAAAGTTTGTAAAAACAATGGAAATACAAGATAATACAATTTCTCATGAACTTTTTGAAGCTCCATCATATATTCTCTCTGTGTCTCTTTATGTATCTCTCTCTCAGCATCTCTCTGTCTCTCTGCCTCTGTCT
>NW_006408593.1:5157987-5163540 GCF_000296735.1 Chrysochloris asiatica | reverse complement strand
CTGGATATGTTCTTTTTGACAATGAATGCAACACCATTCCTTTTCAATTTGTCATTCCCTGCATAGTAAACCATGTGGTTGTCAGATTCAAAATAGCCAATACCAGTCCATTTTAGCTCACCAATGCCTAAGATATCAACAACATACAATTCTTAAAATCAGTCTTTGAAAACTATCACGTACAATTCTTCTTTGTCACACATAGGACTTCTATGAGTCAGACTTCACTAAGAACAACTTGTGGTGATGGTGGTAGATTTAATGTCAGTTCCTTGGGAAGTACCTTCTTGCTTGCTACTTAATTTTCTAACATGCATGCTGGTGACCCTTTCTTTACTATATTACAAATGCTATTGTTAAGTGCCACCAAGTTGGTTCTGACTCACAGCAATCCTGTCTAACAGTTCCAAGGATTAGCTGGTGGTTTGAAATGCTGATCTTATAGTTCACAGCCCAGTGCTGACCCTAGAAACACATATCAGCTGTCTTTCTGCCTTGCTGTTGTTGTTAAATGCTGTCGAGTTGGTTCTGACTCATAATGACCTTGTATAGTGTTTCCAAGGAGAAGCTGGTGAATTTTCACCACTGACCTTGCAGTTCAAACTGACCTTGCGGTCCAGTTCAGTACTCCACAGCAAAATCCTTCTTGAAACAATTGTGCCAGAATATGAACAGTGAAGACAAAAGACTGTCCATCTCATATACTGAGTACCAGAGTGGCACCTCAGGATGATGAAAATCTTTCTAGCAATTTGTCCCAACAAATTGGTCTCCATGAGGAAGGTGTAATGGCTTAGCTGCTGTAGTGAAATTGTATATTTAAATAGGGAGAAAAAAAAGATCTTTTCATTCAGAAAATTTTCAGATTAGGCATCCTCTTATTGCTGATCTTTAAAGGGCACATTGGAAAGGCCTAGAGATTTGGCGGGGTGGCTCCTTCCCCAGACATAGAGGCTGCGCACAAAGTCAGCTGGTAATGAGATTCTCTACAGCAGCAAAATGCACTGTCTATTCATGTTTCTTTTCCACCTGTTCCCACAATGGTGTCTGTTTGCTCAGTCCACATGCAACAAGACTGTGTTTGTAAGTAAAGGCCCATTCACTAGCTGTCTATTTAGCCAGTCTTGATGAAAATCTGTGAAAATCTCCTCAATTCAAATTCCTCTTTAATGACTTGCTCCATTCACAGGCAATGGTGCTTGGGGGAGGGGGTCTGGGAGTTGACTTCTTTCACTATGGGGGGACAAGAAAGCATTTTTTATAAAGCCTCTGACGTGCCATGGTTACTAAACAAGGAGTCTTGATAAAAGATTGAATTTGAAGAATATATATACCGACTCGACGGCACTTAACAAAAACAAAACAAAACAAAACAAAACAAAAAAAATATATATATATATATATTTATAAACCTTTATTTGACTCACAAAATATGTAGTCTCTAAACCTCAGTGGTGTTTTAATTTTGAAAAACATTTTTGTTTATCTCCACACCTCCATTTTGTCTTCCTCTTCTCAGTGAAAAACAGGTCTCCACAGAGGGTTAGTCAGTTGTTAGCCTGACTTTCCCTGAATGTGATTAAATATCATATAGTGGGAGAATTCCATTTATAGGTGCTTCTGTTAGCAGAGCCAAAAGGCAAATTCAGTTTTTTGGATGTGATGGCTTGTAGTGTGGGTTAGTTTCTTGAGGTTAATGGAACATGGGAGGATAGCTCCTTCTATGTGTGATCTCATCTCTCTCTTACTCTCTTCTTCATTTTTGATATTGGTATTAGGTATCTCTGAGTTGGTTCTGACTGATAGCAATCCAGTGTACACTAGAACAAAATATTTCCCACTCCTGCTCTGTCCTCACATTCGTTCCTATGTTCGAGCCCATTGCTGCAGCTGCTGTGTCCGCTGATCTCATTGAGGGTCGTTCTCTTTTTCTTTGTCCCTCTACTTGGCCAAGCATGATGTCTTTCTCTAGGAACGGATCTCCTGATTGCATGTCTAAAGAGTGTGTGATGAAGTCTCACCATGTTAGCTTCAAAGGAACTTTCTGGCTGTACTTCATTTATGCAAGAAATGTACTTGGCATTTGTTAATCAATTATTTGAACATTCTTTAATAAACATGATTGATGAGGACACCATGTTGTTGTGGTTCAGTGTTGCTGAGTTGACTACGATCCATAGTGACCCTATATAGGGTTTTCCAGGACTGGCTGGTGAGCTTGAACCACAAACCTGTGGTTTACACTGACTTTATAGTCTAACACGTTAACCCATAGTGCCACATCAGGACTCCATAGTAGAGCAAAACTGAAGGTTCTTGAGCCTGGTTTCCCGCATTACCTTTCTTGAGTGTCTTTGTTCAGATCCTGCCATCAGCCTTTATCTCCAAGCCCCAGGGTTACAGGATTTTCCACATAAAACTCTTAACATCATGTACTTCCTCTTTCATATTACTAATCGCAGGAAGGAATACCTTTTAATTCTGTATGATCAGCAAGTTCAAGGACCTTGTCTGACACATTCACTACTGTTTACCCTCTGTCTAAAATAGTATATGGATTGCAGTATATATGTCCAGGGAGTATTTCTTGAGTGAATGACTGAATAATTCATAGTCTGCCCCTCTTCATATTTATAAAGAGCTCCTTAAAAATTTTCCATGAATAGAGAAGAAAACTCAGTGAAGTCACAATTTACTTCAAATGTGTTTTCCTGTGTTAGTCACACAGGCCCACTATCTGTATCAACCTTGGATTTTCAACATTAAGTCTATAAATGAGAGTACTTGCTAATGAAGGGGAAATAAAGGTACCCCAATGTTTCTGCTCCCAATCAGCTTACAAATTAATTTTGTTGTTGTTATTGCTAAGTGCCATCAAGTCTGTTCTGGCTCACAGCAACCAGTATAGAGTTTCTGAGGAGTTGATGGTGGGCTTGAACTGCCAGTGTTGTAATTCAAAGCTACCAGGTGGTCCGGTGCTTATCCTACAGCACCATCTCAGTGGCAATAAAACATACATACCTTTCGGAAAATAGGAGGAGTTAATTGTTAAAATCTATTATATGTTTATTTTATTTTAACACTAAGAAGGTTGACTTTGTTTCCTAATTTCTAACTTTAGAGTCAACACACCACTGTCACACTCTATGTAAATAGTTTTGGTTGATTTTAACTGTATTTTCCAAAATACAGTTTTGAACTCTATAGATAATAGTATGGGGACAGAACTAAAATTTCTGAATTTAATAGATGTACAGATCACCATCTTTCATCTGTTAGTTTGTACTACTGTGGTGGCTTGTGTGATGCTGGGAGCTATGCAACTGGCTTTTTAACTACCAGCAGGGACACTCTTGGTGGACACATTTTAGTAGAGATTCCAGACTAAGACAGACTAGTAAGAAGTAGAGAGGTGAATTCTGCATAATTCCCCACTGGAAACCTTATGAATAGCACCAGAACAGTGTCTGATATAGTGCCAGAAGATGAACCCCTCTGTTTGGAGACACTCGAAATATGACCAGACAAGAAATGCCTCCTCAAAGTAGAGTTGACCTGAATGACATGCATGGAGTTAAATGGTCAAGACCTTCATTTGCTGATGTGCACAACTTAAAATGAGAAGAACCATCCATCAGTAATCAGAATGTAGAATGCATGAAATATGACTCTAGGGAAATGGAAAACTGATAAAAAATGAAATGGAGTGCATGAAGAGCAGTATCCTAGCCATTAGTGAGCTGCTATGGACTGGTAGTGACAATTTTTACAATCACATGGTTAACTATGCTGGAAGCAACAACCTGAAGAACAATACTGTCTCATTCATCCAAAAGAATATTTCAAGATCCACCTTGAACTAAAATATTGTTTGTGATAGGATAATATCTATATGCCTACCAATTAGTATCACTATTATTGAAATTTATACACCAACCATTCAATCCAATGATGATGATATTGAAGAATTCTACTAACTTACTCAGCCTGCAATTGATCAAGCATGAAATCAAGATGTATTGATAATTACTGGTGATGGAAATACAGAGTTGGAAACAAAGAGACAGGGTCCCTAGCTGGTAAATATGGAGTTGTTGATAGAAACAATGCTAGAAATTACATGATAGAATTTTGTTAACTAATAACCTCAACTTGGTTCACACATAACAACAATTGTGAGAATGGCACAGAATTGATCAGTGTTGCATTCTGTTGTGCACGGACTCACTGTGAGTCAGAACCAACTCGATGGCACCTAGAAACAATAATGACCTATTCAGTGGAAACCCCTTTTTAAAATAACGTCAACAGCAAGTATAGATATGGAACTCATCTGACTGAAAATACAGTAAAAATGAACTTGATCGGTAGGAAATAAATGATGGTGAAGATCAATATCACCCGCCAAAACAAAGCCAAAAGCAGACTGTGGAACAGACCATCAATTTCTCACATGCAAGTCCAGGCTGAAGTTGGAGAAAGTAAAACAAGTCCAAGAGAGACAAAAATATAACCTTGAATATGTTGTTGTTGTTAAATGCTGTCGAGTCAGTTCAGACCCAGAGCGACCCTGTATAGGGTTTCTGAGAAGTGGCAGATGGGCTTGAACCACTGACTTTGTGGTTCAAAGCAACCTTGAATATAGCCCACCTGAGTTTAGAGACCATCTTAAGAACAGATTCGGTGCACTAGATACTAATGTCTAAAGACCAGAAGAGTTGTGGATAACATCAAGAACATCATATAGGAAAAAAGTAGAAGTCGTTATAAAGATAGTAAAGAAAGGAAAAAAGTGATGACAGAAGAAACATCTATCTCTTGTAATTTAAACATATTATCTGAAAGGACTAGTCCCTGGAGAAGGACATCATGCTTGGAAAAGTGAAGAGTCAGTGAAAAAGAGAAAGTTCCCCAGTAAAATGGATTGACACAGTGGTAGCAAGAAAGAGTTCTAATGCAGCTACAATTGTGAGGATGGTGCAAGACTGGGCAATGTTTTGTTCTGCTATCCATAGAGTCAGTGTGAGTCAGAACCAACTCAATGGAGCCTAACAATAACAAGAAATACAAGGTCTCCAAGTTACACACGAAGGATTCAGCAGTAGCAAATGAAAGCAACTAAATAAATTTTAAAAAACAAATTAGAGTGAAAGAAAGATTGAGAAATTCAAATTGAGAAGAAGATGCCAGCAACTGATAAATCAAGGTGATGAACACAAGGAAGTTAGTGCTCTTGCCTTGAAAAATTCTCTACATTTCAAATGAGCAAAAGAAGAGATGCCCCAAGCTTTGCAAATATATTTGCAGTCTATTAGAAACTCTTTCAGATGACCAAATTGTGAACAGTTTTTGTCAAGTGAAGAGGTGGTTTGTTGTTGTTGTTAGGTGCCATCGAGTCGGTACAGATTCATAGTGACCTTATGCACAGTGGAATGAAACACTGCCTGATCCTGGGGCAACATCACTACTGTTGCCACGCTTGAGTCCATCAGTGCTACCACTTGGCCAATCCATCTTGTTGTGAGGGCTT
Source organism: Chrysochloris asiatica (assembly GCF_000296735.1). NCBI lineage: Eukaryota > Metazoa > Chordata > Mammalia > Afrosoricida > Chrysochloridae > Chrysochloris > Chrysochloris asiatica. The sequence goes on along the minus strand of NW_006408593.1, from coordinate 5,158,010 downwards.
CCTCTTTTTCTCTGGCCTTCCAC
>NW_006408593.1:5155100-5157887 GCF_000296735.1 Chrysochloris asiatica | reverse complement strand
TGTTCCATGGGAGAAAGATGAGGCTTTCTGTTCCCATAAAGATTTACAGCCTCGGAAACCCTGTACAGGGTCACTATGAGTCAGAACTGACTCCATGGTACGTAACCACCACCACCATGTATATATATATACATGCTGGTATGTGTGCATTGTTGTTATTAGGTGCCATCGAGTTGGTACCAACTCATTGCCACATATGCACAACAGAACAGAACACTGCTGGTCCTGTGCCAACCTCAAAATTGTTGCTACACTTGAACCCAGTGCTGTTGCTACTGTGCCAATCCATGTCACTGGGGGACTGCCTCATTTTACCAAGTATGATGCCCTTCTCCAGGGACTCATCCCACCTGATAGCATGTCCAAAGTATGAGATATGAAGTCTGGCCATCTTAGCTTTCAAAGAGCATTCTGGCTGTACATTTTCCAACAGATTTTTTTGTTCTTTTGGGAGTCCATCATGGTACTTTTAACATTCTCATTCTCCTCACAATCCATAACTCAAAGGCATCAATTCTTCTGTGGTCTTCCTCAATCACTCTCTATATGCAAACATCCATTAATAATTAGAATGTTTAATGTATGATGTAAGCATGTAGGAAAATTAGGATTTGTCAAAAATAAAATGCAATGTATAAACATCTATATCCTAGGCATTAGTGAGCTAAAACTGGATTAATATTGGCCATTTTGAATCTGACAACTACATGGTTTGCTATGACAAATTAGAGAGGTGCGACATCACATTTGTCATCAAAAAGAACATTTCAATATTTGTCCTAACGCACAATGCTGTCTGTGATAGGATAATATCCATATGCCTACAAGGAAGACCAGTTAATATCTCTATTATTCATATATAAACACCAACCTCTAAAGTCAGTGATGATGAAACTGAAGAATTCTATTAACTTTCTCAGTCTGAAATTGATGAAACATACATTCCAGATGTATTGATTATTACTGGTGATTGGAATGCAAAGGTTGGAAATAAAGAGGAAGGATCAGTAGTTGGAAAATCTGGCTTTAGTGCTAGAAATTATGCTGGAGATCACATGATAGCATTTTGCAAGGCCAGTGACTTATTCATTTCAAATACCTTTTGAAAATAATATGCAAGATGATTTTTATACCCATGGACCTAATCAGATGGAATATACAGAAATCAAATTGACTTCATCTGTGGAAAGAGACTGTGGAAAAGTTCCATATCATCAGCCAAAACAAGGCCAGGGGCAGATTGTGGAAGAGACCTTCAGTTGCTCAGATGCAAATTCAGGTGAGAAGCTGAGGAAAACTGAAACAAGTTCATAGCAACCAAAATATTAATTCTATTTATATACATATATAGTAACTGTGTCTTCATATATTCTGTCTCTTCCTCTTCAAACTCTTTTACTATGGCTTGAATATTAGTTTAACCCTATTGTGATGTCCTGGTGTAAGTCACTGTGGGTTAATGCACTGGACTGCAAAGTGTTTTGATCTCCAAGTTTGGCTACTTAAACTCACCAGCTGCTCCTCATAAACCCTATATTGGGTTGCTATAGGTTGGAACCTACTCACACTCACTGGCACCTAACAACAACCTTATTGTACCTTATTCTACTCTACTGGAATTAAAACAGAATTTTATATATAATTTTTCTGAATGGAAAGATCAGTTGTTTTCTCCTTATTTAAATACATAATTTAACTGCAGCAGCTCGGCCATTACACCTTCCTCATGGAGATCAAAGACGTGAAATAAAGATAGAATGATTTATTTGTTAGGACAGAATTGCTAGGAAGATTTTCATCATCCTGAGGTGCCACTCTGGTACTTAATATATGAGATGGAAAGGTTTTGTCTTCACTGTTCATATTCAGGCACAATTCATTCAAGAAGGATTTTGCTGTGGAGTACTGAACTGGACCACAAGGTCAGTTTGAACTGCAAGGTCAGTGGTGGAAATTCACTGGCTGCTCCTTGGAAACACTATACAGGGTCACTGTGAGTCAGAACCAACTCGACAGCACTTATCAAAAACAGCAAGGCAAAAAGAGAGCTGGTGTGTGTCTCTGGGGTCAGCATATAAATTTTATATGTAATTCTGTTTTAATTTCTAAGGGCATTACTCAGTCTTTAAAGGGCAGAGGCTCTGAGAGACTCATGTACCTCACCAGTGGACACAACCCAGACCCCCTTGTTACACAGTGTTTTCCCAGACTGTTTTCTTCTGATGCTTAGGAAAAGAGGCACACAAAGTGGAAAATTGGGCAAATCTTATATATTGGATCTATGTTATCCCCCGATATTTGTAATCATTCAAATGATCTGTTTCTTACTAGGAAGAACAACTAAAATATCCTCCAGAGTTTTGGACTGTTCAGGGTCTTATCTTCTGTCAGTTGAAAGTTATTTGTGTGAAGTTCACAAATACCTTTGGTGAAAAAGAGGCAAGATGGCAGCTTTACTTTTCTCCACTGGGCCAACTGTTTATTTAAAGATTCCCTGGGTGATGTAAAAGGTTACTGTGCTCAGCTGGCAGCAAAAAATTGAGAATACAAGTCAAACATAGGCATAGTGGCACTGTGGGCTAATGCATCAGACTGCAAAGTCATTTGAATTGCAAGGTCAGCAGTTCAAGCTCACCAGCTGCTACTTAAAACCCTATAAAGAGTTGCTATGGGTTGGAATAGACATGGTGGCACTTAACAACAACATGTTGTTGTTGTTGTTGTCAGGTGCCATCGAGTCGGAACCGACTCATAGTGACCCCATGCACAGCAGAACAAAACAATGTC
>NW_006408593.1:5144334-5147036 GCF_000296735.1 Chrysochloris asiatica | reverse complement strand
ACTGCTGCTTCTGTGAGTGTATATAGTTGATCCAAGAAGAATGACGTCCTTGACAACTTCAATCTTTTGTCAGTTGATATGAATGCTGTTTATTGGTCCAGTGGTGAGGATTTTTGTTTTCTTTACGTTGAGATGCAGTGCATACGGAAGGCTGTGCTCTTTGATCTTCATCAGTAAATGTTTTAAGTTCTCTTCACTTTCAGCAAGCAAGGTTGTATCATCTGCATGTCGCAGAAGGTGAGAATTATAAGACATGTATTTAACATGTAACATAGATGTAATCCTTGATGATGCAAATTCTGTCGATAGCTCTAGGGCCACACCTTTTCATGGAACATTATTGCACCACTTCAGTTTTGAGCCACTTTGCTTATATTTGAAGTCCTGATATGGCGCTGTAGGTTAATGTGCTGGACTGCAAATCCTTTGAACTGCAAGGTCGACAGTTCAATCTCACCAGCTGCTCCTCTGAAATATGCAGGGTCATTATGCTTCAGAAGCAACTCAACAGTACTTAACAACAACTACATGCTGATAACTGTCACTCTTATAATATTTAATTTCCTTTTTCATTTTTTCAAATAGAAATAGCAATTGAAAAGAAAAAAAAAACTTGCAAAGCAATATAAATGCAAATGTCTATCATTTTTTAAAATAATTTTTCTATCCAATTTTTAGGGTTTCCCCCACACATTAATTTGACAGCAATGCTTTTAGTGACTCACTAATATCAAATCTTAACAAAGCATTCACCTTGGTTTTCACAGAAATTCAAATTCTCTTTCTTTCATTCATTTCATTAGTTTATATAATATTTAATTGAATGCCATAATTATGGTAACAAATACAACTAACATTCATGGGGTTAGGAACCAACACATCTAATACTTTGCAAGCATGCATCTCAACTCAGAGGCAGAGCTGCAAAGACATACTGGAGAACCAAAACAAGCATGCATGGCTCTGTGGGCATGGGTAGCACATTTTACAGAGAAAGAGCACATCGCTTCATCTAATAGTTCCAATAAGTTGAGTTCCAATAAGGAGAGTTCTAGTGTTTCTAATTTGGTGTTAATATTCAAGCAGAGGATTTAAATAATCAAATCTGTATTTTATTTAATTAATGGTTCCTCAGTTATGATCCATAACAAATCTCAAATTCTACTTCCTTTCTTTGTCCTTCTTGCCACTACTCTCCAAAACTACTGACTGGAGATGGTGAAATGGAATTTTGCATGAGATATGAAAGTGGTGTCATTCCTTATGCATATTTAAAGGGAAAAAAAAAATCTAACAGAAACATTGGGGCTGTCTAAGGCAATGAGCTATGGTAGACTAGTAGTTACGAATCGAGCTGCTAACCTCATGGTCAGCAGTTTGAAACTACCAGCTGTTCAGTGGGAGAAAGATGAAGCTTTCTGCTCCCGTAAAGATTTACAGCCTCAGAAATCCTGTACAGGGTTGCTATGAGTCGGAACCAACTCTACTCATATAACAACAAGGGCTAGAATGCATGCAAAATTTGATAATTATGTAAATGATACCTTGACACTTTGTACTAATTGAAACAATTGAGAAATCTGACTAACTCTGGGTGGTTGGTAATGTTGAAGAGGAAAGTCTTGTGGAGGCAAGGGGTCGAGAAAGAAGAGTCCCTGTACCCCTTGACTATCAGCAGACTCAAAAAGGAGAAGACAAGGAAAATGGAGGAATCCCTGGAATTGTTCAACAAGATTGATGTGTAATTCTAATATCCCAAAATTAGGATGTCATTGTCAGTTTTCAGTGACCAATATTAGCATTCAGAAAACTATAGGAAACATTTAGATTTGTTGCTTTGGGAGGTACCTGGAATTCATAAAGGAAAATAACCTCAATTTGCCAAGGGCCCTGGGAGGAAGTTGAACTACTGGAAGCATAAAGTAAAACAAGTAAATATTTGAAAGAAAATCCCAACATATTAAAGCTTGGGGAAATTAACCCATTAAGGTTCATATAGCATGTTCTTAATGAAATGCTCCATCCAGTAAATAAAAGTACCCTTACAAATTTCAACCAGGAATTAAAATTGTGAGTTTTCTTCAATGACGCTTCAACTTTGATATCAAATTCAGATCTATCATGTACCCCTTGATCCTACTGTGACTTCTTTTGACCATGTTGCCAGTTCTATTCATAGCCTCATCATTTAAGAGAGAATTATTTAGGCTCCCAATTTTATATAAAAGCTGCTTCAATATCTGCAGTCAGTATGCTCCTTGGAAACTTTTTCTATTATCAGATAATCCAATCAAAATGTTTGTTTTACCTAATTGAATCAGAATTTGCCACTCCCATATTTATGAACATCATTCCTGATTCTTTTGGTCCAGTGAGATAAATTCATTCCTCTTCTATAAGCAGACTTTTCAATATGAAGAGTTGACAAGTCTCCCATAAACAAATTCTTGTCACTGAAGGAAAAACGAATAATTTCTTATTTCTGTAAAGCATTAGTCCTTTCACAAATAGCATCAGGCCACCACTCGTCTGTCAGTTTGTCATTTTGTAGTGGAGTGTGAGTTGCTGTGATTCTTAAAGCTATGCCACTGGTATTTTAAATACCAGCAGGGTCACCCATGGTGTACAGTTTTCAGATGAGCTTCCAGACGAAGACAGACTAGGAAGAAGGAGTGATGAACTACTTCCGAATATTTAGTCAC
>NW_006408593.1:5102609-5141429 GCF_000296735.1 Chrysochloris asiatica | reverse complement strand
TGGCAACAGTAGTGAGGTTGGCCCAGGATCAGGCAGTGTTTTGTTCTACTCTCCATAAGGTAGCTATGGGTCAGTACTGACTCTATGGCAACTAACAACATCAACAACAATTTGAAAAGTTCAGTGTTTATTGTTTGAAGTTAAAGTTTATTTTCTATTCACATGCTTTTCCACAATTTCGAATGCTTTTACACTTGTAAATTCATGATGTTATCCAAGAACAATATTTCAATGTACAATGCTCTCTTCCCTAAGCTCAGTGATCCTATTTCCCTATTGACCTGTATATAACTGATGGAATGAACTGTTGGATTTTGAACGTAGGCTAAAGGATCGTACGTGGATGTAGCAATTATTAGAAATGTCCAAAGAAGGTGTGACATTTTCAATAAGTTCATTTGGGTGAGGGAATTAAAAGTAAAAATTGTACTTCAAGTTTAGTTGTTGCAAAATCGGTAGACAAAATCTATAGTGCGCTAGATGCAGTGTAACCTTACTGACTATAATTCCATAACTGCTTAGTATTATATTAAGTAGCCTAGATATAATTTTTACCTTTCTATTAATATGAGAGTGAGTAAAAATCTGTCCATAATCTGGTGATATTAAAACTCCTATCCATTCATGGCTGACAACAATGTTGAGAGTGTATGTGAAAGGATTCTGTCCAGCAGCCAACTGACAGTAGCTTATGTGGCCAATCATTTGTAAATCAGCCAGGATGCTGCTTATTAAATGATCCATGACAGATTTAGGTTTCAAAAAGTTTATGCAATGTAAGTACTGAAACAACTCACAGAGGAGCATAAACAGAAGCGTTTGGACATCTGCAAACACAATTTGGACTGGTATTCAAAGGAAGGTAAAAGTTTCTTTCAAAAAATTGTTACTGGTGATGAGACATGGATTCATCACTATGAGCCAGAGAGTAAATGGCAGAGTGTAGAATGGAAACGTCCTCAGTCGCTGACCAAGAAAAAGTTCAAAAGTCAACCATCTGGAAAATTTTTGCTTATGATTTTCTGGGATTTTCAAGGGCCAGTGTTGGAACACTGTCAGGAGAAACGATCAACACTCAACTGTGCTCCTTACAGTGAGATGCTCACTGAAATGCTGAAGCCTACATTTCCAATTAAATGCAGATGACTGTTAACCAAGGGCATTGTGATCTTGCATGAGAGTGTACATCCAAACACCTTTACCCATACTGCTGACACTCTGCAAAACTTTATTTTGAGGTGTTAAAACACCCTCCCTGTAGTCCTGGTCTTGCACAATTATTGGACATTCACCTGGTTGGTTCTCTGAAAGCAGCCCTTCGAAGATGAAGATTCACCTCTGATGAAGAAGTGAAGACAGACGTACATTTGTAGCTTGCAGCTCAGCCAGAAACATTTTCTAATAAGAAAATATGAAAGCTTGTTGACAGATGGATAAAATGTATTGAAAACCAAGGAGATTATGTCATAAAATGATGTCTTTGTCTTTTCTAAATGTTGATTAAAATAAGTTATACAGCCAGAGTGCAGATAATTTCTTACATTTCTGAGAGGAGCTCCTTTTATTGTGTTGTTTTATTTTGGTCTTTTTCTTGGTGAGTCATTTGTTCAGAAATAAGATTGATTCTCTTGGGCTGATATGGGTTTGTCAGCACTGCCTATTACCCATACAATATCCATTTCTACTTCTTCCTTGTGGTTCAAACCAGACTTGTAGTGCAGCACATTAACACGTTAAAAGTAATTCTAAAAGAAAATGGTGAACTATAAAGGCTTTTGGATTGTTGTCAGTCCTCTTGCTGTAGCTGTTGTTAGGTGTCATAGAGTTGGCTCGGATTCATAGTGACCCTCTGCATGACAACATAAAATACATTTTATTCTGCATGACAACAGAATAAAATACTGCCTGACCCTGTGTCATTCTCACAGTTGTTAAGCTTAAACCCATTTCTGCTGCCACTATGTCAATCCATCTTGTTAGGAGTCTACCTCTTTTTTACTGACCCTCCACTTTACCAGGCATAATGTTTTTCTCCAGGTACTAGTCTCCCCCAATAACATGTCCGAAGTACGAGAGATAAACTCTTGCTATACTGGTTTCGAAGGAGCAATCTGGGTGTACTTCCTTCAACAAATAGTTTTTTGTTCTTCTGGAAGTCCATGGCACTTTTAATATTCTTGTCTAACATCATAATTCAAATGCATCATTGAATGCCTTTTAATGCCATATTCTGAGGGCAAATATATTTGCAGGTCTATATGCATCCTGGTGTGGCACTGTAGGGTAAACACTGGACTGTTAACTGCAAGATTGGTGTTCAAACTCATTATTCACTCTCAGAAACTCTATATAGTGTCTCTATGAGTCAGAACTGACTTAATGGCATATGGCAACCCAACAACATATGCCTATGAGCTCTGCATTAAAAAAAAAAAAAAAAATTATCCTTAGCAGGCTTTTAAAAATGGTCCATTTGTGAAATGTTACCACTTTTTACTATATTAAAGAATCACAGAGCTTTTAATAGCTATTATTATCATGAAATATATAATTTAACATGCATAGAATATTTTCTTTGCATCTTTACATTTAGGGACTATCACTCAGATTATTAATTTGGTAAATATATTGTATGAATTCCTCAGCAAAAGTAAAATCATTATTATGTATTTCTCGACAAATTTTTATTTTCGTTTGGTTAAAAAAAAAAATCCCTTTTTATTCAATAGAAACCTGAGTCCCTATTGTTTTCCAATTTTTGCCTCCATAACCAATTTCTCTTAATTATTAGTGTATGAATCAGAAATTTTAAGTGAAGGCATCAACACTGATAATAACATTAACTGCTTATTATCTGGAGTCCTCCTCAGAAACCCTGTACAGGGTTGCTATGAGTTGAAACCAGCTCCACAACACTTAACAACATAGCAACCTGTTGTCTAATGTCACTGAGAGAAAAAGAAGAAAAATAGATCAGAAGACTTATTCCCTTGATGTTTTAAGTAGATCTTCTGTAAATAAGCTTTTAGTTTGAGAGGATGGTTGTATTTTTGTGAAAGTTTAAGAAATAAAGGAGTCCTGGTGTGGCATTGTAGGGCAAAGCACTGGACCGCAAGTTTGGTTGGAACCACAGGGTTGGTAGTTCAAATTCACCAGCTGCTACTTGGGAACCCTCTATTAGATGCTGTGAGTTTGAACCAACTCAATGGCTGTGAGTTTGAACTAACTCAATGGCACTCAACAATTTAACAACAAGAAATAAAAGGGAGATGGGGAACATGTGTGAGAATTCATTTTCTATAGCTATTTGACTGAGTTCCTAAACTCAAAGAAGTTCTTTTGATCCTGTTTTACATTTGAGGAACTCAAAGCTAAATAAATCATAATTTGTCACTAGGGAAAACATGTATACGAGAAGCAGGACTCAGAACAACTACCAAGACCTCTTAGGAAAGCAGAGATCCAAGCTGAAGTACATTTGCACTGCAATGCCATCTTGTTCCTGTCAAAACTGACTGTTGAGTATCTATCCTTCAAAATGTTTTTAAATCTCTTTTACATATAAGGATATAAAGAGCAAGGATCATCACAGAATCCTCACCTCTTCTTAGCTTTAATTATTCTGCTAGGAACTAGAATAGAGTGATTCACATATTGTTGGGAATTAAGTTTTGAATTATGTAACACATCTGGCTTTGGGGGAAATGTAGCAAACATTAGATTAAGTTCTAGGAGAAATAGCTGAAGTTGGAAAAGATGTTTCTTATCATGGGTGACCTTTCAGGCAATCTACCTCAGCAAAACTTAGAACAAATGGCATTCAAACAAAACATTTGATGCCTAAGTGAAATCACTCAGGACAGTAAATCACAGCTTCTTCCCCTCCTAAATCATTTGACTTAGAAATAGAAAACCTAGTGTAAAAATATCGTAAATGTAAATATAAGAAAGGGAAATTGAAATGGGTAATATTTTATAAGGATCTGTGATACTATATACTTATATAGAAAGGATTGGCTTAAAAGTCATGGAGAATATAATTTCAGGGTCAAGGTTTTATACTGAGTTCTCAGATATTTCTATGCTATTGTATATTTCTTAATGGTGCTTGGTAAAGAGGAGGCACAGAATAAAAGAGGAAAATTCTCAACCAAATGGAGTGGTACAGTGGTAGTATCGATTGACTCAGGTACAGCAATTGTGAGGTTGGTGCAGGGCCCGGCAGTATTCTGTTCTGTTGTGCATAGGGTTGCTCTAAATTGGCACCAAGTCGATAGTATCTAACAACAACAACAACAACAATGTATAATTATAGAAAGTAAACAATAAGAAATTTTATGAAAGAAATATATCAACTAAAATCAACTAACCAAAGAACACAACTGTGATTTCAGTTATGTTTCCTTGCTTTTCCATATCTGTGCAAATAGATAAGAATTCTACATCACAGAATCTCAACCAGTTTTAAGTAGATGTTTTGCAAATAGGCTCTGAGCTTGAGGGGATGGCTACATTTTTCTGAGAGTTTAAAAAAATAAAGGAGTCCTGGTGTGGCATTATAGAATGAAGAACTGGAACACAAGGTCAGTTTTATATTCTATATCCCACCTTTTCTCATCAACTGTTGTAAGAAGCAGATTGTCAGTTGGTAAGCTGAATTAATCACTAAAATATAAATAAGGGCCTCAAAGTTTTCAATGTTATTAGCATTTATAACTTTAGTTTATTGGTCATACGAAGGCATAAAATACAATTGTTACAACATATTTTAAGTGTTTTTAATTTGGGGATACTTATATCAGATAAAATTATGATATACTCTTTTTTTTTTTTTTCTTTTTCTTTTGAAATAATTTTTGGTAGTTAAAGGATGTGGACATTATCATGGCTTTAGATACCTCTAATTATTGATGGACTCAAGCATGGCAACAGTAGTGAGGTTGGCCCAGGATCAGGCAGTGTTTCATTCTGCTGTGCATATGGTCGCTATGGGTCGGTACCAACTTGATGAAAACTAACAACAATCTTATACCTATGTATAAAGCTAGCAGCCATGTATGAGCATACCATCAGCAGTAGGTATTATATTTGTAATGCATTTGATTTTGTAACTACCAATATTATGGGGCAATTCACTGTCACTAGATTGTTAACTCAGATCTTAGCTTACTGAGAACTTCAAGAATTATATTTCTTTAAGTCACTGCTACATTTATGATTAAAAACATTTTTAACTTTACAGACTGTGTGCATTATGACTCAATTACCTTGATCCTTGTTAATACCCTTTTCCTGCTGTAATAGTTTTATTGGGAAACATGAAACTTGTCGAAGCATAAATATCCATGGTCATATTGCATTCTGAAATGAGTTAATTCCCTTAGAATGCAAAACCAGATAAAGAATGAAACATTATGTACATTTTAACAATAAGTAAAGGGGACAACATGATATAATAATTCCTTCCTTTCAAAATTTCTCTGTATGGTACAAATCAAATGTACTATGCTAAGGTAATTAAATGGGGATATATCTTGCTTTAAAACTGAATCATTGATTATTTACCTACTCATACATACTTTAAATGGTCTTTGTTTTCCTTAGGCTGGAAAGGAAAGGTATCCCTTGTACCAAAATGCTTGGAACAGAGTCAATATTGGGCAAACCAAAAGAAAAGCAGATTGTGCAAGTTAGAGTCTCCATCCTCTTGTTCTCCTTGCGAAGCCATTTTCAGTTTGTGAACTGTATTACCAAGACGGAGACCTTTGTTTTTGTTTTTTTGTGATACTCAATTGATTTTTGTTTCTGATGTTTAAATACTGGATCAAAGCCTGAAATCTATGAGTGTTAAGGAAGAGGCTTCTCTTTTTAGAAATAAATGGGTAGATATTTGAGAATAATCCCAGTGCTGAAAATAACTTTAAACTGCCAGTAGCAATTGGCCAGGATTTCCATCTTTTACTTACTTTGAAGACTAGATAAAACTACTTTCCTGTTCTATTAATCAGGGCATCAGTATATAATAGTCCATGAAATCCGATTGTCGTTCTTTACAAGGCTCAACATATATGTCAACATCTATAAAGGCTTGTGTGTCCATGTTTTGTGTTCAATAAGTATCATCAGTCATGTTTTTTAAAAGGCAAGTGAATGCATGTTTATTGTAAAATGTCTGTTGAGGTAAAAGAGAAAAATCGCTTCCTCATCTGTACCCTGTCAACATTCTAAAAGTTAATCAATAACTTTTTTCTGAATGTTTTATGTTGTTGTGGTCAAGTGCTGTCGAGTCAGTGCTGACCCATAGTGGCCCTGAATAGGATTTTCAAGGAGTTTGAACTGGTAAGTTTGAACTGCTGACCTTGCAGTTCAAACTGACTTTGCAGTCCAGTGCATTAAGACACAGTGCCACACAAGGACTCCAATATGTTGTTAAGTGCTGTCAACTTAATTCTGAGCCATAGTGACCCTGTGTAGGGTTTCCAAGGACCAGCTGGTGAGCTTGAACCACCAGCCTTGAGGTTCAAATGACTTTGCAGTCTGATGCATTACCCAAAGTGCCACCAGGACTCCCATGTTTAATACGGATGTATCTGAGTATGATTTAGGAGTCCTGGTGTGGCACTGTAGAATAAGCACTGGACTGCTAACTGAAAGGTTGGTGGTTCAAACCTACAAGCCACTCCTTGAAAACCCTATACAGAGTAGCAATGAGTTGAAATCCACATGAAGGCACTTATCAATAGCAAAAAAATGATTTAATAAGAATGGTCTCATGCCATTAATGATTTTTATTCAACAATACAGTTTAATATATTATTGCCTTATTAGAACAATGCAAAGTAATAGATAATTCAGAAAATATAGATCAATTGAAATAATAAAAAAGCACCTGCTTTTGACTAAGCAGACTTTTATTCATTTATATTCATGAATGAAATTTTATCATAACATACCTATTTTTTTATAATATATTTTTTCTTTTCATATATTTTAATCATTTCTCATGTAACTAAATGACATATATAAAATGATATATACTTGCTGCTAAATGCCTTTGAGTCAGTTCCAATTCATAGTAACCTTGTATAGGGATTCCAAGGCTATATATAAATCTTTTCAGGATCAGAAAATGTAATCTTTCTTCCTCAGAGTGGCTGATGGATTTGAACTGCTGGCCATGTGGTTAGCAGCCCATCACATAACACACTACGCCACTAGAGCCCTAGTTGTGAGGTATTAGATACGTTACTATACAAGCCTGTTCCTCAAAAGTTTTTAAAAATGTATTCTTCCAACAAATAATTTCCAGTGAAACTCTCCTCAAATCTAAGGTCTCCGCAGAGTCCTCCTTTTCTACCTGTACCTACAAATTCTCTTTGAAGTTTGGGGAAAGGTGGAAAGAAACTTTATATAGGCCTCTGCCTATAAGCACTATAAACATTCATGGAAGCAGCAGTCAAGAAATCAAAAGACGTATCGCATTAGGCAAATCTCCTGCATAAAACCTTTTTAAAGTGTTGAAGAGCAAAGATGTCAGCTTGAAGACTAAGGTGCACCTGACCCAAGCCATGGTATTTTCAATAACTTCATATGCATGCAAAAGCTGGACAGTGAATAAGGAAGACAATAGAAGAATTGATGCTTTTGAGTTATGGTGTTGGAGGAGAATATTGAAAGTGCCATGGACTGCCAAAAAACCAATAGATCCATTTTGGAAGAAGTGCAGCCAGAATGCCCCTTGGAGGCCAAGATGGTCAAACTTCGTCTCTCAAACTTTGGACATATTGTCAGGAGGGACCAGTTGCTGGAGAAGGATATCATGTATGGTAAGGTGGAGGGTCAGAGAAAAAGAGGAAGACCCCCAACAAGATGGATTAGCCAAGTGGTAACAGTGGTGAGGTTGACCCAAGATCGGGCAGTGTTTCATTCCTCTGTGCATAAGGTCGCTATGGGTCGGTACCGACTCGATGGCACCTAACAACTGCCTATAAATATTCTACGTGAAAATAATTTATCAGTTATGTATTGATTAGAAAATATACTTTCTATAAAATTCATTTTCTCTGTGATTATTTCCTCCATTAATATCAGAGGTAGCTCCAAATATTGTACTTGAAAAAATATTAGTGGAGTGAACTTTACAGTTAAAATATTCTGTGATATATAAGAAGATTCCATGTCAATATTAAACGGATAGAACGACAGATTTCCTGGCCTATATTAGGAGATAAAATGGTTAGGGGTTTCAAAGGACAAAAGCAGGAGAGCTAAGGTTTTATGTACAAACAAAGCAACTGTTGGCTTCATCTTTCTTTGTTTTCTCTATGTGACTCATGTAAGACACCAATCCACCCAATTCTAGCATCTGAAGTAAGTTACACCTCACATTACAATCCTCTTTGCTTCTTATTTTTCCTCACATTAAAATTATCTTTTTTTCTTGGTGAATTCAGTCTCTTGAGTTGTATTGCATAGCTGTTGTTGTTTGTTGTTAAATGTTGTCCAATCAGTTCTGACTCATAGCAACCCTCTATAGGGCTTCTGAGGAACAGCTGGTGGGTTTGAATGGACAACCCTGTGATTTGCAGACCATCGTTTAGCTTAGTACCATACCTGGAGTCCTGTAATACTGAAATAATTTACAATTCTTGTTTGTAATATACTAATGTCTTGCCAATGGTATGAGTGGATTTTTCAAACTCTTTTCCATGTACATTACAGAGGTCACTGGAGGTGTGTTTATTAATTTTGCTGTTAGAAGTCACGGAGTCAATTCTGACACATATTATTAGTATGATCTTTAGCTTAATTAAATTCATACTGAGGTGATGGAGGAAAGCTTTATAGCTGAATTTTTCTGTTTGCTTAAGATTTTTCCAAGTTGATGTTTAGGAATTATCTACATCACTGACTAATTATCGTGTTGGTGTCATGTGCTGTCAAGTTGGTTCCAACTTATGACAACCCTTTGCATAGCAGAATGAAACACTGCCTGACCTAGCATCATGTTCATGAGTGTTAGATTTCAGCCCACTGTTGCGGACACTGTGGCAGTTTAGCTCATCGGGGGTCTTCTTTTTCATTGACCCTCCATTTTACCAAGCATGATGTCCTTGTCCAGCGACTGGGCCCTCCTGACCACATGTCCAAAGCATGAGGGCTGAAGTCCCTCCACCAGTGTTTCTAAGGAACATTCTGGCTGTATTTCCTTTAAGACAGATCTGTTTATTCTTTTGGCAGGTCATGTGGATTTCAAAATTATTTGCCAATACCATAATGCAAATGTATAGGTCTTTCCCTGATTTTCTTTATTCATTGTCCAACTTTCACAAGCATGTGAGGCTATTGACAGTACCATGGCTTGGGTCTATCTTTGCTCTTTAATACTTTAAAGAGATTTTGTGCAGCAGATTTGCCTGATGTAGCATGCCATTTTTTTTTTTTTTTTTTTAATTACCACTTTCATGAGCATTGACTGTGGACCCAAGGCAAAATAAAGTCCTTGAGAGTTTCAAACTCTCCAGTCTAGTAAGATACATGACACACTTGGTTATTTGGTAGTGTTGGTCCACATTATATTTAGGGAGCAGGGAAAACTCAGTTTAGGAACTTTAGCTATATAATCTCCTAATCATCTTGATCTGAGGCTAACAATACTTCCCTTTTCAAAATGACTATACTAAGACCTTTGCAATATTTAAGCTCCCTCCATAAACCGTGGTCTAAGGTCATTGAAGGTTGTATATATCTATAGTAATAGAATTTTCTCCAGAGAGAGAATTTAATGGGGAAATGAATTTAAAATGTCTCATTAAGCTTATACTGCAGGCCAATATAGACAGTCATACTTTATTTTTGGTGTTGAAATGTGGCCGGGAGGTTTTCCAACTTTTCAACCTAGAAATGTGAGTGAACTTAGACCACACATTAGGAGGTTGCTTATACTCTTATGTTGATAGTATACCAGTATGAGCAAGTACAATGATCACCAATACATGATAACATGTATAGATAGATTTTCTGTATTTTTTTTTTTAAAGAGGTACCTTAGGATCCTGTAGTTTGCTGTTATTGCTGTTGCTTGCTATCTAGTTGATGACAACTAATAGTGACCCTATATCCCAGGGTAGAACTGCAGGGTTTCCTAGGCTATAATCTGTACTGCAGTAAACCGCTAGTTTTTTGGTTTTGTTTTTTTCTCAATGAATGCCTTATCTTTGCTTTAGCAGTTGACAGTTGAACCATTGTATCATAAGGGCTCCTTTAATCTAGTCTACACATTATCTATCGTGTTGTCTATTCACTATGAACTCTAAGAGCTTGTCAACTTTTTCTTCATTCATCCACAAATTGCTTGTTCTTCCTCTGTGCAAGCACAACAAGTTTGTATAGAAGGCTGGAAGTCAATATACTTCCTCCTTTCTTGTTTCTGAATCACTGCTCTTATCATTTAATTAAAAGTAAAACACCTCTGAATCTCATGTTACCTAATTCTCATTTTTCCTTGGTAAACAACACATTCATGTTTGCTCAGTGAGTTTTGGAGTACATGGTTCTTCCTCTCCATCTGACCACCTTTCACCATTCTGAACTAATTCATAGAATGTGTGTAGAAAATACATACAACACCATAAGCACACTGGTGTTATATACTCACAACTATGGTGAAGGTGTTATCATTGCATTTCGGTGACTTATATCTAATGACACATGATAAAATAGTTGAAAAAGTTTCACTTTTGAGATCCAGTTCTAAATATAAAAACAAAGCTTGCATCTTTAAAGCTATTGTTTTATCCTCAATATATATAATTTTTACCCATTTGTTTTCTTCACTTGTTCTGTTTTTATAACCAGACCATGACTAACTATATATATATATTTAAGCTTTAAGAATATCCACAGGTGCTTGGCTGTCTTTTGAACCTTGGTTTTCTGTGCATTATATTATAAAACAGATACTGGAGGGGGAAAGAAAAGAATAGCCAGAAATATTACCATAGAAAGCTTGTAAGTCCATCTTCTGCCTATAACTGATCTGATTGGAATACCTAAAATGGGGCTACAATGTTTCCAGTGAAGGAGATTTCCTGAAGAGCCTCTGCATTACATAAGACTGTAGGTGGAAGCCTGAACCACATCCAGATATTCAGAGACGGGAAATTTTCCACTTGAAAGGAAGAGCAGACCAACCTGGAGTGCCAAGAAAAACAGAAGATTCTTCTAGAAAGAAAGACCTACAGGAAAAATACAAAACAATAAGGGCAATCTGACTGTTACTACAAGAACAAGCAAGTTGCTTGCCCAGGAGACATCAAGACAAGTGGCTGGGTCCTCTCAGTGCAAATGCTCTTCCAAGACTAAGACACAATGGGAATACATGCTCTGATTAGCAACCACACAAGTCATCCATAAAGGGAAGTGAGGGAAAAACAGCAATGAAACATTGAGCTAAGCCCTACATTGTTCAGCAGACTCCTGGGAACCCAGGTGGAGACCTGGTTGGCTAGCAGTGTGGCAAGACCTGGGGACTCATGGGCTCAGAGTCAATGACATAGCCACAGAAACTAGAGTGGAGAGCGAAGCGGCCAGCTGATAAGAAAAGGGTGGACAGACACAAGAACACCCACTCTTGCAGATGATACCCACCTGATCTGGCTTCAACGACTGGATGATCAGAGTTCAATCTGAAGAAGAAAGAAGAGGAAAAAAGCGTCATCTGATACAATTTGATAAACTTGACCTACACCTAAAAATGCAGTAGCTCAAGAGAGGAAACAAATCCTTGCTGCAAGAATTATTCCCACCCCCTCCATACAAAGAGTAGACAGGGATGGGCAACGTGGACATCAGCTATCCAAAATGGATACAAAGGTAAGAAGTAACTGGCTTACAAGCTTTCAGGAGGGAACATAGATCCACAGGGTGGGGAGGAAGGTAGAGTCGCCAGTGAATAGTATCCAGCCTGTCCAGGAAGGGCTAATGAAATGAAATGCAGATGGGTCTCTTGTGATGCAATAGTGAATAGTTGTTATCAGGACTCATTGTGAGGGCTGGAAATGTAAAGATGGACATTTTATAGCAAGGAGGGGAGTGATTAACTTTTCAGTCTAAGAGCAGAGGACCCTGGGACCATCAATGGAGAAAAGTAGAGAGCGGTACCCTACCCATAGAAGCAGTGAGACTTGAGATGGAGGCAGATAAGATGACGTGAAGAGATGGAGTGGCTGGGGACTTGAGATCCAGAGAGGGAAAGGGTCTGTGTGCTGAGGACCCTGGGCAGGTTTGCAGGGTATACCCTTTGGTTGGGTGATGATACATGGACGGGTTGGTAACTATGGACATGAAATGATCTATGATAGAATGAATGTAAAACTAATGTTCTGCCATGAAAACTATCATACAATTCACAATAAAACATTTATTAAATAAAAAAGAAGATCCACAGGCTTGAGATACACTTATGTTCATGAAAATTGTTAAAAGGTAATTTTGTTGTTGTTGTGAAGTGCCTCAAGTTGTTTCTGACCCAGAGTGACCCTGTATTGGGTTTCTGAGGAGTGGCTGGTGAGCATGAACCACCGACCTTGCAGTTCACACCAACTTTGCAGTCCAGCACATTAACCCACAGTGCCACACCATGAGTTTAATTCTCATTTTTTTTGTTGCTGTTGTTCATAAAATGAAGGAAAAGTCAAAAACAAAAAAAAGTTCAAAACGTTTCAAAGGTCTTCTGCTAATGCACCTATTCTCATGTTTAATTTTACCTTATGTTAACTTCTAGAGCTTGGATAGACTACGATGATCTCTAATTTTTCTTTGTTGAGGAAAAAGACCCTTTTCTAATTTTTAAAATTGGAAAATTTCATAGCAGGTCTTAAAAACAAATAACAGCTTGTTAAATGTTGGAGAAGAATTCCTCACTACGTAATTGACAATTCTAAAACCAATGTTAAGATGATCAAATATGGTGGACTTACTTTGTTAAAAGTATACGGTATCAATCTGTGTTTGCATCAATTCTATTAGAACTCTCACTCGAACATGGAGACTATAACCTTGGGGTTTCCTTAGAAGCATCATCTAAATAACCCTGTGGATTCCTTCTGCTTGGGGTTCTTTCCCTCACCACTGTTACTACTGCCTTGTCTTCAAGTGTAAAAGTAAGTACATTCATATGTCCACTTAAAATATCCACCGTTACCTTCTGGTGACTTGACTTGATTATAAGCCTAGCCATTCAATAAAAATAAATAGCCCATCATATGTGAAGGGCTACTTCTCTTGTTTCTCTTTAAAGAGTATTCTTTGTTTAGAAGTAGTTCATGAAACTAAAAGCAAAAAGCATGTTTGGGTGGAGATATGTGAAGTGTGAATGCAGTTGCACAAAGGGAATCTACTTCTCAGCAGCTAGGCCTCTAGTTCTTCAGAAAATATTGAAAATATGCAATATTTGCTACAGAGGATCAGCTTCACAGATTTACTCTTCTGGTATAAGGAAAATGATAAATATGTATGAAAACTTATCAGAAAAGTCACATGGAAAAACATTAAGAAGACTCTGAATCTTACACCAGGTTTCCAGGTTTATCAAGCAAAACTTCCCTCAGTGGTAACCTTGTCATAAATACATCACTTCACCCTCTGGACCTTGCACATGGTATTACTGTGGGATTCACATCATTTTGTCTGTATCTTTTCTAGGACTGATAGTGGGCTAAGATTGTTGTTAGGTGCCATCAGATCACGTCCCACTCATAGTGATCCTCTGCACTGCACAATAAAACAATGCCCAGTCCTACACCATCCTCACCATTGATATGCTTGTCCTTATTGTGCTGGCACTGTGCCAATCCATCTCTCTGGGGATATTCCTTTTTTTACTGACCCTCCATTTTGCCCAGTGTGATGAACTTCTCCAAGGACTGGTCCCTCCTGATAACATATCTGAATATGAGAGACTAAGAAACATTCTGGCAATACTTCTTCCAACACAGATTCATTTGTTTTGGGGGGCCGACCGTGGAACTTATAATATTCTGCTCTAGCATGACAGCTCAAATGTATCAGTTCTTCTATGGTCTTCCTTATTCATTGTCCAACTTTTACATGCATATGAGGTGACTGAAAATACCAGGATTTGGGTCAAGTGTACACTGATATCTTTGGTTTTGACAACTTTAAAAAGGTCTTGTGCAGCAGATTCCCCTAATGCAATACATCATTTAATTTCTTGACTGCTGCTTCCATGAGTATTGATAGTTGATACAAACAAAATGAAGTTTTTGACAAATTCAATCTTTTCTCCATTTGTTATGGTATTATTTGTTGGTCCACTTGTGAGGATTTTTTTTTTTCCTTTGCATAGAGGTACAATCCATACTAAAGGTTGTAGTCTTTGATCTTCATCAGTAAGAATGTTAAGTCAGCTTCACTTTCGACAAGCAAAGTTGTATCATCTACATATCGCTAAGAAGGGAGTCCTGGTGTGATGCTGTGGCTCAGTGCACTGAACTGCAAAGTCAATTTGAACTGCAAGATCAGTGGTACAACCATGTCTCAGAAACCCCATACAGCATGTGTTTGAGTAGAAACCAGTTCAACAGCACTTAAAAGCAACAGGATAGAATTTTATTACCTTGTATATCTTCAGTATCTTTTCTAGAACTAAACTTGATAGTAGATGTTTAAAACGTGGTTGTTATTGTTATAAATTAGCACTACTGATTGATTTCCAATAAGATTCAAATGTAAACCTTTGCTTATCAAGTTTTGTACAACTGGATGGGTAGATTTCTGAATAAATGATGGCTGCCAGGGTGAATGGATGGGTGGTTGGCTGACTGGCTGGGTAAATGGATGGAAAGAAGGATAGATTTATTCATCCACAATACCTACATTTAGGTATAGTGCTAGATAGTGAGTTATATCAAGGAATTCATTATTATTTTATGGGATACCTTGTATTCATTTACTATAAGCCTTACAAGTGTAGTATGTCATTTGGGATAACCGTATTACCCTACCCTACAGGATGTTGTTAGGTGCCCTGGAGTCAGCTCTGACTCATAGCGACCTTATGTATAAAACACTTGGCCCCACTTAGGTGGAACTAAATATTTATTAGAGGTCAAATGCCCTACCTTGGTCATGGACTCAATTTAACAGAATTGACATGACCAGACAGTTACAACTTTGTGTTTTTGTGGTATTTTCAGGTGTAGTACAAAGTGAAGAATGAATCTGTGAATTGCTTTTTGAAACAAGATAGTGTTGGGGAAAATCAATGGTTTTAAATAAATTGTGACTAAATGTTGCTGTTCAACTTACACATACCCAAACTCCTTACTCCAAGAATATAGTAACACCCTCCGAACTGACCCAACACTCTCTCTTTTATTGGCAGATCGATTTTAAGAACAAGAAGAAATTTAACACAGAATAAAAATGCAACTGTCAAAGGGGAGGGTTGCTGGTGACAAGTGCCTGGAGCAGAGAGGCTGGGGAATGAATTTTTCAATGTGGTTAATGAAGTGTGGTGTCAGGGGAAGTCAGTGGTAATTAGCAATGTGTATAATGGGATGAGCTTGGGCGACTGTGTTGTCTCAGACTTCCAATGACCAACAGCGCAGGTGAAAGGTGAAGTACGTACGTGTCATTCTGACCTCACCCATTGGTAGGAAAATAAAAAAACAGTGTGGAAGATTTCATGAGAACACACAAAGGAACAGAAAAGACAGCCCTGTGGAGCAGAGAATATTCATTACCTACATTTGTGTACACGTTCTCCATGCCAAACACACTTTCACAGAATGTTGCCACAGTCCTAACAATCTTTGTCTGTTTTTTATATTTATGATTGCTTAACTTTATGTAGATCATTTCAAGGCATACAGTACACTTGGAAATAACAGAAAGGAAAATAAATATCCCTCCAGTTAAAGATAATCTTGGTTAATATTTTGGCATATTTTCTTCCAGACCATTTTTATGTGAAAGTTTTATTATTAACAGTCATAATCAGATTATATGTACAATTTTATCTGAGTCACCATCTATTCAGCAATACTCATGCTAGTAAAAGTGTAATAATTTACCTTACTTTCCCTCTACGTACTCTGAGAAAAGAACCATCTTAAGAACCTTATATATTGTGATGTGATTATTATAACAACCCTTAGAGATAGGTACTATTCTGTCTTCATTTACCAAAGAGGAAATTGAGGCAGAGCAAGGATAAGGATCTTTCCTAGTGTCACATGGAAAAGAAATGGCAGAGCTGGGATTGAAAACCAGATTCAAATTCTCTACTCTCTACCCAGAGAATTGGCAACTTTTTTTAAAATTTATGTTGTTGTTGAAAATATATACTGCAGAGCATAAAAAACATAAAAAAAAAAAAAAAAAAAGAAAAAAAAAAGAAATCAGTGATTTCTATGTGTACATAACAGTGACATTAATTAAATTCCTCAAATCATACAGCCATTCTTACCCTCCTTTTCCATAACATTTGTCATCCAGTAATGCAAACTCACAGTGCCCTGAGCTTCCTATTCAACTTCTCAAGTTGCTATTGCCCATTTGATCTCATCTGAGTAGTTCTTTCAAAGAGAACACTGCTCAAGGAAGACATTCTTCACTATCAAGCTGAAGTGTTGTTTAGTTTAAAGAAGACTTCAAGGGATATTGATAGCTTAAGGTTTAACTATTATTTCCAGTAAGTAGTTTCAAGGGTGCATCCAGCCTCAGTGGCTTCTGGAAGCCTGGGTTCCATGAGAATTTGAGATTATATTCTTTACTTTCTCCTTTTTGATCAGGATATTTCTGTAGAATCTTAGATGAAAATGTTCAGTAATGACAGTTAAGCACCAGTCCATTCTTTGACTCTCAAAGTATGATAGTTAAGGTTTTGTGTCCACCTTCCTGGGCCAGTATTCTCAGTGGTTTAGCAGTTAAGATGTAGTTATCACCTCCATAATGAGATCTAATATGATGCAATCACCCCATGATCTGATCTGATGTGATCAGCTTTGATCTGATGTAATTATCCTATGTGCTGTAAATCTTCACTTCTGTGATACTAGTGGGAGGCCTGGTGTGGCACTGTAGGATACGCACTGGACGACTAACCACAAGGTTGTAAGTTCAAACCCACAAGCCACTCCTCGGGAACAATATGCAAGATTACTGAGTGGGAACTAACTCAATGGCATAACAGCAAAAATGGGATTAGTGAAGTTGGATGTAATCTAGAGTATTAAGTTGTATCTTGACTAAATTTCTTTTGAAATACAAAAGGAGAGAGAAGTGAGCAAGAGATCTGAGAATTTCACAAAGCAGGACCTCCTACTACCAAGAAAGAAGATCCAAGAGTGGATTTATGTCTGTTGGACCTGGGGCCCTGCATTGTGAAGCTCTTGGATCCAGGGGAAGGTTGATGCCAAGACACACAGAGACCCCCAGGGAATGTTGGGCCTAACAATGCTAGAAGGAGACAAGGACTTTTTCCCTTAGCCAACAGTGTGAATTTGGACTTCTAGCCTCTAGAATTGTGAGTGAATAAATATTTGCTTGTTTAAGCCATCCACTTGTGGTATTTCTATTATAGTAGCATCAGAGAACCAAGACAAATGGAAAGGAAGTAGCTGTTCATGAAGGCAATTATTTACACATTCCACATCATCCCCTCATTCTTGACTTTTCTTCTGTTACTCTAGGCAAATACCAATTTTTGTACCTAGGATGACTTTTCACAAGTGCTTACAAAACCTCAGGCGCTGAACAACACATTAAGTGTTAGAAATAGATGTGTTAATCACAGTATTAGACCAGTTAACTGGAATATCCCATGAAACCATGATCCTAGACTTGCAAACCAAAAACCTAAATCCCATGAAGTGTTTGGTTATTCATAAGAAGTCTCAGCAGCTGCTCTTCTTTTGGTAGCATACAAGATGGCATTTTTTTTTTTTTAATAAAAAGAATGAAAAATAAATATCTGAAGTTTTGTGAACCTTATCATTTCTGTTGCAACTCTTCTACTATGCCATTGTAGCAGAATGGTCAAATACAAGATGCAACAAATGGACAAAAGTCAATGACTGAGAATTGCTCTGTTCTAATCAAATATTATTTATGACCACTGTAATTAAAATAGGATGACATTTTCTTGTGTGAAAACAGTATTCTTTGGAGTTTTTAAACAATTTAAAGAAGTAAAAACCTATCATAACTTCAGGGCCAGACAAAAGGAGCCTTGCTTCATAGTTTGTTTTTGCCTGTATTATACTGATAGATATATTATTCACCAATGTTTCCCAGTGATGGGATATTTAGGTGGTTTTGAACATAAAAAGGTTGTTTCAAACAAACATTAACAAGATAAATGATGCACTGATGATTATATTCTATGTAAAAGTTTTCACTTCTTAAATATTATTTTCTTAATGTATTTTCTCAGACTTTATCTGCTTTGAGGGCATGAACAGCTTTGTTACCTTGAGTTTATTGTGAAACAGCTTGATACCATGGATGTATCGACTATACTCCTACAATTAGTCTAGAAGGAATACTCTTGTAGAGTAAATTTTAAAGTAATATATTTTAAACCATAGTAAACAGAATAATGATAAGGTGGCAGTATTTAAAGATGAGGTAGTCCAGTGTTTTTCTTAGTTATATTTTAACTAAAATAATTCATTTGAGAAATTTTCTAAATTGAGTACCTGTCTCTTGCATCTGAACATGATAAAGTAGGGAAAGAAACTCAAGCAAACAAACAAAAATCTCCAGTAAATTTGATAGAGTAATTTGTAATTTTTCTGCATCAAACACTTTTCTCTCAATTGGTATGATTTGATTTTTTTCTAAACAAATTTGATGGGAAGATGTAAGTTTTGGGGGGTTTTGTTGCTTTTACTGTCAAGTGAAATGAGAAGAATGGCAGAGTGCTACTTGATGGACAGTAGTTGGCATGTTCAAAAGGGTGGAGCTGTGTGTACTTGGTAGGTTCCTCTGAAGGCTCAGAGCTTTAGCTGTATCTCCCCATTGAAGGCATGTAGTTTTGCTCAATGTCATGGCTTGAGTATGATCTCACAGAGAAGGATCACTGTTACCAATTGTAAGGGTATGCCAGGGATCCAGACCTAGCTTAACCATATTGCTGGACAAGTACCACCCCCAAATCCCACGTGTTTGTTACTAATATTGACTTCACGTGCATAAAGCCTCTGTCAGGTTTATAGGGCAGTTTGCTCTTCTCTCTTTGGAACTGGTGGTTGCAGATGGCTCAACCCTTCAGCAGCTCTTTAGGAGAAAGATGTGGCCATCTGATTCCATAATGATTTAAAGCCTTGGAAAGCCTATCAGGCACTTTGATGGGAGTTGGAATCAACTTCATGGCTGTGGGATTTTGTTGTTGTTTATTTTATTTGGTTAGACATTGTAAAGAAGTGCTCAGAGATTTATATATTAACTGTGATCCTAATATTTGAAGACAGCAATTTAAGTTTGCAGGGCTTTCCTTTGACTGCCTCTGGTTCCTTGGTAGTGAATTTAATACGTTGTTATGGGATTTGTCTTTTCTCTTTAACGCTACATAATTCTAGAGAGAAAATTCATATCACCTGTATTTCCAAATAATTCCACCTACTGTTATAGTTTGTTGAAATTTTCAGACCAGTGGTTAGATTGTAACTTCATAAAATTGTCAAGGGAAGGAGGTCGGTAGTGTCCCATGCTCCATTGATGTCAATCTGCTCATCAGTCACAGGACTGTAGGCTTTCTTAGGTTCACATGGTGTACCTTGGCAGGAAACTTTCTTTTGAAGGACAACTCTAACCTTCTTCACCTACCTGCTAATCACCCATCCATCCTCAAGAGTAGTTAAGAAGACTTTGGAGGATCCAGCATTAGTCACTCTTTGTTTGCTCCAGTGTACTCTGGAAAAGGAGTCCTGGTGGTTCTTGGGTTACGTATCATGGTACTAACTAGAAGATAAGTGGGTCAAACACACCAGACACTGTCTGGTGCTGTCTGTTCTCATCAAAATGCAAACTCTCGGAAACCTTGTATATGATCACAATGATTTGAAATGGACTCAATGGCAATGAGTGTGTACCATGGAAATATTTCTACTGTAGTAGCTATGGTCTAAATATACACACAGATATGTAAGTATGCATGCACAGACACATGAAACATATGAGAAGGATTAAAACATTTCATGGAAAAATGGAATGAAAAGATCATTAAACCCTTCTATAAAATGTATGAAGTATCCCAAAGTAAAATCTGAATATGTGTATATATATTTTTGATGAGTGCCATTGAGTGGTTTCCAACTCATACCAAACCACTATAGGGTTTCTGAGTAAAAGCTGGTGTGTATAAACAATTGACCTTGTGGTTTACTGTCTAGTGCTTATCCTAGAGTGTCACACCAAATAAATTTGTAGATAAATAAATATGTATATGTATAGATGTTGTTGTTCCCCCACTCGTCTGTCAGTTTGTCATACTGTGGTGACTTGTGGGTTGCTATGATTCTGGAAGCTGTGCCAGGGGTATTGTAAATACCAGCAGGATCACCCACAGTGGATAACTTTCAGATGAGCTTCCAGACAAAGACAGACAAGGAAGAAGGAGAGACCAACTACATCTGAATATTTAGTCACTAAAAACCTTATGAATAGCAAAGAAACATGGTCAGATACAATGCCAGAAAATGAGCCCCTCAGGTTGGAAGGCACTCAAAATGTGACTGGGAAGAGCTGCCTCCTCAAAGTAGAGTTGACTGTGATGATGCAAATGGAATAAAGCCTGTGGGAGTAAAGCCCTTGGGACCTTCATTTGCTGATGGGGCACAATTCAAAATGAAGAGAAACAACTGTAAACATCCATTAATAATTGGAACATGTGTGAAGTATGAATCTAGGAAAATTGGAAATTGTCAAAAATGAAATGCAACACATAAACATCGATATCTCAGGCATTAGTGAGCTGAAATGGACTGTAATTGGCCATTTTGAATCTGACAATCACATGGTTTACTATGCCAGAAATGAGAACTTGAAGAGGAATGCTGTGGTATTCATCGTCAAAAGAACATATCCAGATCAGTCATGAGGTATAATGCTGTCTGTGATAGGATAATATCCATGCGCCTACAAGGAAGACCAGTTAATACAACTATTATTCAAATTTACACACAAACCACTAATGCCAAAGAGGATGAAATTGAAGAATTCTACCAAGTTCTTCAATCTGAAATTGATCAAACATGCAATCAAGATGTATTGGTCATTACTGATGATTGGAATGCAAAGGTTAGAAACAAAGCGGAAGGATCAGTAGTTGGGAAATATTGCCTTGGTGATAAAATTATGCTGGAGATCACATGATAGAATTTTTCAAAACCAATGATTTGTTCATTTAAAATACGTTTTTAGACAGCATAAGAGATGATTATACACATGGACCTCACCAAGTAGAATACACAGAAATCAAATTGACTACATCGGAGGAAAGAGATAGTGGGAAAGCTCTATATATCATTAGCCAAAACAATGCCGAGTACAGACTGTAGAACAGACCATCAATTGCTCATATGCAAATTCAGACTGAAGCTGAAGAAAATGAAAACAAGTCCATGAGAGCCAACATATGACCTTGAATATATCCCACATGAACTTCGAGATCGCCTGAAGAACAGATTTGACACGTTAAACACTAAAGACCAAAGGGCAGAAGAGTCGTGTGATGACATCAAGAACTTCATAAGTAAGAAAGCAAAAAGTCATTAAGAAGACAAGAAAAAAGGAAAAGATCAAAATGGATGTCAGAAGAGAACTGAAACTTGTTCTCCAGCATAAAAATTCTAAAGCAAATAGTTGGTACCAAAAGGAAATGGCTGATGTTCAACCATTTCAAGATGTAGCAAATGATCAAAAGCCAATGATACTTAAGGAAGAAGTCCAAGATGCTTTGAAGGAATTGGAAAAGCAAAAGGAGCCAGGAATTGATGGAATAAAAATTGAAAGTGAGGTGATAGAATACTTTCAAGAAAGTGAGGTGGCATTGGATGCACTCACTCATCTATGTCAAAAAATTTGGAAGACAACTATCTGGCTGACTGATCGGAAGAGATCCATATTTGTACCCATTCTAAAGAAAGGTGATCCAATCGACTGCGGAAATCTTCAGACAATCTCTTTGATATCACATGCAAGTGAAGTTTTACTAAAGGTAATACAGAAATGACTGCAAGCATATATTGACAAAGAACTTCCAGAGGTTCAAGCCAGATTCAAAAGAGAACGTGGAATGAGGAACAGCATTGCTGATATCCTATGGATCTTGGCTGAAAGCAGAGAATACCAGAAAGATATTTGCCTGTGCTTTTTTGACTACACAAAGGCATTTGATTGTGTGGATCATGACAAGCTATGGACAACACTTCACTGTGTTCCTGAGGAATCTGTATTTTGACTAAGAGGCAGTTGTTTGAACAGAACATGGAAACACTGAATTGTTTAAAATTAAGAAAGATGTGCAACAGGGTTGTATTCTTTCACCATACGTATTCAACCTGTATGCTGAGCAAATAATATGAGAAGCTGGGTTCTATGAAGAAAAATGTGGCATCAGGATTGGAGGAAGACTCATTAACAACCTGTGATATGCAGATGATACAACCTTGTTTACTGAAAGTGAAGAGGACTTACAATACTTAATGATGAAGATCAAAAAGCACAGCCTTCACTATGGAATGTATCCCAATGTAAAGAAAACAAAATCTTCACCACTGGAATAATAAGCAACATTCTTATCAATGGAGAAAAGACTGAAGTTGTCAAGGACTTAATTCTTCTTGGATCAACCATCAACACTTACAGAAATGTTGTTATGTGTCATAGAGTCGATTCTGACCCATAGTGTCCCTGTATAGGGTTTCCAAGACACAGCTGGTGAGCTTGAACTACCGACCATGCAGTTCAAACGGCTTTGCAGTCCAGCGCATTAACCCACAGCGTCACACCAAGACTCATATATATGTAGACATATAATATGTGTGTATGTGTGTTATTGTTTTCTAGTGCCATCGAGTCAGTCCCAACCTGCAACAACCCTATATAGGGTTTCCACGGCTTTATGGAAGTGGACTACCACTTGTCTGTCAGTTTGTCACACTGTAGGGGCTTGTGTGTCGTTGTACTTTTGGCAGCAGTGCCACGGATATTTTAAATAACAGTGGGTTATTCACCAACGGTGAACAGGTTTCAGATGAGCTTTAAGATGAAGAGAAACTAGGAAGAAGAATAGATGGACTAGTTCCAAATATTTAGTTGCTGCAAACCTTATGAATAGGAGTGGAACACTGTTAGCACCAGACTATTGAATATTGAAATATGATAAAGAGCATGAGAATATTGTCAGTTATAGTTCCAAAAGATAAACCCCTCAGGCTAGAAGGTACTCAAAATATGACTGAGGAATAACTGCCTCCCTAAAGTAGAGTTGATCATGATGATGTGAATGGAGTAAAGTCTTTGAGACCTCATTTGTTGATGGGGCACAACTCAAAATGAAGAGAAATAGCTGTAAACATCCATTAAAATTGGAACATAGAATGCGTGAAGTATGAAAGTAGGAAAATTGAAAATAGTCAATAATGAAATGGGATGCATAAACATCAGTATCCTAGGCATCAGTAAACTGAAATGGACTGGCATTGGCCATTTAGAATCTGACAATCAAATGGCTTACAATGCCGAAATTGACAAATTAAAGAGGAATGGTGTCCCATTCGTATTCCAAAAGAATATCTCAAGATCTGTCATGAAGTACAATGCTGTATGTGATAGGATACATTTACAAGGAAGACCAGTTAATACCAGTTTTATTCAAATTCACTCACCAACCACTAAACAAATTCTGTTGTGTTTCGTTCTTTTATGCATAGGGTCGCTATGAGTCGGTACCGACTCAATGGCACCTAACAACAACCAACTTCTTCAGTCTGAAATTGATCAACCATGCAATCAAGATGGGTTTCTAATTATTGGTGTTGGAATGCAAAAGTTGGAAACAAAGAGGTAAGATCAGTAGTTGGAAAAATATCCTTGGTGATAGAAACATTGTTGGTGATCGCATGATAGATTTGGTGATAGAAATGATGCTGGAGATTGCATGAGAGAATTTTGTAAGGCCAGTGACTTCTTAATTGTAAATACCTTTTTTTAAACAACATAAAACATGAGTATACACATGGACCTCAATAGATGGAATAGACAGAAAGCAAATTGACTACATCTGTGGAAAGAGATAGTGGAAAAGCTCCATATCATCAACCAAAACAAGACCAGTGTCTGACTGTGAAACTGAGTATCAGTTGTTCATATGCAAGTTCAGGCTGAAGCTCAAGAAAATTAAAACAAGTCCATGAGAGCCAAAATATGACCTTGAACATATCTCACCTGAATTTAGAGATCATCTGAAGAACAGATTTGATGCATTAGACACTAAAGACCAAAGACTTGAAGAGTTGTAGGATGACATCGAGAACATCATAGAGAAAGAAAGCAAAAGATTATTAAGAGAACAAGAAAGAAGGAAAAGATCAAAGTGGATGTGAGCAGAGACTCTGAAACTTGCTCTTCAGCATAGAAATGTTAAAGCAAATGGAAAACTTGAGGAGGCAAAGAGCTGAATAAAAAATATCAAAGATCAGCTCCAGAAGACAAGGTAAAATACTTTAATAAAATGTACAATGACCTGGAGTTAGAAACCAAAAGGGAAGAACACAGTCAGCATTTCTCAAACTGAGGGAAATGGAATAAAAATTCAAGCCTCACTTTGCAATCTTAAATGATTTTCTGGGCAAAATATTGATTGATGCCAAAATCATCAAAAGAAGATGGAAGGAATACATAGAGTCACTGTACCAAAAAGAAATGGTTGATGTTCAAACATTTGAGGAGGTAGCATATGATTAATAGCCAATGATCCTGAAGGAAGAAGTACAAGTTGCATTTAAGGCATTGACAAAGGACAAGGCCTGGGGAATTGTTGACATATAAATTGAAATCTTTCAACAAACTGATGCATAACCGAAGGTACTCACTCTTCTACAACAAGAAATTTGGAAGACAGTTACCTGGCTAACTGATTGGAAGATTTCCTTGTTTATGCCCATTCCAAAGAGAGGTGACCCAATGGAATGTGGAAATCATGGGACAGTATCATTGACATCACATGCAGGTCAAATTTTGCTGAAGATAATGCAATATGTATACAGAGAACTTTGTGAGGTTGCAGTTGGATTCAGAAGAGTATGTGGAATGAGGGATATCGTTGAGAACATCAAATGGATCTAGGCTGAAAGAAGAGAATATCAGTAAGATGTTTACCTGTTTATTAATGTTTACCTGCTCTATTAAGTACACAAAGTCTTTTAATTATGTGGACCATGAAAAGCAATGGACAATACTGTGGAGAATGAGTACCTGGAACACTTAATTGTGTTCATGAGGAGCCTGTACGTAGACCAAGAGGCAATTCAAGCAGAGGCAGTTCAAGTACGTAGACCATGAGGCAGTTCAAGCAGAACACCAAATGTTTTAAAATTAGGAAAGGTATGTGGCATAGTTGTATTCTTTCACCATACTCATTCAATCTATATGCTGAGCAAATAATCTGAGAAGCTAGAATATATGAAGAAAAACATGGCATCAGGACTGAAGAAAGTCTTATTAACAAGCTGTGATATGCATGTAATATCACATTGCTTGCTGAAAGTGAAGAAGACTTAAAATACTTATTAATGAAGATAAAAAATCATAGCCTTTGGTATGGATTGCACATCAGTATAAATAAAATGAAAATCCTCACCACTGGACCAATAAACACCATTCGTATAAGTGTATAAAAGATGGATGTTGTCAAAGACTCCATTTTGCTCAGATCATCATTCAACACTCATGGAAGAAGCAGTCAAGAAATCAAACGACGTATTGCCTTAGGCAAATATGCTGCACAAGACCTCTTTAAAGTATTGAAAAGCAAAGATGTCATTTTGATGACTAATATGTACCTGACCCAAGCCATGGTATTTTCAATAACTTGATATGTATGTGGAAGTTGGATAGTGAATAAGACACTCTGTAGAAGAATTAATGCATTTGCTTTATGGTGTTGGAGGAGAATATTAAAACACTATGGACTGCCAGAGGAACAAACCAATCTGTGTTGGAAGAAGTGTAGCTAGAATGCTTCTTGGAAGCCATACTGGCCAGATTTTGTTTCTCATACTTCACACATATTATCAGTAGTGGCCAGTCCTTGGATAAGGATATCATGATTGATAAAGTGGAGGGTCAGAGAAAAAGAGGAAGACCTCCAGCGAGATGAATTGGCACAGCAGTACCAGTGATGGGCTCAAGCAAAGCAATTGTGAGGTTGACATAGGACAAAACAGTGTTTTGTTCTGTTGTACATAGAATTGGTATTAGTCAGTAATGACTCTATGTCAGCTGAAAACAACAGCAAATGGGAATAGAAAGTCTCAAGTTTCTCACACAGAGAAGCTGAAAGATTCAAAATGATGACATGGTAGTTAGCAGCCCAACTAGTAATCCACTTTGCCACCATAACTCCATATATAGAGAGAGAGGATTCCTCTATGTGTATGTGGCACTATGGGTTAATGTGCTGTACTGCCATGTCGGTTTGAACCAGAAGGTGGGTGGTTCAACCTCAGCAGCTGCTCCTCTGGTAGCTATATTATTCATTACGGGTCGGAACTGACTTATTGGCACTTAACAACGATAACAACAATATGTACTTAATGGGTAGTGTAAGTGGTTAACATGCTCAGCTGCTCACTAAATGGTTAGAGATTCAAGTCTACAGAGGCACCTCAGAAGAAAGGCTTGGCGATCTACATCCAAATCATCAGTCATTGAAACTTATATGGAACAGTTCTGATTTGACACAAATGGGGTCATTATGACTTGGAACTAGATGTCCACTGATTTTTTTTTTTTTTTAAATGTGTTGTGCAATTATGCAAGGAGTCCTTGTATGATTCTGTGGGTTAATGCATTGGAGTGCAATGTCGGTTTGAACTGCAAGGTAGGAGGTTCAAACTCACCAGCTGCTCCTTGGAAACGTTTTACAGTGTCACTGTGGGTCAGAATTGACTCGGTGGCACTTAACAACCACAACAACAATGAAATTATGCTATACTCATTTTGGATTTTCATCCCTGAGCATGATGCTAACAAACTAAAAAGTCTGTTGGAGTGGCTTTATGGCCCTTCTCTTGCCTGAATCATTGGTTCTCCGTTCAGGCTGAGTGTTAGAATCACTTGGAGAGCTTTGGAAAATGCCAAAGTTCAGCTTCTATTTTAATTGCATTAAATCAGAATCCTTGGGTATAAGACCTAGATATTGTTGCCTCCCTGGTGATGTGAGTTTTAGCTGGTTTGAGAATCACTAGGCTAGCCTACTCTCAGGAGGCCTATGCACATACCCAGCTGTGAAATTCGTCTCTGACATAATCATGCCATTCTTTTTTTTTTTGCTTCCATTGACAAGCCAAGTGTATCAATTTGGAGAGTCATCTCCAGCTCTATTTGATGTTCTGCCCATTTCTAACGGAAGACTGAGCTCTGTGCAGTCTATTTCCAGAGCTGCCATGAATATTTATACGTTGCCTGCATCTTTACAAATTAGAGAGCAGGGAGATGAATGAGAGTAGTGAATCAGAGAAGACACGCAGTGTGATGCAGGCAGAAATTTACTATCTCATTTCTATTTAAAACCTGATGACTCAGAGCATGAGGCAGTCCACATCCATTTCAGTAAATTCCTTAATGTTCTCCAGTATGGCACTTTGAATTTTAGCACCACTGAGGGGTGACTTGATTTATTCCCAGAAAGAATGTGTTTGTGTATGTGTGGTTGTGTGTGTGACTGTGTATTTAAGTTAGATTGTTTTAAAATAGAAGAGAAGAAGAGAAATTGCCAGACTAATTGTTAATTATTTTCTGTAAGCCTCATTTTCTATGTTGTCTTGGTGATAGGAATGTACCTCCGACCCCTAATGAATAATTCTTAAGTCTGACAAAATGCTATTTGTTTCTAAATTGATTTTTAATGTCTTTGGTTTGCATTTTCTTCACTTAGTTAGCTTTCAACAATTATTCATTAGCTTTCCCTGCCTTTCCATCTTTCTCCTACTCAAGTTCAAAATAGATTTTACAGGAGACAAGTGTCAAGATTTATTGTGGTAATGTGGCGATTTGACACTTCTATACCAGAAGGGCATAGGGGAAACAATAATATGCTTTCTTTTATTTTTTTGTCTTTGATTATCTGGCAAATATGGATCCTTTTAAAAACTGCATTTCATAGCACAAAATAAGGAACGTTTGCCCATAATGATATCCTTCTGCCTGTATTATAAACATGCTAGTGACTTCAGTGCAAATTGATCAGGCATATGACACAAAGAGGGACAAGCATGCTAGGGGACAAAGTCAGTTTAGTACTCATGATTTCAAACTTTACTGTCAAAGCCGTAAATGCAAATCCTGAATATAGGGTTCAAAATGAGTCCTCTGGGTGAGTACATATGCAATTCCAAAACTTCCTATTCCCCTCCTACACTTTTGACATTTTGTCTACTTCTAATAAACTCTTGTGCTCTGTAATCTGAGGGCTGGGAGTTCATGTTGTTTCTGCTTATTTGCCCATGTTATACATCTTTGCTGCATATAAGAGATGATGAAATCAAGCTTTTGTGATGAAAATTTGGACATCTGCAACCTTTTCCAAAATCAGTTATTTCATTAGGCGTGTATTCATTCAATAAATAAGTATTGTGCCCATATTATACCAAGTACTGAAAGTAAGCCATTTCTTGCTTTTTATTAAATAAAGACAAGCAAAGAACAACTTGGGGATTAATGTGCTGGACTGCAAGGTTAGCAGATCAAGTTCACCAGCTGCTCCTCAGAAACCCTATATAGAGTTGCTATGAGTCAGAACTGACTTAATGGCGCTTAACAACAACAACCACCAAATATTCACTGAAAATCTCAGAAAGTGCAATGCTGTTGAGATATCAGGAATTATGAATGTTTAAAATATAAGAACAAACCTTAAGATGAAGTCAGAAAAAATAAGGAAGTATTGTTTAATTTCAGATTTGAAGGAATGGAGTTTTGCTGTGGCACTATGGAATATGTATTGGACTGCTAACCACAAGGGCGTTGGTTCAAACCCACCAACTGACCCTTGGAAACATTATACAGGGTGGCTATGACTAGGAACTGACTTGATGGTACTGATCCTTGGAAACATCATACAAGGTGGCTATGACTAGGAACTGACTTGATGGCACTGAAGAGCAATAAGAAAGATAAAGTATGCTTGGGTGCGCAAACCACTAATGCACTCAATGACTAACAGAGAGATTGGAGGTAAAAGCACCTTGAGATGCCTTGGGGAAAAAGTTCTCAGGACGTATTCTAAAACATCAACCATTGAAAACTCCCTTGAGCACAGTTCTATTGTAACATGTGGGGTTCCTTCAAATCAGTCCTGACTTGGGGACAATGTTCTGCCAGAGTTATTGTACTCTTCGCTGGTGGTGGTTGTGTGTCATAGTCGTTGTTGTTGTTAAGTGCCGTGGAGTCGGTTCCAACTCATAGTGACCCTGTATAAGGTTTCTGATGCTGTAAATCTTTCCGGGAGCAGAAAGCCTCTTCTTTCTCCCGTGGAACAGCTGGTAGTTTTGAACTGCTGACCCTGAGGTTAGCAGCCCAATTTATAACCACTACACTACCGGAGTGTCATAGAGTCAGTCCTAACTCAGCGACCCTGTTAGTAATTAAAGATATTTTTCTTCTAATTTTGATATCCGAGGAGTCCTGGTGTGGCACTGTAGGATAAAGCCCTGGACCCCAAGGTCGAGTTGAACCACAAAGTCGGAGGTTCAAATTCAGCAGCCACTCCTTGGAAACCCTATACAGGGTCACTATGAGTCAGCATTGACTGGATGGCACTTATCAACAACAACAACAAGGCTTGGCAGATGGTCAATGCATCGAGCCAAGCTGCCCTATGAACAAAAGCTTTAATGTCTGGTTCCCTGAAAACAGAGTCTGAGATTAGAATTCTTGTCCAGGTGATTTATGGAAGGCATGCTCTCAGAACAGGGGACTGAGGGAACCTGAATGGAGCAGGCGACAAGAAGTTGACTAAGAAAGTGAGCTCAGTTGGAAACTCGGCTTAAAATGACTTAAGGAAATCCCTAGAAGTCAAATTGTACCACAAATGTGGAAGCAATGATTGTGTTCTGTCTTATTCATCTCAGTAGTCATTGTCATGAAGTATGGGGTGTGTACCATACATTTCCATTGAAAGACTCTTCCTTTGGAGAGGAATCTTTCTAGAAGAGAATGTTGCAATGAATGTTTGTCAGCTACCACCACCACAATAGAGGGAATCTGGGAAGGTACCAACACCATCCCATGAACAGTGATTCTCCTTGGTCAGCAACACCATCACCTGAGAACCTGATTGTTGTTGTTGTTAAGTATCATTGAGCCAGTTTGACTCATATTGACCCTGTAAAAGGTTTCCTGGGAGAAGCTGCTGAGCTTGAACTGCTGAGCTTGTGATTCAAACCGACTTTGCAGTTGAGTGCATTGCAAATTTCCAGTCCCCACCTGAAACCTACTAAATCAGAAATTCAGCACATGGTGATTTAGCAAGTGGTCCAGGTGAGTCTGATATATGCTGAAGCCAGTGCTATATAGGCTGCAGTTAGGATGACTGGTAGAAAGTTCAGTTTGCTCATTAAACCTGAACATAATCAACCAAGGGAGAAAACAACAGCCAGATTTCGATGTCTCTGAAGAAGATTCTGATCATTGCAGCTGCATTGAAATATCACAAATGACTTTGTAAGTAGTGTATTGACACTTTGACACTTGCTTTCCCTCCCCCTTTAACTTTTCTCTGAAGTCTAGCTCAGTAATAAACATAAAGACTTCTAACAGGAACCTTGCTTTACAACTATGTGGTTGATAAACTGACCTGGTAACTAGATCAAACAGTAACAAATATTACTAGCAGAATGGCGCTGACAAAGAAAAGGTAATTAAATTCCTATCTTTACTTTGGGTAGCTGGTGTAGAAATACATATTTTCAATATTACTTTTTTTCCCCTTAAATTTCCACAAGATCTTTAAAAATAAATAATATACTTAGATGTTTGTTATGACAGTTGCGTGTGATTTCTTGGCCCATTTTTTTAAAAAATAGTGTAAATCCAGATGGTACTCAAGTTATATAATATCTGTCATATGTGGAAATCTCACATGGGTGTGTTAAAGAAAGCTGGAGGTCATTCTTAAATGCTTTGTTATCTGCCACCTAAGCATGTATCTCACTTTTTTTCTATTGGAAAAATTGTTTGGGGAGTAAGTGCTGATGAATTCATTGAAAGTCATTCATTCAAAACGGACTTTGAAGTTGCTACTTTGTACAAGGACTCCTTGCACTGGACTGCAAACCACAGGGTCAGCAGTTCAAACCCAGCTGCTCTTCAGAAACCCTATATAGTGTCACTATGAGGTGGAATCGACTCAGTGACACTTAACTACAGAAACTACTTTGTACAAGGTCCTTTCCTAGATGTTGTGGATACAGTGGTGGACAAAATGTTGCTGCTCTCAAGGTAACTTACGATCTATATTTGTTTCTTATTACATATGTAACAAACTGGCGCAGTCTTCTTATAAAATATCAGAGGTTAAAAATCTGAACTGGATTTCCCTGGCTAATATCCTTAGGGCTGTGATCTTTTGGGAGACCCTAGAAAGGAAAATATTTTGTTTCCTTTTCCAGCTTCTAGAGCAAACTGACATCCCTTGGTGTATACTATACAACACACTGATTTCTGCTTCCTTTCCCACCAAACCTTCTGCTCTGTCAAGCCTCTCCTTTTCCTTTGTAAGGATCCATGTCCTTACAATCTTGGTCCCATCCAACAGCATGATCTGCCCCTTCCAAGATCATTAATTTAATTACGTCTCTAAAGTCTCTTGCCATGTAAAGTACTGTTCATCCAAAATTCACTGCCATCAAGTTGGTTCTCACTCATATGGACCCATACAGGGCTTTTTAGGTTATAAATCTTTACAGATGTAAAAAGCCTCATTTTTTCTCCCATGTAGCAGTTAGACTCCATTTTGCTTAGATCCACTATTAACACTCAGAAGCAGCAGTCCAGGAATCAATCAATCCATTGCATTAGACACATCTGCTGCATAAGACATCTTTAAAGAGTTCAAGAGCAAAGATATCACTTTGAAGACAGAGGTGCTTCTGCCCCAAACCATGGTATTTTCCATAGCCTCATAAGCATGTTAAAGTTTGAAAATGAATAACAAAGACCATAGAAGAACTGATCCATTTGAGTTATGGTGTGGGAGAAGAATATTAAAAGTAACCCTGGACTACTAGAAAAACAACCAAGTATGTCTTGGATGAAGTACAGTCAGAATGTTCCTTAGAAGCCAGGATGTAGTCCCTGGAGAAGGACATCATGTTTTCTAAAGTGAGGTGAGTAAGAGGAAGACCCCCAAGATGATGGATTAACACAGTGACAGCAACAATGAGCTCAAGAGTGACAACCATTGTGAAGCTGGCATGGGACCTAGCCAGTGTTTTGTTGTGTTACACATAGATTCATTAGACTCAGAACACTGACTAGATGGCACCTGACAACAATAGCTAGTGGGTCTGAACTGCCACCTTGATGTTAGCTTACAGCGCCACCAGGTGTCCATAAATACTAATAGAATAATCATCTATGGGGATGGGGTGGCTATAATTACATGTTAAAATGTGATAAGTGCCAGGAAGGAATCTCAGTCCTTTATTATTTGATCATTATTGTGAAACTAGGCAATTATTCTGTCCTAAGGTAAAATTTCAATACACATGAAGAAAAAATAAGACTGTAAGTTTGAATGGTATAAGGAAGAGCCTTGGAGACAAAGCCCCGTGCCAACATCTTGAGATGAACATGACCCTGACACGTGCAAGGCAGTAAAACACCAGCTTGGGCGGGGTGTGTGTGTGTGTAAGAGGTTAGCTGGAGAAGGTATCTCTATAGGAGCCTGGAGATGTATGGGCATCCAGGTCAGAAAGGGAGGAGACATGTCAAGCCATATACTTCTCACACTACTAATATTGTTCCTTTTATGCATAGTGTACAGTACTTTGTGAATTTTGTAATTAATCAGATCTGTCTCTTTGTCTTAGCAGCTAACATTTTTAGAGCTAAATTTGAGTACCACCTGGTAACAGGTGTACAAAACATGTTAGAGCCTATATTTTTAGGCTTATTGATGGTTTCATTTTACACACACCTATTTTTTTCTTTATCCTTTAACCTCTTTAATTTAAAAATACAATGTCATCATAAGGCTGATAGCTTTTCATATTAATCCACACATATATTTTTGTTAATCTCATAAATTCCCAAGACAGTTGTGATCATTTAATAATCTAGTGTCTTGATTTGTCTTGTAACTATATTTTTATGCAGTTATGTATTTGTATAGAGAATGATGCTTTACATAACCTTTGGCAATCTTATCCCTCAGCACAATTTGTGATGAGCATCACCTGACACCAATCTCCTGTAGCATTAGTAGAGTAATGATTTTGATAATTTGACTGTGTCATTCCCAGTATTTCACTATAACACACAAATACTATTGGACATCTTTGTATTTTCCTCACACAACACATAATTTCTCTCCTCAAGTTAAATTGTTGTTGTTGTCAGGTGCCATAGAATCAGAACCGACTCATAGGGAACCCATGCACAGCAGAATGAAACAATGTCCGATCCTGGGCCAACCTCACTACCGCTGCCACACTTGAGTCCATCAATGATGCCACCTCGCTGATTCTTCTCATTAGAGGTCTTCCTCTTTTTCTCTGACCCTCCACCTTACCCCCGCATGACATCCTTCTCCAGCGACTGTTTCCTCCGGACAATATGTCCAAAGTATGAGAGATGAAGCTTAGTCATCCTGGCCTCCAAGGAGCACTCTGGCTGCACTTCTTCCAAAACAGATCGATTGGTTCTTTTGGCAGTCCATGGAACTTTCAGTATTCTCTTCCAACACCACAACTCAAAGGCATCAATTCTTCTATGATCTCCCTTATTCACTGTCCAGCTTTCGCATCCATATGAGGCTATTGAAAACACAATGGCCTGGGTCAGGCGCACCTTAGTCCTCAAGCTGACATCTCTGCTCTTCAATACCTTAAAAAGTTCCTGTGCAGCAGATTTGCCCAATGCAATACGTCATCTGATCTCTTGACTGCTGCTTCCGCGAGTGTTGATAGTGGATACAAGAAGAATGAAGTCCTTGACAACTTCAATCTTTTCTCCATTGATAAGAATGTTGTTTATTGGTCCAGTGGTGAGGATTTTTGTTTTCTTGGCATTGAGATGTAATTCATATCGAAGGCTGTGCTCTTTGATCTTCATAAGTAAATGTTTCAAGTCCTCTGCACTTTCAGCAAGCAAGGTTGTATCATCTGCATATCTCAGGTTGTTAATGGGTCTTCCTCCAATCCTGACGCCATGTTT
Source organism: Chrysochloris asiatica (assembly GCF_000296735.1). NCBI lineage: Eukaryota > Metazoa > Chordata > Mammalia > Afrosoricida > Chrysochloridae > Chrysochloris > Chrysochloris asiatica. The sequence goes on along the minus strand of NW_006408593.1, from coordinate 5,106,740 downwards.
TTCTTCATAGAACCCAGCTTCTCATATTATTTGCTCAGCATACAGGTTGAATAAGTATGGCGAAAGAATACAACCCTGTCTCACACCTTTCACAATTTTAAAACATTCAGTGTTCCCATGTTCTGTTCGAACAACTGCTTCTTGGTCTAGGTACAGATTTCTCAGAAGTACAATTAAGTGTTCTGGAATACTCATACTTCTCAATGTTGTCCATAGCTTGTCATGATCCACACAATCCAAAGAATTGCATAGTCAATAAAGCACAGGTAAACATACTTCTGATATTCTCTGCTTTCAGCCAAGATCCATCGGACATCAGCAATGATATCTCTCGTTCCACGGCCTCTTCTGAATCCAGCTTGGACCTCTGGAAGTTCTCTGTCAATGTATGATTGTAGCCATTTCTGTATTACCTTTAGCAAAACTTTACTCGCTTGAGATATCAAAGAGATTGTCTAATGATTTCTGCATTCTGTTAGGTCACCTCTCTTTGGAATGGGCCAAGTTAAATTACTGTTCTTCATAATGTTCTCCCTAATTTGTGATGCTCCACATAGTCCACATAGTTGAATGGGTTTGCATTATCAATGAAACACAAGTAAACTAATTATGATATTCTCTGCTTTCTACCACGATCCATTAGACATCAGTAATGATATCCCTAGGCCCAAGTCCTCTTCGCAATTCAGCTTGTATTTCTGGCAACTCCTGTCAATGCATTGCTCCAACTATTTTTTAAATGATCTTCTGAAAAAATTTACTTGTATGTGACATTAATGACACTGTTGGATGATTTCCACATTCTGTTGGGTCACCTTTCTTTGGATTGGGCACAGATATTGATCTCTTCTAATCAGTTGGCCAGGACACTCTCTACAAACATTTTTAGGGTGACTTTAAAAGTATGAATCACTATTCAAAACCATTTAGTGGATTTCTTTTAGTTGTAGCATGGACTACAAGGTTCTTTCTCTGTTTCTTCAAAGCATGTTCTAAGCCTTCTACCACTCAAAGCCCTCTTTTTTGGGTGGATAGGTTTATGTTTAAAAGTCAATATCTGCAATAAAAATGAAAATCATACCCCTTAAAGAGAACTTTTAGACATACACTTAAAATTTTACAATGGTGTACATTGTTGTTCAAAATTCTTTTTGAGGTATGCAAGCAAAAATGGAAGACCACTGTCCATGGTAATAAGGTCATAGGACAAAGATGGAAGGTGCTGTCTTCGTCATGGTCCTGTCCTCTCTACCTTCTTAGTGCCTGGTCAACTTGACAAGGGGACACCTCTGTGTAGGCCTGAGCAGCAACCTCTGAGAAATAATAATAATTAAAGACAAAAAAATAGAACACCTCGGTTAGCTATTGTCTCTATTAATTGCAACCAGTGAACTTCATCACAAACAACAATAAACAGTGATTTCAGGTCACGGACCTGTGGGTTGGCTGAGTGGTCCTCTTACCTTGGCCAGGCTCTCAGTTGGGCTGGCTAATGCAGCAGCAATTATTGCCCTCCTTTATATGACCCCTTTTTCTCCAGGAGGTTAATTTGGTCTGTTCTTGTTGCAACTGGGCAGTGGTAAGAGAGAGAAAATATGCAAGGCCTCTTGAAAGCCTTGTTCTGCACAGGCACCCCATCACTTCCCCCACATGCCATTGGCCAAAGCAAGTCAGATACTGTCCCAGATTCAAGAGATGGGGGCACAGTTCCCATCTCCTGAAGGAAGGAACTTTTGTTCCTTCAATCTCTTTGATCACTTCTCTACTTTAGATTGACTCCTCTCCAGTTTCCTTGGTGCTTGCTAACAAACCAAGTATACTGCTACATCAGAGAAGTCTACTTTTCTCTTTCTCGCTAAGAGAACCTCATTGGTGATGGTGTCAGGTAAACACTGGACTGCAAACTGCACAGTCAGCATTTCAAACCTACCAGCTCTTCTGTGGGGAAAAGATGAGGTTTTCTGCTCTAATAAAGAAGTACAACCTTGGAAACACTATACAGGGTCACAATGAATCAGAACCAACACGATGGCAGTGGGTTTGGTTTCTTTTTTTTCATTTTCTATTTATATCTCTGTTCAACTACCCACAGGCCTTGCGCCCTCATTTTCCATGTCTCTGCTCAAATGTCCTTTGGCCTCTTGCCATTCTCTCCTTAGCTGCTTTTCCTTATTTATAATAACAGTAAATACTGCTTGCACTTACATTGTCTGTGTATTTGAATACGCGTTTATTAACAGTCTCCTTTACAAAAATACAAGCTCTAGGAGGACAGGTATTTTTTATATTGTTTTTTTTTTTTCAGTTAATTTTTAATGCGTACAGCAGTCACAAGCTCCTAAGTTTCAGTAACTGTTGGTTCGACGTGGGACATGCACAACCCAAGTGTTAGGTTCTGATTGGGCGCTAGTCAGATTCTGAACCCTAATTCCTTTATGCTGCGGATCTCTGGGAGGCACGTTGTTCTTGTTAAGAGCCTTTGAGTCAGTTTCAACTCATAGTGAACCTGTGATAGGGTTTCTGACTCTGGGTATATTTACATAGGCACAAAGTCTCATTTTTCTCCTGTGGGCTTGAACCACTGACAACGTGGTTTGCAATGCTTGTAGTTCGAATGATCTAAGCCATCCTTCTGATTTCTAAATAATGATTTGAGAAATAAATGCCACATAAATAGTGACCATTTCTGATTAAGTGGCATAAGTGTGAAAAATCAGGTTGGGTAAAGTGTCTACTTTCTCAAGGGACCCGTGTCATTTTAATTTCTTTAAAAGTATTGTCTCAGCATTTATTTTATTTCTTTTTATAAGTACTTTGAAGTGCGTGTTTCATCAACAAACCATAGCAGCTAGCAGTTTGAAATGGTTTTATGAGTATATTGCAATCCTGTGTACCAGAAGATGATAGTTTTCTAACTGCAGACTGCAAAATTGAGGAAATATCTTATTCAATTTACCTTAAATGTAATTTTCTTTTCTGTACTAGTTCAACATTCTCTTGAAAGAAGCACCAGAGATCCGATTTCCCTGGATGTTGGATGGGGTCGGCTGCAGGTTTTGAGAAATGCTAAACGTAGCCCTAGATAATTTTGTACAGCAGCCAGAGAAGGTCTGCTTCAGTTCTTTGCCACCTACAACACTAATTAAATTTACCCATGTGCAAAGCAAACACCCACCCCAGTTATTTTGAGCTAACTCACAGAAACATTGGCTAGATCCTTCTGCATTCAATTCTTCTCCCCGCCCTCCCCCCAGCCCATACGTGTCCTTAGCATTCCCATGAGTCCTGTGTAAAACATTGTTCCTTTTAGAAACATCTGAGAGGAAAGTTGCTAAAAATTAGGACATTGTATCCCCAGACTATCTCTGTGCCCTACGTGGGTCCGTACCTGATCCCAGAGGAGACGCAATCAGGCTCTGTGCAGCCTTATTAGAAACTGACACTTGCTTTCTCATGTGTAGAGAAACACTGGATGATTAATCATAAGGTTGTTGGTTCAAACTCACAAGTCGCTCCTTGGGAAACCTATACAGGGTCACTATGAGTCAGAACGGACTTAAAAACAGCAATAGTGCTTTATCATTTTTAAAATATTGTGATATTATTAGAAGTGCTTGTTAATGAGAATGCTGAGACAGCAGCCCCTTGCCCCCTGCCCCCTTTTAAAACTTACCCTTCTTGTTCGCAAAACTGCTAAAGGCCACGAGAACTACTAATGAGTTACATACATACTGTTTTGTATTTAAGTACAATGAAGGAACTTTGAGGATGAAACAATTATTTTCCCTTGACACAACCCAACTGATAATTAAAATGACCATTTTATAAGATTCTAATATTTGCTATCACCTTACACTATTTTCCCAGAGATAGATATTAATAATTCGATTTTATAGATGACATAGCTGAGCCTCAGTGAAATGCATTTAATCACCCACCAATTATTATCACCTATAAGCTATATACAAGGAGCTCTGGAAGCGTAGTGGTTACGAATCGGGCTGCAAACCTTAAGGTCAGCGGTTCGAAACTACCAGCTGCTCTGCGGGAGAAAGATAAGGCTTTCTACTCCCGTAAAGACTTACAGCCTCGGAAACCCTGTACAGGGTCGCTATGGGTCGGAACCGACTC
>NW_006408593.1:5094150-5099674 GCF_000296735.1 Chrysochloris asiatica | reverse complement strand
ATGGCACCTGAGAACAACAACAACAACAATAAGCTATATTCAGCCTTAAGTGGTAAAGTTAGGATTTAAAATCCGATCATTTAGAATGGAGATTTTTCTGTGCATGTGTTTTTGCTGTTAAAGTGCCATTGAGTTAGTTCTGACTCATAGTGACCCTGTGTAGGTTTTCCAAGGAGTGGCTGGTAAGTTTGAACCATCAACTTTAAGATTAGCAGTCTAGTGCTTACCCACAGTATCACACCAGGATTGTATTGTAGTTTTTATTGTTACGTTGTTGATGTTATGTAGTATTATTAGGGGCCATCGAGTTGGTACTGACTCATAGCGACCCTATGCTATGAATCAGAGCAGAACCAGGCAGAACATTGCCAAGTTATGTGCCAATCTAACCTTTGTGGCTATGTTGGAGCCAGTGTGGCTGACACTGTACCAATACTTCTCATTAGGGGTCTTCCTCTCTTTTATCCACCCTCAACTTTACCAAGCATGAAGTCCTTCTCCAGAGACTAGACCATCCTGATAGTATTTCCAAAGTATGAAAGAAGGATTCTGGCATTCCGGGCTTCTAAGGAGCACTCAGCTGTACTTCTTCCTACACATATTTGTTTGTTCTTCTGGTATTCCATGACGCTTTCAATACTATCCTCCAACACCATAACTCAAATGCATCAATTCTTCTACGGTGTAGTCACTTTAGCACTTATTCACTTTTGCATGCATATGAGGTTGTTGAAAATACCATGGCTTGGGTCAGGCACACCTTTGTCATCAAAGTGACATCTTTGCTCTTGAACACTTTAAAAGAAGTCTTGTGTAGCAGATTTGCCTAATACATTGTTTTCGTGACTGCTGCTGTCCGTATGTGTTGATGAGTGATCTGAGCAAAAGGAAGTCTTTGACAATGTCAGTTCGGAAGTCCATTCATAAATCTGCCAAAATAATTCTGTCCTTGATGGACACGGAGGTTTTTGTTTGTTACGTTGTTTGCGATTTTGTTTGTTGTATTTAAAACTATGATATTAGGAGAACTCACTGGACATCAAGACTGGTGCTGATACTATCACTGTGCCCATGCACAGTGGGTCTGTGCCCTGAAAGTGTTTTAGACATTATTATGTAGAGGATGGCAGAGGAGTTGAGGACAAGTCACCATTTTCATCTCTTCATGATTTCCACTAGAAAATCAACTTAGTTAGGAGGTCTTAAAATTGGCACAAGAATGGCAGACCAAGACAATCGACCGTGTCATGTTCCCTCAGCATGTTCCTCTCTCTGTCCAAACCGGACTGTATTCCCCCTGGCAGTCCAGAAATGACATTCGGACTTGAGCCCAGTCATTAAACACTAATTAGATTGGCACTTTGCTCTTCATCTAGTTCAAGTTTTAATAAACTGGTCCCTTCTCTCTCTGTCCTTTTCTTGGATTCCCAGACAGGGTCATCCCGTTCTCCTCTGTGTGGCTTGAACTCTTAGTCTGGGTGAGCTCAGGCTATGAGCAAAGCAATTTAGATAAAGGGAGAAAAGAGCCACAGCACCTGGCGTAATGGACACATTCCTTAAGAGGAGAAATCAAATTACAAGAGCCAAACCTGCTTCCCTGACACTTCCCACTTCTTTTTTCACCTAGCTCTTTGTTTTATACATTGTAATTTCCCCATTAAAAACACCATCGGGTGGTCTCTGGGCTCAATTAATTTGAAAGTGCTTCTGGATGAGTCACTTAGATATTGTTTTAGCTTTTGCTACCAAGGTATCATCAGGTTTTAACCCTTACTAGCTTCACAATACTATTAGACTGCCCCACTAGTGTGGCCCCAAAGTATATTCCCTTTGGATTAAAAGAGAGGAAATTTATTGGCCATGATTCACCTTGCCAATCACATCATAATTAATGAGAAGATAATTGCTCTTTCTTTCTTTCTTTCTTTCTTTTTTTTAAATAAGACTAGACACATTAAGGATGAAGGAGCACATGACCATGTTTTGGTATTTTTAATTACTACATATGCATACGAAAGCTAGACAAGGAATAAGGAAGACAGGGGAAGATTTAGTGTATTTCATTTGTGCAGTTGTTGAAAACTAAATATACACAATGGACTTCCAGAAATACTAATAGATTTTTTTTTTTTAAAGAAGTACAAATTGGGTGCTCTTTAAAAGCAAGTCTGGGTAGACCTTGAGTCACTTACTTTGGCTATGTAGCCAGGAGGGACCAGTCCTGGAAAAAGGACATCATGTTTGATAATGTAGACAATCAGCAAAAATGAAGATGACATAGTGTTATAACAGTGGGCTCAAACACAGCAATGATTGTGAGGCTGGCACGCGACCAAGTAGTGTTTTGTTCTGTTGTATTTAGGGTCACTGTGAGTGCTATAACAGTGGGCTCAAACACAGCAATGATTGTGAGGCTGGCACGTGACCAAGTAGTGTTTTGTTCTGTTGTATTTAGGGTCACTGTGAGTGGGAACTGACTCTAAGGAGCACAACAAGAGCAACCATTATTAGATCATCAATGGTATCAATAATTTGAAATTTAAAGTGGTTTTTAGTAATCTGGTATGCTTTCTGAATGTCTATTGGAAATGATATATATACAGATAAAAGTATATTTTATCAGAAGCTATGTGAACAAAAGGAATATGGTAGTCAGAGCAATGTGTAGACTTGAGGAAAAAAGTATTTAATGTTCTTTAGGTACTATGAAAACTAATGTGGAAAATTAGAAATTAAGGCATAGATCCTATTCTTAGAATCCAGTTGCTTCAGGTAAGCAGACAAGCATTGAGCATACAGTCTTCTGTGGCAATATATTAGTTATAACCACATAGTATCATAAACCTAACAATTTAACACAAAATACATTTATGATCTTAAAAGTTCTGTGGGGCAGAAGTTAGGACACTTGTTAGCTGGGACCTCTGCTTATGGTCTTTCTAAGGTAACTGCCAGGTGACAGCAAGAACTGAGATCTCATCTTACATTCATTTTGGGAAGGGTTTTCTGAGTTCACGTGGTGATTACCATGTAGACCTCATCTTCTTGCATATTATTTCATCAAGGCCAGAGAGTCAATAGAAAAACTCTGCTAGCAGGATGGACATTGCAGTCTTACAACAACATAATGTTTCTGTATTTTTAAAATTAGGAGTGAGTCGCAGTTCTGATCCACACTCAAGAGGAGGAGAATACACAGTGACCTGGTATTAATGTTGTCGGTTGGTGTTTTCGAGTTGGTTCTGAATCATACCGTCCTTATGAATAACAGAATAAAATGTCTGTGCCAGCTTCCTAATCCTTGTTATGTTTGAGCCATTGTTATAGCCACCCTGTAAGTTCGTCTCATTAAAGACTCTTCTTTTGTATTTTTCTTTTTTATTTGCTGACCCTCTACTTACCAAGCATGATTGCTTTCTCCAGAAACCAGTCCATCCTCACTTCTAAGGGACATTTGGGCTGTATGTGTTCCAAGAAAGAGTTGTTCATTCTTCCATGGTATACTTAATAGTCTTCACCAGCACCTGAAATCAAAATGCATCCATTTTCCTCTGGTCTTCCTTATTCATTGTACAAATTTCTTATGTATATGAGGCAACTATAAATATGATTTGGGTTGGATGCACCTTAGTCCTCAAAGTGATGCTTTTATTTTTGTATACTTTAAGGAGAACTTTTGCAGCAGATTTACTCATTTGCTGATAGGGTATCTATCAGCAGAGGTAGATCAGGGCCAATTTATAGTCCGATCCATAGGTATAATCTCATATGACTTTTCTCTAATAACAGTTTTGTGATCAAAATATACTGACCCCTTCAATCATCAAAACACATATATACATGTATATAATCAAAATTGTATGATCTCGTGGAAAACAGTATGGTACTTCCTCAGAAAGTTGAAAAGAGAAATAACTTATGATCCAGAAATTCCTCTACTTGGTATACATCCACAAGAACTACGAGCCATAACACGAGTAGATATATGCATACTAATGTTCAAAGCAGCACTATTCACAATAGCAAAAAGATGGAGACAACCTAAGTGCCCATCAATGAAAGAATGGATAAACAAACTTTGGTACACACATACAATGGACTATTATGCTACCCTGAAGAATAACAAGGAAGTTACAAGCCACCACATAACATGGATGAACCTTAAGGACATTATGCTGAGTGAAATTAGTCAGTCACAAAAGGAGAAATACTGCATAAGACCATTATTGTAAAAGCTTAAGAAAAGACACCCATACTAAAAGGGAAAACCAAAATTCTTTATTGGTTACCAGTGGGGGTGTGGTTGGGGGTTAGGAGGGTAGAGAGAGGGGACGGTAGAGCATAGGGTACGGGGTAGAGACATCATAGTTCAGGTGTTGGGAGGGCAATACAAAAGAAGGGGGAGGAGTGGAAGAACAAAGTAGATAGGAGAACCCTGGGGTAGGTTTAAATGGGACAGGTAAATAGTGAGGTGTGTTCAACCTGGGAACAATAGGGTTCTGTGATACAGGGATTGAAGTATAGTCTGAAGAGGGGAAATAATGTTAAGATGCTTGAGTGTCTTATGAATATTGGTTTCCCTTGCCTACGATTATAAAATAGACACTTGAGTGAGATAGAAAGGAATGTCAGGAAACATGATTACAGAAAGCTTGTAAGCCCATCTTCGGACTATAACTGACTGGAATACCTAAAAGGGATTCTACAACTTGCCCAGTGAAATAAACTTCTTGTGGAGGCTTTGTAAAGCATAGGATCTTAGGTGGAATCCTGAGCCCCATCCAGAAAGCACAAGCAGACCTGCCTGGAACATCTAGAGCAATACAAGGTACATCTTCAAAGAATGATCAGCAGGAAAAATCCAAAACAAAAATGGCAATATGATTGGCTACTACAAGAACAAGCAAGTTGTTCTCCGGGGAGCCATCAAGGCAAGCAATCAAGTCCCTTCAGAACAAAACCCCATCGAAGACTGAAATTCAAAGGGAACACATGTGGAGGCATGTAAGTTTTCTGGCGACCACATTGGTCTACTGGTGAGTGGAAGAGAGGAAAGGCAGCAGTGAGGAAGTGAGCTGAGTTCAACCAAGTTCTATGGACTCCCATTGACCTGGAGATTAGAGAGAGAAGGACAGGTTGGTCTGAAATGTGGTAAGATCTGGGGACTCTTGAGCCCATGGACAAGAACATAGCCATGGAGGGCTTGACCTGAGAGTGAAGTATTCAGCTGATCTGAAGTAAGGGGAGACACACAACAATGCCCAAACTTACATATGGTACCCATTTGACCTAGCCTCGATGGCTTGATAGTCAGAACTCAACTAGAGGAAGATTAAAATAAAACAAAACAAAACAAAAAAACTATTTTTAATCAAGGAATCAAGTGTAAATTGCTACAATTTGATGAACTTGACCTATACTTATGGATATTGTTGTTGTTGTTGTTATGTGTCGTGGGGTCAGTTCCGACTCATAGCGACCCAGTATAGGGTTTCCAAGGCTGCAAATCTTTACGGGAGCAGAA
>NW_006408593.1:5092946-5093440 GCF_000296735.1 Chrysochloris asiatica | reverse complement strand
AATTATTATCTATTCCTGAGTGTTTTTGTGTACATTTCCCCACCCCAACCCCACTCCTTCCCCCAAAAAAGAAAAACAGAGGGAATGGAAGCAAATACTGTTGAATGATGATGCACGGAGGAGATTGTTATCATTGCAGTGAATTGATGGTATAAAATCAATGTTCTCCCATGTAAACTATTACTCAGTTCATAATAAAAACTTTTTTAAAAAAAAATTATATAATCTCTTACCTAAAGAAACTAGTTTGTTTTACTTAACACAACGAATTTAAACAAAGACTTTACATATTCTAGGACTCATATTGTGTTCTACCAAACCTAATTAAAAGATACATTACGGAATTGTATAGGCTCCTTTTCAAAGGTATCATGGTTCCTAGTCAAGGATAGTTGATTAACATTTCTTTACCAAAGCTACTGAGTCCTTATTCTCAATCAAGACCTGAGTCTGATACCTCTGATGCTTGCCAATCACCCTGCATTCACTAATAA
>NW_006408593.1:5086399-5090765 GCF_000296735.1 Chrysochloris asiatica | reverse complement strand
GTTTGATTTCTTGACTGCTGCTTCCATGAGTGTTGCTAATTAATCCAAGAAGAATGAAGTCCTTGACAACTCCAATCTTTTCTCCATTGATAAGAATATTGTTTATTGGTACAGTGGTGAGGATTTTTGTTTTCATTACATTGAGATGCAATCCATACTGAAGGCTCATGTTATATATAATATTTTTCACCAAGACCATAATTCAAAGGCATAAATTCTTCTTTGGTCTTCCTTATTTATTGTCCAGCTTTCACATATATACTAGATGGTCGAAAACACCATGGATCAAGTCAGGTCCATTTTAGTCTTCCAAGTGGTATCTTCGCCTTTCAACACTTTATAAAGAGGTCTTTTGCAGCACATTTGCCTATTTTGAGGGCTGAAGAAAATGCAGAATAAAAGCCAAGTACAATTGGAATTTTTGGTCTAACCCAGCCCATGCTGAGTGGATTTTCCCTCTGGAAATGTGTTTACTGGACTATATTATATATTGCTTTGCACAGTACTTACACTGTTGTACAGAAATGATAATTCACTTTCTTCCCTAAGAGGTGAAATTCTCCTTGAATTTCCAAAAAAACATGTACAGATTCCCGATCATTCATTTTTCATTTGATCATGTACTTGTTTGAATTAGGTCATCCTCAAGCACAGGAAGAACAAGAGAAGGGAGACTTGTTCTCACAGGCCACTGATAGGGAGATGGATTTGGGCACCCAGAGAAGTCAATCATTTGCATTTTGTAGCACAGGGCTTAAATAAGAGATTCAAATTGCATTAAGAGGGTTTCAAAATCAAGATAAAGCTTTTTCTTATGCACCTCTGTCTCAACGAATGAATCATGACAGTCAGTAGACTATTAAAAGGACACCTAATCACTTTTCATTTCTTTTTAATTTTGTCTCTTTCGTTTTACTGCAATTGCTCTGTCACTGTATTCCTTGTGAATAATTACAAAAAGTAGGAGTATCATAATTTTGCTATCTTTTTGTTTTTCTCCTTGAAAAAAATCTTTATAAGAATGATGAAAATCAGGATTAAAAACTTGATTGTGTTTACGTTCATTCAGTCACAAAGTCATAAAACTTTATCAAACAGAAGTGGAATCAAATGAAAAAGCCTTATACTTAGGTTCAAGTATTACAAATATTCTTAAGGTTTATAATGGGGACATGTAGAGCATTTTGTTTCAGCAAAGTCAGAAAGTACTTAGCCCCCAAATCAGTGTTAGAGGTTGTTTATCCTTGGTTGATTAAAATAAATCTACTATATTTGATAATTTCCCCATAAACTGCATATTTTCATTGAATTTCATTCTTCATTGTTGATAATAATTAAACTGAATAAATCGTGTCCTAACAGAGTGGTATTGATCATATGCTTTAGGGTTCATGAATAATAAGGCTTAGCATCACTTTCTTTAACTCTTGTGATACTGTAGGGTAAGCCTTGGACTGCTAAACACAAAGTCGACGGTTCAAATCCACCAACTGCTCCTCAGAAACCCTACATAGGATTGATGTGAGTCAGAATCAACTTGATGTAACTCATTGATGTAACTAATTAAAATAGTAGTCAAATAATTTATTTTCTTGGGTGTTGTATTTTGCTATGAGTTGGAATCAACTCAACAGTAATACTTTTTTCTTATTATTATGTTTGAGCCTTATAGACCAATCTGTGGGGGGTCATACAAAAGAACAAGAAAATATTGAAAATGTTAATAGTTAACAACAGGAACAAAATGGTGTATAGTTGCAGAATTATTATTTTCAGCAATGACCATTAACTTCTATTTTCAGGAAGGTAAGAAGCTCTGATCACGTAGTGGTTGGTACAAGTCAGGCTGCTAACTCCAAGGTCAGCAGTTAAAAGCTACCAGCTGCTCTGCATGAGAAAGATAAGACTTTCTGGTCCCATAAAGATTTATAGCCTCAGAAACCCAATACAGGATCACTATGAGTTGGAACTAAGTCCATGGCATATCACTACCACCAGAGCATGCTGCATGCCGGAAGTCAGTGGGGACTTTTTCCAACTATTACTAGCTGTGACTATAATTCAGTTTGAGATTTATGAGTCATTAAATGCTACTACTTTTTGTGACCGAGGGCATTCCTAGCCTAGAATGTAGGACGCTACTTAAATGCTGACTACCCTACACATTCCATGGTGCTGATGAAAAAAAATGCAATGTTGCTACTTACTTTCTAGCAACTAGATTTTTCTCCTTTTTATTTATCCTCATTGTTTTCATCCTCCTCTTCCTCTCTCTTTTCACCTTCTTCACTCAACAAAGCTAATCTTGTTGAAATTGAGCTGAGAACATTGGTAAGATTCTAGCTTTCTGTATTTGTTTCCTGAATTTACTCCTGAACTTTTTTCTTCTGTTTTATTCTGTATCTCAAGTCTTATCCTTTCTACATAACCTAGTTTCTTTATCCCAACCATTCAATACCTGCTTTAATCAGCCCTGTGTTCTCTGCTGCAGGGAGCTTTGGGGTTTAATGCATGTATACTTTGGATCATGTGTTTAAATTTTTGAGCATTGGTTCTCATCTATGAATTACACAAAATAACATTTCTGAACTCAGGGTGTGATTGTGAGGCATTGTATAAGATATTAATGATTATCTCCTATACTCCAAAGTAGTATTAAATTGATTCATTTTTTTGTAAGATGCTTGGGCCTATTTTGAATATTCTGTTCATCCATTCATTAGAATTATGGAAAGTTATTAGTCATTGTATATGAAAGGTAGAGGAATCAAAACTAAATAAGAGACATGTCTTTACTTTCCAAATATCATCTCTTATTTTATACAGAATCATAAAAAGAACAAACCACATAGACCAAAAACTTGGAGTCTAGTCACATCTCTGTGTCAGTAAAGTTTCCACATCTGTGAATAAAGGTCAGATGATACCTCTACTGCATTCTTTCCTAATTATTAATCATGATTGTATGCTTGATGTGTAGTAGCAATTAAGTGCACCTTAATGTGAATTAGTTTCTACTTTATTTGTCAAAAGCAGCATGTCCAGGAAAATAACAGCCACACATGTATAATGTGTGGAAATGACATTTTGTTATCAATTTCTAGCATAGTGTACCCATGTCTCATGTCTCATGACAATTCCAGGGATGAATTAAAGCCTCTTTTACTCTCATTCAATAGTTCAAAACTGTTCCTTTAAATCATATGTGAAAAACAAAAGAATATGTCGCGTGAGGAAGTCATGGGTTGACTTTAGTAGTACTCCAGTAATCAGAAAGGAGCTCTGGTAGTGTAAAGGTTACGAATCGGGCTGTGAACCACAAGGTCAACAGTTCGAAACTACCAGCTGTTCCACGGGAGAAAGATGAAGCTTTCTGCTCCCTTAAAGGTTTACAGCCTCGGAAACTTTGTACAGGGTCTCTGTGAGTCGGAACCGACTCCACGGCACATAGCCAACTAACCTGTTGTTGTTGTTATGTGCTGTGGAGTCGGTTCCGCCTCATAGCGACCCTGCACAGGGTTTCCGAGGCTGTAAATCTTTACAGAAGCAGAAAGCCTCATCTTTCTCCTGCGGAACAGCTGGTAGTTTCGAACTGCTGACCCTGAGATTCACAGCCCGATTCGTAACCACTACACTACCAGAGCTCCATACTAACCAACCTAGTAATCAGAAAATAAGCAATGGAAATTCTGTGGTAGTTTGCAGCCAAACCTAAGAGTTGCAGAGTTCCTTGTAGCCAGCTTGAGCCCAGGTATGTCACACCAGACATAAACAGAGGGTTGAGCAGAGGGCTGTGCAGACCTACCATGGCCCATCCATGGGTTGGCCTTCAGTGGGTGTGGCCCCTTTCCTGTGCATGCGCAGGTCCTTCTTCGGTGCTCGCTGTTCCTGAAGTCAGGTGGCAGGAGGATGAAGGTACAGCCATAGACTGTGTCTGCCCCACGGAGTCCCCTAGCAGCCAGTTGAACTTATTTCATTCTTCGGAGCTAGGGTTGCAAGATCTCTCTGCTCCGGAGCGTCCTGGTGCCCAATTGGGCAGGAAATTCAAACAGCCCACGTGAGACCGCTCCCCAGCCAGACAGTGGAGTGGAAAGCATGATGCTTTAGCTTGCCAGCCTTTTACGTCTGAGGGGCCTCTTCAGCCTGGGGTGTGCAGACATCCTGTACTGGGGATAAGCACTCTGGCAAGGGATGCTTTTGGGGCAGATACAGTGATTTCTCCTTGCCTGAAGAAAGTAATTTGAAAAGCAGGGAAGGAATCCTACTGGGATAAGACTGTTTTAGAAACTCAGAGGGAGGCTATTCATCTGGGAACCAAATCTATACATCAACAGGCACCAAGACAAAGACTTAACCTTGAAGTTGT
>NW_006408593.1:5079804-5084824 GCF_000296735.1 Chrysochloris asiatica | reverse complement strand
GTAAAGATTTACAGCCTCAGAAACCCTATACAGTTTTTCTATGAATTGGAACTGACTCCATGGCACACTACCACCACCATTTTACTCTTAACTTTATGTCTGACCTCCTTAGATTGGTATATTTCAACTATTAAATTATTCCTATATACATTGTTTAGTACATTCTTTCATTTATTCATGAAGTCAGTATTTATTGAGACTTCTACTGTGTGTCAGAAACTATGTTTGATCTCAGTTAATACATTGTCCTAAAGGTAAATATTACCTGTTACCTGGATGGCTAATCTTACATTCATCCCCCACTCCAAGTTTCTCTGCTCACTCGTATTTAAACTTCAATCCTCTTCACGAGTGTTTAGATTGAATCGTGTCCCCCAAAATGTGGGTTGTACATCTTAACTTCTTATTTATTCTAATCTCATTTGGAAATTGGCTTTCTTTATTATGTTAATGGGACAGTATTCATATTAGTGTAGTGGCGGTGGTGTGCCATGAAGTCAGTTTCGACTCATAGCGACCCTTCGTAGGGTTTCTGAGGAGTATTAATCTTTAGAAAGCCTCATCTTTCTCCCACAGAACAACTGGTAATTTTGAACTGCTGACCTTAGGTTAGCAGCCCAACTCATAACCACTATGTTACCAGAGCTCCTTTATATTAGTGTAGGATATGTCTTGAATTAGTGTCTTTTGAAACATAAAAGAGATTAAACAAGCAAGTAAGGGGAAAAGATGGGAGAAGATAGATAAGATCACCAAGGAGTAAAGAAATATAACCTGAAGAGACAAGGGCTGCCATTAGAGCCAACAGAAAGAGGATTCTGCTCGAGCTGGTGTTCTGAATTTGGACTTTAACTCAAAAGATTTATTTACTTTATTAAACAGTGAGGAAATAAATTTTGGCTTTGGATTTCACATGCATGAAAGGTGATTGAAAACACCATGACTTGAGTCAAGAATACCTTAGTCCTCAAAGTGGCATTTTGTACTTTAACACTTTAGAAAGACATTTTTGCAGTAGATTGCCCAGTGTTATATGTCATTTAATTTCTTGACTGATGCTTCCATGGCCATTGGTTGTGGATCAAAGTAAAATGCAATGCCATCTTTTCTCTGTTTATCATGATGCTTGTTGGTCCTGTTGTGAGGATTTTTGTTTTCTGTTTGTTCAGGTGTAATCCATAGTGAAGTCTGTATTCTTTGATCATCATCAGTATGTGCTCCCAGTCCCCTTAGCTTTCAACAAGCAAATCTGTGTCATCTTCATATCAGAGATGCTTATTGAGTCTTCTCTCTGTCTTGATGCTGCATTCTTCTTCATATAGTCCATCTTCTCAGATTGTTTGTTCAACATACAGATTGAATACCTATGATAAAATGATACTACCCTGAAAAATAACCTTTCCTGATTTTAAACTATCAATATCTCCTTATTCTGTTCAAATGACTGCCTCTTGGTCTATGTACAATTCCATATGAGCAAAATTAGGTGTTTTGTGGTTGCCATTCTTCCCAGAGTTACCCATAATTTGTTATCCACACACCAAATGCCTTTGCATAGTCAGTAAAACACAGGTAAGCATCTTTCTGGTATTCTCTATTTTCAACTAAGATGCATCTGATATCATCAATGCTATCCCTTGTCCGTACATCCTCTTCTGATTCAGGCTAGAATTTCTAGATTTTCTCTGGTGACATACTGTGGTCATTGTTTTCAATTTATCTTCAGCAAAATATTACTTGCATGTGATTTTAATGATATTGTTTGGTAATTTCTGCATTCTGTTACATCACCTTTCTTTCAAATGGACACAAGTATTGATCACTTCTCATGACTGGCCAGGAAGTTATTTTCTAAATTTCTGGGCATAGATAAGTGAGCATTCCAATATTGAATGTCCTGGAGCATCAAGTGTCAATGATCCTGGAATAAAGTAAAGGCCCAAAACCAGAGATTTAGGGTTTTTTTTTTTTGGACATAACGTTTTCTAAAACAACCTATTACCACACTTTCACACTGAAATCTTAGAAAACCCATGATACTAAGCACAAATCTTATGCTCTAACCAGTATCAGAATTTTATTTCAGAAAAGGGAAATTGTCATTTTTTAACTGATATTGTAAGATTGCTGGTATTGTGCTTTAAGGTAAGCACTGGACTGCTAACCACAAGGTCAGTGGTTCAAACCCACCAGTCACTCCTCAGAAGCCCTATTTGTTGTTGTTGTTGTCAGGTGCCATCGAGTCGGAACCGACTCATGGCGACCCCATGCACAGCAGAACGAAACAATGTCCGATCTTGGGCCAACCTCACTACCGCTGCCACACTTGACGCCATCAATGATGCCACCTGGCCAATCCATCTCATTAGGGGTCTTCCTCTTTTTCTCCGGCCCTCCACCTTACCCAGCATGACATCCTTCTCCAGTGACTGTTTCCTCCTGACAATATGTCCAAAGTATGAGAGACGAAGCTTAGCCATCCTGGCCTCCAAGGAGCATTCTGGCTGCACTTCTTCCAAAACAGATCTATTGGTTCTTTTGGCAGTCCATGGAACTTTCAGTATTCTCCTCCAACACCACAACTCAAGAAGCCCTATACAGAGTCCCAATGAGTCAGAACTGACTCTATGGCACTTAAAAACAACAATGACAATTGCTGGAGGATAGTCTCTTTGTAGGGAGCACAGTGGCTCCATACAGTAAGCACTGGACTGGGAACCCCAGTCCTTGGCTAGAACTGGCCAGGCACTCCGCAGGAGAAAGAGGAGCCTGTCTACTCCTGTGATGATTTAAAGACTTGGAATCCCTGTACCAGGACTCTATAAGTCAGAACTGACTCGATGGCACTTAAAAACAACAATGACAATTGCTGGAGGATAGTCTCTTTGTAGGGAGCACAGTGGCTCCATACAGTAAGCATTGGACTGGGAACCCCAGTCCTTGGCTAGAACTGGCCAGCCACTCCGCAGGAGAAAGAGGAGCCTTTCTATTCCTGTGATGATTTAAAGACTTGGAATCCCTGAACCAGGACTCTATAAGTCAGAACTGACTCGATGGCACTAAACAGCAGCAACAATCTTTGACAACATTATTGAACTGTTGCGTGTGATGTTCTAATGATAAAGGTTAGGTGTTTTTTTCATTGTCAAATTATTTTTAAGTCAAAAAATCAATAATAAACGTTGACATGAAAGGTTTGTGTATTTCCAGTATTCGAGGGTTCATTGGCTCTGAAAAAAATTTTTTTTTCAAAGTCAACAGTTTTGATTAGTAAATTTCACTCCAAAAACAACTGGTGTGGAATGTAGAAGTGTGGGGTGGGAATCTACTGACCTCTCAGGATGTTATTTCCTGTATGACCAAAATAAGTTTCTTTCATTTTGTTTTGGTTTTTAATTAGGAAGTTCATTAGGAAATCTTTTAAAAACGTAACATTAAGAGATGGAACAATATGTTAACATAATATGATGTGAAAGCAATTGTAAAAGAAAGATGCTGATAAAACATAATGCAGGTTTTTTCACAAGGAAAACACTTCAATTCTTAAGTTCGTAAGAGAGAAGAGGGTCTATAATTTAGCTCCTGAGAGTCACATTTCAAGCAAAGCTTTTGCCTCTGATTTCATTCTTACTAATAGATCTTGTGGGTGGCTACACAACTAGTATTACTTAAAAATCCTTTCTAGAAAACCTCCATTACATATTTTGTAGAAAACACATCTCTGAACAAAAGCTCTTTAATGTATGAAGCTCAAAAACACAGTCCAGCCAGGGTTTGTATGTCCCAACTGTTTCTCATTTCAAGTTTCACATAGGATGTTGTTGTTGTTGCTAAGTGCCATAACATGTTGCTAAGTCAGTTCCAACACATAGTGACCCTGTATAGAGCTTAGGAGACTTTTTATATCTTTGAGGGAGCAGAAACCCTCCTCTTTCTCTCATGGATCAATAAGATAACCCATAATAATTTAGACAAGGAAAATATTGACCACTGTAGACCTCCAAGAAAGAGAAGTCCTCCATTTTGCTAAATTCACTATTCTAGAACATAGAAGCACTTATTGAATGCATGCAACAGAACTGTCTTTATTTTTTTTTATTTTTTATTTTTTTAGTTTTTATTATGAATTGAGTGATAGTTTATATGGGAGAACATCAGCTTTATATTCATCTTATCATATTTCGTTTCATTGCAATGATTACAATTCCCTCCATGCATCATCATTCAACAGCATTTGCTTCCATTCCCTGTGATTTTTTTTTAGATGTACACTGAAGCACTCAGGAATATACAATCATTTAAACAACCAAAGGGCACACCCCGCAAGCCCATCCCTCGATGGACAACACACAGCCCCTCTCCCTCGCTGAGTCCAGGGTCCCCAGTCACTCCATCTCCCCACATCATCACCTCTGCCTCCATCTCTGGTGTCACTGCTTCTCTGGATAGGGTCCCGCACTCCGCTTTTCTCCCTTGATGGTCCCAGGGTCCTCTGCTCCAGGACTGCAAGATCAACCACTCCGCTCCTTTTGTTACAAAGCGTCTACCTTTACATTTGCAACACTCACAATCAGTCCTGATAGCAATTATTCACTATTGAACCACAAGAGTCTTATCCCCATCCTCCTTTCAATAGTCCCGTTTGTTGTTGTTGTTGTTGTCAGGTGCCATCAAGTCGGAACCGACTCATAGCGACCCCATGTACAGCAGAACGAAACAATGTCCAATCCTGGGCCAACCTCACTACCGCTGCCACACTTGAGTCCATCTATGATGCCATCTGGCCAATCCATCTCATTGAGGGTCTTCCTCTTTTTCTCTGACCCTCCATCTTATCCTTCTCCAGCATGGTATCCTTCTCCAGCTACTGTTCCCTCCTAACAACATGTCCAAAGTATGAGGGATGAAGTTTAGCCATCTTGGCCTCAAAGGAGCACTCTGGCTGCACTTCTTCCAAAACAAATCTATTGATTCTTTAGGCAGCCCATGGCACTTTTAGTATTCTCCTCCAACACCACAA
>NW_006408593.1:5065948-5078976 GCF_000296735.1 Chrysochloris asiatica | reverse complement strand
CTGTCAATGTATGATTGTAGCCGTTTCTGTATTACCTTTAGCAAAACTTTACTCACTTGAGATATCAAAGAGATTGTCCGATGATTTCCACATTCCATTGGGTTATCCCTTTTTGGAATGGGCATAAATATGGATCTCTTCCAATCAGTCGGCCATATAGTTGTCTTCCAAATTTCTTGGCAGAGATGAGTGAGTGCCTCCTATGCCACCTCACTTTCTTGGAAGATTTCATTTTTTATTCCATCAATTCCTGGTGCCTTGTTCTTTGCCAATTACTTCAATGTACTTTGGACTTCCTCCCTGAGTCTCATTGGCTCTTGATCATATGGTACCTCTTGAGATGGTTGAACATTAACCATTTCCTTTTGGTACAATGGCTCTGTGTATTCCTTCCATCTTCTCTTGATGCATTCATTCTGCATCATTCGATAATAAGATTCCCAGAGAATCTTTCAATAACAAAAGTTAAGGCTTGAATTTTTGCTTCAGTTCCCCTAGCTTGAGAAATGCTGAGCATGTTCTTCCTTTTTGGTTTTCTGATTCCAAATCCTTGTATATTTGATTTTAGTATTTGTCTTTATCTTCTCGAGCTGATCTTTGAAATTTTCTGTTCAGCTCTTGGACCTCCTCATTTCTTCCATTTGCTTTAGCATTTCTACACTGGAGAGCAAGTTTCAGAGTCCCTTCTGACATCCATTTTGACCTTTTCCTTCTTTCTTGTCTTATTAAAGACTTTTTGCTCTCTTCACGTATGATGTTCTTGATGTCATCCCACAAGTCCCGTTTAGACAGGTTGAAAACCTCTCTTTGGAGAATCTACCTTCTCCCGTACCCCCTAAAACTAAGCTCATTTCAGAAAAACTTGTAAGTCAGTCACTTTGGGCCTTTGTTACACTCTCCCCCCAACCCCCCCCCCCCCCCCCCACACACACCATTTCTAGTAGTCAATGTCTAAGTTGCCCATCCCTGTCAACCCTGTGTATGACTCTTGGTGGGTCTGATCCTTGCTGTAAAGATTAATTCCCTCTTTTAAGCTACTATATCCATAAGTATAGGTCAAGTGCATCAAATTGTAGCAGAGTACACTTTTATTTTTCCTTTTCTTTCTTCCTCTAGTTGAATTCTGATTATCAAGCAATTGAAGCTAGATCAAATAGATACTATCTGCAAGTATGGACTTTTTTTTTTTTTTAACAGTTTTATTGGGAATTATGTGATAGTTTACATGGGAGAACATTAGCTTTACTTTCATCCTTTCGTATATCGTTACATTGCCATGGTTATAATCCCCTCCATGCATCATCAACCAATCGAAGGGTATACCACGCAAGCCTGCCCCACTGTTGTCAGCACACAGCCTCTCTCCCTCTCTGGGTCGAGTCCCCAGCTGCTCCATCTCTCCATATCATTGTCTCTGCCTCCATCACTGGCATCACTCTTTCTCTGGGTAGGGTTCCACAATCTGCTCTTCTCTCTTGATGGTCCCAGGGGCCTTCGGCCCTGGACTGAAAAGTCAATCACTCCCTTCCTTTTGCTACAAAGCATCTACCTTTATATTTCCAACTCTCCCAGTCAGTCCTGATAGTAATTATTCACTATTGTACCACAAGAGACCTATCTCCATCTCCTTTCATCAGTCCCTCCCAGACAGATTGGATACAACTCAGTGGAGAGTCTACCTTTCTCCATGCCCTCTGAATCTAGGCTCCCTCTTGAAAGCGTGTAATCCAGTCACTTCTTGCCTTTGTAGCTCCCCCATTTTGGGTAGCCAATGTCCAAGTTGCCAATCCCTGTCTACTCTGTGTATGGACGGGGTGGGAATGATCCTCGCTGTAAAGATTTGTTCCCTCTTTTGAAATACTGCATCCATAGGTGTAGGTCAAGTTCATCAAATTTTATCAGATTACTCTTTTTTTCCTCTTCTTTCTTCTTCTACTTGAGCTCTGATCATCCAGTCATTGGAGCCAGGTCAAGTGGGTATTATCTGCAAGTGTGGGTGTTCTTGTGCATATGCCCTCTCTTATCAGCTGGATGCTTCACTCTCCACTCTAGTCCTCTGTGGCTATGTCACTAACTCTGGCCCCAGGAGTCCCCAGGTCTTGTCACACTGCTGGCCAACCAGGTTTCCACCTGGGTTCATAGGAGTCTATTGAACGTGGTTGGACTTCACTCGCAGTTTCATTGCTGTTTTTCCCTCACTTCCCCTTATTGCTGACCAATGTGGTCACCCGTCAGAGCATGTGTCTGCTCATGTAGTCCCATGGAGTCTTAGTCTTGGAAGGAGGTTTGCCCTGAGGGGTCCTGACTGCTTGACCTGTCTCCTGGGCGAGCAACTTGCTTGTTCTTGTAGTAGTCAGTCAGACTGCCGTTATTGTTTTATAATTTTCTTTCAGTCTTTCTTTCAAGAAGTATCTTCTGTTCTTCTAGATGTTCCAGGCTAGTCTGCTTGTCCTTTCCAGTGGAAATTTCCCACTTTAGAAGATTCTGTATGGGGTTCAGGATTCCCCCTATGGTCTTAGGTAATGCAGAGGCTCTGTAGAAAGCCTCCTTACTAGGCACATTTTATCCCCATTTTTGGTATTCCAGTCAGTTAAAGGAAGAAAATGGACTTACATGCTTTCTCTAGTGATATTTCTGACTGTCTTATATAGAATAGGCACTTGAGGGGGAGAGAAAAGAAATTACTAATTTATTTTCTCTCCCCTTCAAGTGTCTACCTTATAATAGTATGCAAGGGAAACCAAGATTCAAAAGACAACCAGACATCTTAACATTATTTCCCCCTTTTTGCCCATTCACACCATGTCTCAATCCCTGTATCCCAGGGCCTTGTTGTTCCAAGGTTGTGCATACACCGTTATTTACCTCTGTCCCACTTAGCCCATGCAAACCTGCCTAATTGCTTTTTCATCCACTTTGTTCTTCCATTACCCTCCCCCTTCTGGTGTATTGCATTCCTCCCTAGCACCCAAACTATCCTGAGTCTATTCCCTACCCAGTGCTCCACCTTCCCCTCCCCACCCTCCAGATCCCGCTAACCACCAAAGAATCACCACCACCCCCTTAGTATGGGTTCTTGTTTTAGCCTTTTACAGTAGTTGTCCTATACAGTATTTTTCCTTTTGTGACTGACTAATTTCACTCAACATAATGTCCTCAAGGTTCATCCATGTTATGTGATGGATTACAGCTTCCTTGTTGTTCTTCAAGGTAGCATAATATTCCACTGTGTGTATGTACCACAGTTTGTTTATTCATTCTTCGGTTCATGGGCACTTAGGCAGTCTCCATCTTTTTGCTATTGTAAATAGTGCTGCTGTGAACATTGGTGTGCATATATCTTCTCATGTTATGGCTCGTATTTCTTGTGGGTAAATACCAACTAGAGGAATTGTGGATTATAAGGTATTTCTATTTACAACTTTCTGAGGAAATGCCATATTGCTTTCCAGAGAGGCTGGATCATTTTGCAATCAAGTATGAGCATTCTTGTACATCTCCCCTCACTTCATATCAGTTGGATGCTTCGCTCTCTGCTCTAGTCCTCTGTGACTATGTCCCTGTCCATGGGCTCAAGAATCCCCAGGTCTCCCTATACTGCTGGCCAACCAGGTTGCGATCCAGGTTGACAGGAGTCTATTGAACATTGTTGGACTTAGCTCACAGCTTCATTGCTATTTTACCCCCATTTCCCCTTATGGGTAGACCAACATCATCACCAGCAAGATTACATGCCTGCTTGTGTATTCTCTTAGAGTTTTAGTCTCAGAAGAGAGTTTACTCTGAGGGGACTTGATTGCTTGTCTTGATGGCACCCCAGTGAACAACTTGTTTTTTCTTGTAGTAGTCAAGCAGACTGCCATTATTATTTTTGATGTTTTTGCTGGTTTTTCTTTCAAGAAGTATCTTCTGTTCCTCTAGCTGCTCCAGGAAGGTCTGCTTGTGTTTTCAAATGGAAATTTCCCACCTCAGAAGATTCTGGATGGGGATCAAGATTCCACCTACTGTCTTAGGCAATGCTAAGGATCCTCAGGAAGCTTCTTTCATTGGGCAAGTTCTAGCCTCATTTTAGGTATTCCAATCAGTTATAAGCTGAAGATGGGCTTATAAGCTTTCTAAAGTTAATACCATTGTCTTTTGAAATGTATTTTTATTTAATCATGTGTGTTCATAGCTATGGGTCCAGGTCTGGTGCTATAGGATAAGCACTGGACTGCTAACCTCAAGGTTGGTGGTCCAACTCCTTGGAAATGCTACACAAGGTCCCAGGGTTCAGACTTTTTGAAGGCATTTAGTAACAACAACATTCATAGTTAGGTGGGAGAAAGATTAGACTTTCTGATCCCTTGAATATTTATTTAAAGCCTTGGAAACCTTATACAGGGTTGCTATGAGTTGGCACCAATTCAACGGCACTTAACAACAACAACAATTAATAGTAAGGAGCACTGGTGATGTAGTGGGTTATACACTAGGCAGCTAACCACAAGGTCAGCAGTTCAAATCCACAAGCCACTCCAAGGAGACAAGTAAGGCTTTCTGCTCTTGTAAAGATATACAGTCTCAGAAACCCTACACAGTGTTGCTGTGAATTGGACCCAACTTAATAGCATACAATAATATCCGTAGTTAAGGACATTGGTTAGCAAACTTCTTTTATGTAAAATTCCAGAAATTTAGTATTTTAGACATTGTGGGTCATATGTTATCTGTAGTAACTACACAAGTCTGTACTTGTAACTTAAAAGCAGCAGGATAATGCACTGGACCACAAGATGGGCAGTTCAAACCCACCAACTGCTCCTCAGAAACTCTATACAGGGTCATTATGAGTCAAAACTGACTTGATGGCACTTAACAGCAACACAGTAAGGCAAGACATCAATGAACGGTGTGGTTGCTTTCCAAGAATATGTCTTTTTCAGAAACAGGCCCACAGCCAGATTTGGTCTCTAGGTCATAGCTGCCAACCTTTAGGGTGAAACAATACACAAGGCTTGTTTTGAAAAATAGCAGTTTCCTCTAACTTTACTATTAACCATTTTCCAGAATCTATTGCTTTATTTTTTCAATAATTATATGCATATATTTAAATAGCATGTTTAAACTCTGAGATTTGGACTTTAACCTTTAGGCATTATCTTTGGACTCCTGAAAATCAACAAATAATCAACAGATAAAATTGAATCATACCTCTGACACCTCACTTCCATTCCTCATTGTGTTTTTGGTGTAACTTTCATAAGATCAGTGCAGTAGCTGGGTTTAACAGTTTGTTGGCTTGTAAGTGTAATTCACAGGTGAGGAATATAGTGTATTTTATTTATTTCCTGAGAAACATTTTGGTTTTCTTACAGTTAATGACCTCTTGGTTTTCTTTTGTTTTGCTGTGGTGGTCGCAGTATTGGGTGCTTTTTGTTTGTTTTTCATTCAAATACTTTTTAAATTTTCTTCCAGTATTATCTATCCTCAGTAGGTTGATATCAGTAGGTGATTTCCTATGTCATCGGTAGACAGATGGACAGATATTCTAAGTTTTGCATTCCCCATCAAACTGATGAGTCCCTTCACCTTTCTCTATCTTGGTTACCTTGGTTTGCATATTCAAAGGATTATTCTGCATTTTTGGTGGAGCATATATTTCAATGACTCTTTGAGAAAGAATAAATGGAATTTCATTTTCGGGGTAAGCTTGTGTGTCTGAAATTGTCTTTCTATCCTCAGAATTTGGGTGGATGTAAAATTTTAAATAGACAATCATATTCTTCAGAATCTTGAAGTATTCAGTGTTTTCTAGGTTTCAGTGCTGCTCTTAATAAAAACCATGCTCTTGTGACTTGTGATCCTTTCTTTATATTAAAAGTAACAATAACAATTTGTTCTATCTCTGGAATCTTTTAAGATTTTTCTTCCCTTCATTTTCTTGAATTTCATGATCATATGACCTGTTATGGGTTGTAGTCAACGTAGGACTTTTAATGGAATTTTCTAGATGTATACTAATATCCGTATTTCTTTTTGATGGCAAGTGGTGCAATCAAAATGTTTGATCATTACTGGTGGTTGGAATGCAAAGGTTGAAAACAAAGAGGGAGGATCAGTAGTTTGAAAATATGTCCTCGGTGATAGAAATAATGCTGGAGATCGCATGAAAGAATTAAGCAAAATCAATGATTTGTTCATTTCAAATACCTTCTTTAAATAGCATAAGAGACAATTATACACATGGACCTCACAAGATGGATTACACAGAAATCAAATTGATGACAACTGTGGAGAGAGTGGAAAAGCTCCACATCATCAGTCAAAACAAGGCAGATTGTGGAACAGACCGTCAATTGCTCTCATGCAAATTCAAACTGAAGCTGAAGAAAATGAAAACAAGTCCATGAAAGCCAAAATATGACCTTGAGTATATCCCACCTGAATTTAGAGATCATCTGAAGAACAGATTTGATACAGTAAATACTAAAGACCGAAGACAGGAAGAGCAGTGGGAAGACATCAAGAACACCATACAGGAAAAAAGCAAAAAGGCATTGAGAAGACAAGAAAGAAGGAAAAGATAAAAATGGATGTCAGAAGAAACACTGAAACTTGTTCTCCAGCTTAGAGATGTTAAAGCAAATGAAAGAAATGAGAAGATACAAGAACTGAACAGAAAATTGCAAAGATAAGATCAAGAAGATAAAGCCAAATATTATACCAAAATGTGCAAAGATCTGGAGTCAGAAAGCCAAAAGGAAAGAACATGATAGCAATTCTCAAGCTGGTGGAACTGAAGAAAAAAATCCCAGCTTTGGCTTTCATTATTGAAGGATTCTCTAGGCAAATTATTGAATGATGCAGAGAGTATCAAAAGAAGATGGAAGGAACACACAGAGTCACTGTACCAAAAGGGAATGGTTGATGTTCAACTGTTTCAAGAGGTAACATATGATCAACAGTCAATAATACTGAAGGAAGAAGTCTAATGCACATTGAAGGAATTAGTAAACATCAAGGTGCCAAGAATTGATGGATTAAAAATTGAAATATTTCAACAAAGTGAGGTGGCACAGGAGGCACTTGCTCATCTATGCCAAGAAATTTGGAATACTACTGTCTGGCCAGCTGATTGGAAGAGACCCATATTTGTGCCCATTCCAAAGAGAAGTGACCCAGTGGATTATGGAAATCATTGGACAATCTCTTTGATATCCCATGTGAGTAAGGTCTTACTAAAGGTAATACAGAAATGGCTGCAAGCATACATTGCCAGAGAACTTCCAGAGGTTCAAGCTGGATTCAGAAGAGAACATGGAATGAGGGATATCATTGCTGATGTCCACTGGATCTTGGCTGAAAGCAGAGAATATCATAAAGATGTTTACCTGTGCTTTATTGACTACACAAAGGCTTTCAATTGTGTGAATCATGACAAGCTATGGACAACATTGAGAAGTATGAGTATTCCAGAACACTTAATTATGCTCGTGAGGAATCTGTAAATGGACCAAGAGGCAGTTTGTCAAACAGAACATGGGAACACTGAATGGTTTAAAATTAATAAAGGTGTGTGACAGGGTAGTATCCTTTCACCATATTTATTCAACCTGTATGCTGAGCGAATAATCCGGGAAGCTGGGTTATATGAAGAAAAATGTGGTATCAGAATTGAAGGAAGACTCATTAACAACATGAGAGATGCAGATGATACAATTTTGCTTGCTGAAAGTGAAGACGACTTAAAATACTTACTGATTAAGCTCAAAGACCACATCCTTCAGTATGGATTACTTCTCAATGTAAAGAAAACGAAAATCCTCACTACTGGACCAATAAACAATATTCTTTGCCACAGAGAAAACATTGAAGTTGTCAGGGACTTTATTCTTCTTGGATCAACCATCTACACTCATGGAAGCAGCAGTCAAGAAATTGAACAGGGTATTGCATTAGGCAAATCTGCTGCACAAGAACTTTTTAAAGTGTTGAAGAGCAAAGATGCCAGCTTGGTGACTTAGGTGTGCCTGACCCGAGCCATGGTATTTTCAATAACCTCATATGCATGTGAAAGTTGGACAGTAAATAAGGAAGACCGTAGAAGAATCAATACTTTTGAGTTATGGTGTTGGAGGAGAATGCTGAAAGGGCCATGTGCTGCCAAAAGAACCAACAGATCTGTGTTGGAAGAAGTGCAGCCAAAGTGCTCCTTGGAGACCAGGAAGGCCAAACTTTGTCTCTCATACTTCAGACATATTGTTAGGAGGGACCAGTCACTGGAGAAGAATATCATGCTTGGTAAGGTGGAGGGTCAGAGAAAAAGAGGAAGACCCCAGTGAGATGGATAGACAAAAAGCAGCAGCATCAGTGGGCTCAAAGGTGGCAAAAATTGTGAGGTTGACCCAGGACCGGGCAGTATTTCGTTCTGTTGTACATAGGATTGCTCTGAGTAGGTACTGACTCGATGGCACCTAACAATGACAACAATAACAGCAACATTCATTCTCCAAAAATGCTCAGTTTTCATTTCAATTGAAATTGTTTAATTTTATGCTTACATTAGGGAGAATCAATATCTTTCTAATGTAATTTTTTTAAATTTTAGAATTCAGTATATTTTTGTGCAAGATTCCTTTTGCACTTTCTCACTAGTAATTTAAAGTTTTCTTCCTATAGATTATTTATTTATTTTGTTTTTGTAGACATATATTAACTTGTGTGATAAGGAAGACTTTATATATTTTAAGATTTATATTTTTTAAGATCTCTTTCCATTATACAGACTCTTAACTCTCAGATTTTTACCCCAGTGCTTTTGTTTGTTTTACTTTTTTATTTGAAGTATTAGGTGCTTTTCTGAAATATCTAGATATGTCTCCATATATATAGGAGTGAGTGTTTAAAGGTAAACAGAAAGTGTTGTGTGTACACCGGGGAATGGTGGACTATGATTGTCACTGTGAGCCTAGCTGACCATACTGTTGACTGTGGGAATAGTGGATGCTAGTCTCTTTAGCTGTTTACTCTTGAGCTAGTTAGTTATCTGTTACCCTTCGTCTGTACTGATTTGCTTGTCTCATGTCTTCATGATGAAAAGAGAGGACCATCATTGTATCTCCTTATATTTTTTTTCAGAAAAAAAAAAACAAAAAACGCACTTAAGTTCTCTTCTGATTGTCAAATAATCTCTTTCCTTTAAACTTCCATCACACATGCTGTTTTCCAAATCATTAACTTGTTTTGCGACTCTTGAGATCTTTGGTGGGTCCAACTGAATGTCTTAGTTTTACTAAGACAAGGTATCTTTGCACCTTTATTTATTGGGGAAAAGAGATGTAACATAGGAAAGCTGGGGACATAGCTAATGACCCATAAGATTACTGCATAAAAGACACATAGACACTACACTACATATTTTTAAAACTTTATTATATATAATCCTCACTATGTTGTTGTTAAGTGATGTCGAGTGAGTTCTGACCCATAGCGACCCTGTTTATGTTTCCAAGGAGCTTCTGGTGAGCTTGAACTCCTGACTGTGAACTTCAAATGACTTTGCAGTTCAGTGCATTAATCCACAGAGCCACACCAAGACTCCAAATCATCACTATAGCCCTATGAAAATTATTTTATTTTTCTCATGTCATAAAAGAACAGATTGATTTCGAGCAAGGTTAGAAAATTTAAAAACTATATAACTCGGTGGAGCCCTGGTGTGGCATTGTAGGATAAACTCTGAACTGCAAGGTCGATTTGAACTGTAAGGTCAGTGGTTCAAACTCAACAGCCATCCTCATAGACACTGTACAGGGTCACTGTGAGTGGGAACTGACTCAGTGACATTTAATAACAACATTGAGGACATAAACCTTAGTTTTGAACCTAAGTTATTAATTATTAGAGCCTAGTCGCCTCACTGTGTAATGGAATTTGTTATATTAAAATTATATTAATAGAAAACAGTAAAGGAAACTCATAAAGATTTATCGGCTTATTTTTAACAGCACTTTGCTAATTATAAAGCATATATATTCTTTATCTCATTTGATTATCACATTAACCCTGTGAGACAAGGAAAGTATTGCTATTACCTTTACAAGAATAAAAGTAAAGTTCAAAAAATGGACAACTGAGTTAGCTACACAGTAACTTTTAAGGTCTAGTCTGGAATCCAGGCTGTCTTATTAAGTGCCCTAGGAATGGTCTGCTAATTTCTGCTGATCATGCCTCAAAAATCAGGTATGATTATTTCCATGAGAGCACAGACTAGAAAAATGTGTCTTAAAGTGTCTAAACTGCACTTAGACATACAGGGTTAAACCATGGTTTTCTATATCTCAGACTGGATGCAGAGCTTCTGGAAGAAGAAAAAGTCAATTCAGGTATTTCTTGAGATCTAGATTCCAAGTAAAATTCTGTAACACAGGATAAAGACAAGAATAAATTAATCTGGTTGTGTACATAATTTGAAGGTCTATAAGAAAACCTGGAATCCTGGTGTGACACTGTATGATAAACACCAGACCATAAGGTCAGTTTGAACAACAAGGTTGGTGGTTCAAACTCACTAGCCACCCCCTTGTTGTTGTTGTTAAGTGCCGTCAAGTTGATTCTGACCCATAGCGACCCTATATAAGGTTTCCAAAGAGTAACTGGTGAGCTTGAACCACCAACCTTGCAGTTCAAACAATTGCTATAGGGTTGGAACTGACTTGATGGCACTTAACAACAACAACATAGGAATTATACTCTATGAATAATAGAATTGTTGTGTAGACAAACACCACAAATAATCTATACCAAGAAATAATAAAAGTTGCATGGGCTGGTGTTATTTAATAAGGAAGAATAACAGTCAAAAAAATGTTTGGAAATATTTTTTATATTGGACTTTGTGACTAACAAAGCGCCTCTGAGTTACCTTGAACTTAAAGTAGAACTTCACAGATTTTAAGACAGTTTGTGTTTAGTTTATATATAACTTCAACAGTTGCTTCTTGGCAAGCTAATTGTGACTAGTGTAATATCACCTCTCTTCTAATAAATGGTCTGATTGCTATTTCTAGGTCCATATATATATATATTTACTTTATTGTGAATTGAATGAATGTTTACAGAACAAATCATCAGGTTTGCATTCAAGAAATCCCATGCTTTGTTTCATTTCAGTGATTACAATCCCCTCAATATATTACTATCCTATTTTGTCCTCTAATTTTTGTTTCCATTCCACCTTCTTTCCAAATACCTCTAAATTTTGTCCTTAGGTGAGTGTTGTCCTTTCGATCTTGAATGGTTGACCATTTCATGGTATGCATACCTCACTAGTGTTAGTGTCCCATTCAGACCCCCAACAAAAATAGTGATAAGTGTATTTCTAAAGTATGTTTCATAATGGTGGTAAATTTATTGTAACAGCACCAGCGTAACTCAATTATCCAAGTCAAAGAAAGAAATAGTCCAACATCAGGACCTTCGAATTTCACATCGAATATGTCACACTGTTTCCAAACGTTTGGTTGCTGAACATTACTTTTGTTGGATGTCAGAGAAGCTAGTGGACATTTTACTCAAGTACATTTTTGTTTCATTCAATTTAGCCAAAATATGCTGAGCTCCTCTAAATAATCACTTAGCGAGAGAAACAAAGGGCTAAGGTGGCTCACTGGTAGAATTCTGACTTTTTGTGTTTGATTCCCAGCCACTATACCAAGGAGCTCTGGTAGCGTAGTGGTTACGAATCAGGCTGCGAACCTTAAGGTCAGCGGTTCGAAACTACCAGCTGCTCCGCGGGAGAAAGATGAGGCTTTCTACTCCCGTAAAGATTTACACCCTCAGAAACCCTGTACAGGGTCGCTATGGGTCGGACCCGACTCAACGGCACTTAAGAACAACAACAACAATACCACATGTACAGCAACCACCCATCTGTCAGTGGTGTGTGTTTCTATGATGCTGAACACATTTTACCAGAGCTTCCAGACTAGAAGAGAACTAGGAAGAAAGACTTGGCAATCCATTGTGCATGAAGTTGCCAGGAGTTGATGCAATGAACCTGACAACATAGATGAGATGTAAAAGATATTCTTGCCCTCATTGATTAATTGATTATGTATTTTACTAGGTTAGTTTCTATAAATTAATTTAAAAGAAATAAAACAGATTAAGATAAAGTAGGAAAAGTAGTATAAGGTGTATCAGGATATCCTCTTCATTGCTAGATAATTTCCCGTATTTTACACAAATAACACGCATGCTCTACAGCTTTTTTTTTTTTTTTTTTTGCAATCATGCCCTTTTTCATAAGCATGCAATGCTAATTTTTACATGTTAATGTTAAAAATTACATACAAGGCTTACAATAAAAGTCTTGGGGGAGGAGATGATTGGCAGAAAAATACCATGTATAATTTGCATAAAAATGTGGTAGATATGAAAACCTGCTTTATTTACCATTTGGTCTAGCCTCTCCATGAAAGGGTGTTGTGTGACAGGAGCAGATTGTGAAGTTTTTTTGAGACCTTGGGAAAACTTTGAGAAGGCTTACATTTTTGCAAAAATGGCATGGACTCTGTATCTGATTTCCTTTGGGTTCTCAAGGGGGGAGTGGAATCAAACTTCCTATTAGCCCAGGATTGAGTCTTATGAAGCAGAGATCAGATATGCCTCCAGACTCCAACCTTCTTTACCCTATTCTGATGTCAACCATTTCTCCCATGGCACTCTACTTCTCTTCTGGGTTTGATAAACCATTGCAGTGTCCACAAAGACAACACTTTTGACTATAGGGTTTACTAGGGAAACAATTTAAAGAGTTGAAGAACAAAGATGGCAGCTTGAGGACTAAGGTATGCCTGACCCAAGCCATGGTATTTTCAATAACCTCATATGCATGTGAAAGTTGGACAGTAAATAAGGAAGATTGTAGAAGACTTGATGCATTTGAGTTATGTTGTTGAAGGAGAATATTGAAAGTATCATGGGCAGCCAAAAGAACAAACAGATCTGTGTTGGAAGAAGTGCAGCCAGAGTGCTCCTTGGAG
>NW_006408593.1:5063138-5065098 GCF_000296735.1 Chrysochloris asiatica | reverse complement strand
AGTCAGTCCTAATAGTAATTATTCACTATTGTGCAACATGAGTGCTATCCCCATCTTCTTTCATCAGTCCTGCCCAGACAAATTGGATACTACTACTCAGTGGAGATTCTGCCTTCCTCCGCACCCTCTTGGCTCTAGGTTCCCTCTTGAAAGCTTGTAAGCCAGTCACTTCTGGCCTTTGTACTTCCCTCCCCCATTTTGCGTAGCCAATGTCCAAGTTGCCATCCCTGTCTACTCTGTGTATGGAGGGTGTGGGAATGATCCTCACTGTAAAGATTTGTTCCCTCTTTTGATCTACTGCATCCATAGGTGTAGGTACAGTTCATCAAATTGTATCAGATTACTCTTTTTTTCCTCTTCTTTATTCTTCTGGTTGCGCTCTGATCATCCAGCCACTGAAGCCAGGTCAAATAGGTATTATCTGAAAGTGTGAGTGTTTTGGGGCATATGCCCTCTCTTCTTATCAGCTGGACACTTCATTCTCCATTCTAGTCCTCTGTGGTTGTGTCACTGACTTTGGGCCTGGGAATCCCCAGGTCTTTCCAAATTGCTGGCCATCCAGTTCTCCACCTGGGTTCACAGGAGTCTATTGAACATGGTTAGACTTAGCTCACAGCTTTATTGTTGTTTTTCCCTCATTTCCCCTTATTTGTGACCAATGTGGTCACCAATAGTACATTTTTAACATGTCTGTTTACCTTTACCTTCTTTTTTCTAGTTAATGCAAACTTTTGATCATACAAACAAACATCAAATTAATTTATAGATGGAAAGATGAGTAAAAGATTCAATTATTGTATGCTTTTGCATGGCAGGTATTGAATAGCTAATTTCCTTCTTATTCATACTTTTGGTGAAAGTTTTCACAGAAACTAGTTTCCCACTAAAGAGTTTCAGTGCCCTTGGTTTCATTTCCCACACTGTGTAGGCATTACCATTATTTGCATTATGGTAATTCCTTTTTTCATTAACTTAGCTTCACTATCCGCTCAACCTTCAAGCTTTGCCTTAGGGTAAATATTGACCATTTGGTCATATATAGATGTCTATTTAAAGGATTGCAATACTCAATGGTGATATTGTATATTTTATGAGCTAATCTTTTATTGATCTGAGAGTTGACCTTGGGAGTGAGTTACGTTATCAGTTACAGGATACTTCTCATATCAGTAATCTCCTGGGATTCTCTAGTCTTTACTGGTCCCATAAGACTAGCTTTGTGTAGGAATTTTTGTTCTACATTTCAACCCTCAAACCCAACTTCTATTAAGAAGCATCTGTGTGTGCCTGGTTAGAATCATTATTAGTCAGAGCTGGGCACCATCTTTTTCTTCTTTTTTAGGATAGATGACGCTGTGAATCATGTGAGTCATCGGACAATATCTTCAATATCCCATGTGAGTAAAGTTTTACTGAAGGTAATACAGAAATGGCTGGAAGCATATATTGACAGAGAACTTCCAGAGGTTCAAGCCAGATTCAGAAGAGGCTGTGGAACGGGGGATATCATTGCTGATGTCCGATGGATCTTGGCTGAAAGCAGAGAATATCAGAAAGATATTTACCTGTGCTTTATGGACTACACAAAGGCTTTTGATTGTGTGGATCATGACAAGCTATGGAAAACATTGCAAAGTATGAGTATTCTAGAACACTTAATTGTACTCATGAGGAATCTGTACCTGGACCAAGAGGCAGTTGTTTGAACAGAACATACGAACACTGAATGGTTTAAAATTTAAAAAGGTGTGAGACAAGGTTGTATTCTTTTACCATACTTATTCAACTTGTATGCTGAGTAAATAATCCGAGAAGCTGGGTTCTATGAAGTAAAACATGGTATCAGGATTGGAGGAAGACTTATTAACAACCTGTGATATGCAGATGATACAACCTTGCTTGCTGAAAGTGAAGAGGACTTAAAACATTTACTGATGAAGATCAAAGAGCACAGACTTCA
>NW_006408593.1:5060311-5062350 GCF_000296735.1 Chrysochloris asiatica | reverse complement strand
TATAAGTTCTATTTGTTTTGAATAGCTTATTTCAAATCAGGGCATTAGTATGATTTCATAGAAAAAGAGGGATAGCTGTAGGGAGGTGCTGACAGTAATTCTTGTGGCATCCTTAAACTCATGGATAAAGTATCAGAAGAACATATTTGGAGCTAGTGTTTATTCCACATGATTGATGTAACTTGTTTATATTGATAGTCAACTTTCTACTCTTTCTCTACCCGGATGTGTACCTTAGAAGTTGACCTCTATGAGCTCTATCATAAGACTACTATGCCCTCTGGTGTCCTGTTGGGTTCTGCCTTTATGTTTATTGGTTCAGTTGCAGGAAATGGGAGGTAATGAGAAAAGCAAGCTAGGGATAAACCAGTAGTTACAGAAGTTTTTGTATCTGGGTTCTGACCACCCCTTCAGACCCAGTATTTATGCTCCTAGCCTGGGCACTCTACCAATACTTATGGTTTCCCTACACACCTTTATAAGTAGTCCTTTGTTGTTGTTGCTAGGAGCCATTGAGTCGTTATCGACTCATAGCAACCTTATGCACAACAGAATGAAACACTGCCCGATCTTGGGCCAACCTCACTACTGTTGCCACGCTTAAGCCCGTTGATGCTGCCACTTTGCTAATCCATCTTGCTGGGGGTCTTCCTCTTTTTCTCTGACCCTCCACCTTACCAAACATGATATCTTTGTGCAGTGACTCATCCCTCCTGACAATAAGTCCGAAGTATGAGGGATGAAGTTTGGCCATCCTGGCCTCCAAGGAACACTCTGGCTGCACTTCTTCCAACACAGATCTTTTTGTTCTTTTGGAAGCTCATGGCACTTTCAATATTCGCCTCCAACAGCATAACTTGAAAGCATCAATTCTTCTACGGTCTTCCTTATTGGCTGTCCAGCTTTCGCATACACATGAAGTTATTGAAAATTCCATGGCTTGGGTCAAGCGCACCTTAGTCCTCAAGCTGACATCTTTGCTCTTCAACACTTTTAAAAGGTATTGTTGCAGCAGATTTGCCTAATGCAATATGTCATTTGATTTCTTGACTGCTGCTTCCATGCATGTTGATATTTGATCAAAGTTTGTTTGTTTAGCTCTTCCCAAACTAAACAGCCTAAATTTTTCATCTGTTTCTTGTGGAGACAAATGGGATCTTACTCTAATGACAGTTTTACATTTTGAAGCTTCATTTATTTCTGATCATATCTCCAACTTCTTAGTATGTTTTGCATTTTTCAAATTCTTCATGTTTATCATTTCTCTTCTGTGTATTTCCCCTACTAGATAAATGTGCCTTACTATACACTATTTTTTCTCCAATGTGTCTGGGTTTTGTTTTCTCTTTTTTGGGGGGTTCATATACAGCTCAGCTGGAAACCTGTTGTGCAAGTGGATTGTTTTATCTATCAAGACTCCAACTCAAGAACAAGTCTTGGACACATCCTGGGTGTTTACAGTGGTTTGATTTACCATGATGCGTGTCTCTTTTAGATATTGTTCATCATGTTGTTGTTAGGTGCCATTGATTCAGTACTGACTAATAGCGATTCTATGCATAACAGAACAAAACATGGCTTTTTCCTGGGCCAACCTCACAATGGTTGTTATGGCTGAGCTCATTGCTGCTATCACTGAACCAATCCATCTCATTGGGGATCTTCCTCTTTTTCTCTGACCTTCCACTGTATCCAACATGATAGCCTTCTGCAGTGACTGGTGCCTCCTGATCATATGTCCAAAGTATGCGAGATAAAGTTCGGTCTTCCTGGCTTCCATGGAGCCCTCTGGCTGTACTTATTCCAGCAGAAATCTGTTGTTCTTTAGGCAGTCCATGGTACTCTTAAAATTGTCCTCCAACACCATAGCTCAAGTGCATCAGTGCTTCTGTGGTTTTCCTTATTCACTGTCCAACTTTTGCTTGCATATGAGATTATTGAAAATACCATGGCTTGGGCCAGGTACACCTTAGGACATCTTTGTTCTTCAGCACTTTAAAAAGGTCTTGTGCAGTAGATTTGCCTCATGCAATGCATTG